>NC_092706.1:580000-1180000 GCF_964275005.1 Diadema setosum | reverse complement strand
CCGCAATTACGTCAACCACAATGTCAAAACTCATTGCTTGCATTACAGGGGCGGATTCAGGATTTCCGTAAAGGGGAGGCGCCTTTACAAAATTAAAGCTGCCTTACCCCACCCCCATATTTCCCCTTTTTAGTTTTATTGTTTTAACTAAAGAGAGAGAGAGAGAGAGGGGGGGGGCACCAGAGGGGAATGCGCGCCCCCTTCTCGATCCGCATCTGTGTAAACCACAATGTCATAACGCATTGTTTGTAATACAGGGGCGGATCCAGGAATTGCGTAAAGGGGGGGGGGGGAGAGCACCTTAACTAAAGCCTGGCACATCCCCATCTTTTTGTTATTATTTATGTTGTTTTGAAGAATTTTTTCTTTTTATTTATGTTGTTTTTTAAGGGGGGCACCAGAGGGGGGATGCGCCGTCTCGATCCGCGATTGCGTCAACCACAAAATGTCAGAAGTCATTGCTTGCATTACAGGGGCGGATCCAGGAATTCCGTAAAGGGGAGGCGCCTTTACAAAATTAAAACCTGCCGTACCCCCTATTTTTTTTTCATTTCATTCGTGTTGTTTTTACAACAACAACAACAGCAACAAAATAGCTACCTCACCCCTATTTTTTCTTTTTATTTCTGTTGTTTTAACAACAACAACAACAACAAAAAAGATAGAAAGTGTTGTTTGAAGGTTTGCATGGTGAAGTTAATTAGGAAGAAAGATTTGCGGTGACACCATGTGTATGTAGTCCTTAACCGGATCGTAGTTTGGAAGAAGAGCTTAGAAAGAGGAGAAACGAAGAGGGAAGCGACATATGGGGGTTGTGAGAAGGGCAAAAAGTGAAGAGTGGGAGACAGTAATGGGCTGGAAGTTGAAGTTGCACTAGTGGAGACAGTAGAGAAAGGAACACAGAGAGTGGTAAGGAAGAATAGTGTGAGAATCAAGTAAGATGTTCGGACATCGTTAGAAGGGGAAAGATGAAATAGAAGGGAAGAGGAAGAGGAAGGAGTTGAATGCTGGAGAATCATGGAGATAGGGGAGAGCAGTGAAGATTCATGAAACCAAGAGGAGAACGAAGTCGGCGAACAGTGTGGCTATGGAATGCGAATGAATAATGGAGAAAGGACGATTAACAGAAATAAGGAGGGGTAAGTAGAGGAGAGGTGAGAATATGCGGAGAGAAGGGAGAGAGAGAGAGAGGGGGGGGGGGGAATGAAAAGAAGAAGAAAAGAACAAATTGAAATTTAAGACGTAAATTGGAGGGAGCTAGTGTAGATCCAAGGATTAAACGCTGCTGCGGAAAAGAAAAATAAATGGAGAGGAAAATGATGACAGTTAAATCCTGAAAAGGTTCCTGTGGGAGAAATGCAAAAATGAGAAATTAAAATAAGGTTAAAGTGTAGACCTGAGGAGAGAAGACAAGAGAAATAACCTGTAAAGAAATGTGTAAATTAAAACTAGTGGTCCTGAAAAGGACCGTTGGGTTGTATGGAAGGAAGAAATAAAAAGAAGAAAAGAAGAAAGAAGAGAACAGAACAGAAAGAAAGGAAAAGATGAGTAGTGTAGAAACAGACAAAAGTGTAAGAGAGAGAGAGGAAAGAGAAATGAAACACTGAGTAAAGGTACACAGCTAGTGAAAGTAGAGCAAGAAGTCTAGTTATAAGAATAACTAGGAGAACCTCGGTTCTCCTAGTTATTCTTATAACTAGACTTCTTGCTCTACTTTCACTAGCTGTGTACCTTTACTCAGTGTTTCATTTCTCTTTCCTCTCTCTCTCTTACACTTTTGTCTGTTTCTACACTACTCATCTTTTCCTTTCTTTCTGTTCTGTTCTCTTCTTTCTTCTTTTCTTCTTTTTATTTCTTCCTTCCATACAACCCAACGGTCCTTTTCAGGACCACTAGTTTTAATTTACACATTTCTTTACAGGTTATTTCTCTTGTCTTCTCTCCTCAGGTCTACACTTTAACCTTATTTTAATTTCTCATTTTTGCATTTCTCCCACAGGAACCTTTTCAGGATTTAACTGTCATCATTTTCCTCTCCATTTATTTTTCTTTTCCGCAGCAGCGTTTAATCCTTGGATCTACACTAGCTCCCTCCAATTTACGTCTTAAATTTCAATTTGTTCTTTTCTTCTTCTTTTCATTCCCCCCCCCCCCTCTCTCTCTCTCTCCCTTCTCTCCGCATATTCTCACCTCTCCTCTACTTACCCCTCCTTATTTCTGTTAATCGTCCTTTCTCCATTATTCATTCGCATTCCATAGCCACACTGTTCGCCGACTTCGTTCTCCTCTTGGTTTCATGAATCTTCACTGCTCTCCCCTATCTCCATGATTCTCCAGCATTCAACTCCTTCCTCTTCCTCTTCCCTTCTATTTCATCTTTCCCCTTCTAACGATGTCCGAACATCTTACTTGATTCTCACACTATTCTTCCTTACCACTCTCTGTGTTCCTTTCTCTACTGTCTCCACTAGTGCAACTTCAACTTCCAGCCCATTACTGTCTCCCACTCTTCACTTTTTGCCCTTCTCACAACCCCCATATGTCGCTTCCCTCTTCGTTTCTCCTCTTTCTAAGCTCTTCTTCCAAACTACGATCCGGTTAAGGACTACATACACATGGTGTCACCGCAAATCTTTCTTCCTAAAGATAGAAAGGGGGCACCAGAGAGGTATGAGTCCCCTCTCGATCCGCGATTGCGTCAACCACAAATGTCAAAACTCATTGCTTGCATTACACAGGGGCGGGTCCAGGAATTCCGCAAAGACGTCTTTTCAAAATGAAAGGCTGGCGTAACCCCCCTCAACTTATTTATTTCTTTTTATTTTTACGGAATTCCTGGACCCGCCGCCGCGGCCCCTGTAATGCAAGCAATGAGTTTTGACATTTGTCGTTGACGCAATCGCGTATCGACAGGGGGAGCATCCCCCTCTGGTGCCCCCTATCTATTTTTTGTTGTTAAAACAACAGAAATGAAATGAAAAAAAAAAATAGGGGGGAGCGGCATGTTTTAATTTTGTAAAGGCGCCTCCCCTTTACAGAATTCCTGGATCCGCCCCTGAAATGCAAGCAATGAGTTTTGACATTGTGGTTGAGGTAATGGGGGATCGAGACGGGCGCATCCCCCACTGGTGCCCCCTCTTTTTTTTTCTTCAAAACAACATAAATAATCACAAAAAGATGGGGGGTGCGCCAGGCTTTTTATTATGTAAAGGTGCCCCCACCCCCCCCCCCCTTTACGTAATTCCTGGATCCGCCCATGTTTTACAAGCAATGAGTTTTGACATCTGTGATTGACGCAATCGCGGATCGACAAGGGGGCGCATCCTCTCTGGTGCCCCCCCCCTTCTCTCTCTCTCTCTCTCTCTCTCTTTCAGTTAAAACAATAAAACTAAAAAGGGGAAAATGGGGAGGGGGTGGGGCAGCTTTAATTTTGAAAAGGCGCCTCCCCTTTTACGGAATTCCTGGATCCAGGAATTATGACATTTGTGGTTGAGGCAATCATATATCGTGAGGGGGCGCATCCCTCTCATGTGCCCCCTTTCTTTAAAAAAAAAACAACAACAACCCAACATAAATAAAAAGAAAAAAATCTTCAAAACAGCATGAATGATAACAAAAAGATGGGGGGGGGGGGATGCGCCAGACTTTAGTAAAGGTGCCCCCCCCCCCTTTACGTAATTCCTGGATCCGCCCCTATATTACAAGCAGTGAGTTTTGACACTTGTGGTTTGCGCAATCGCGGATCGAGAAGTGGGCGCATCCCCCTCTGGTGCCCCCCTCTCTCTCTTTAGTTAAAACAATAAAATTAAAAAGGGGAAAAATGGGGGTGGGGTGCGGCAGCTTTACTTTTGTAAAGGCGCCTCCCCTTTACGGAATTCCTGCACCCGCCCCTGTAATGCAAGCAATTAGTTTTGACATTATTTTGTGGTTAACGCAATCGCGGATCGAGACGGGCGCATCCCCCTCTGGTCCTCCCTCTCTTTATTTTCTTCAAAACAACATAAATAATAACAAAAAGATGGGGGATGCGCCAATCTTTAATTATGTAAAGGTGCCCCCCCCCCTTTTACGTAATTCCTGGATCCGCCCCTGTATTACAAGCAATGAGTTTTGACATTTGTTGTTGACGCAATCGCGGATCAAAAAGGGGGCGCATCCCCCTCTGGTACCCCCCCCCCTCTCTCTCTCTCTCTCTCTATCTCTCTCTTTAGTTTAAACAATAAAACTAAAAAGGGAAAAATGGGGGGGGGGGAGGGGTGCGGCAGCTTTAATTTTGTAAAAGCGCCTCCCCTTTACGGAATTCCTGGATCCGGCCCTGTAATGCAAGCAGTGAGTTTTGACATTTGTGGTTAACGCAATCATGGATGGAGAGGGCACGCATTCCTCTATGGTGCCCCCCTTCTATTTTTTTTTAAACAACATAAATAAAAAGAAAAAAATGGGGAGGGAATGTGGAAGCCTTTGACTTTGTAAAGGCTCCTCCCTTTTACGGAATTCCTGGATCCGCTTCTGTAATGCAAATGAAGGGTTTTAACATTAACTTGTGGTTGACGCAGTGGCGGATCTAGAGGGGGCGCGGCGGCCCCTCCCCGTCTCTGTTTTTGTTAAACAAAAGAAATAAAAAAGAAAAAGAAAAAGAAAGGGGAGGGGTTTCGCTGGCCTTTGAGTTTGTAAAGGCACTTCCCCTTTACGGAATTCCTGGATCCGCCCCTGTGACGCGTTTTGACATTGTGGTCGACGTGTAACCCAATTTTGACATTTGCGGTTGACGCAATCGGGGATCGAGAGGGGATAATCCCCCTCTGGTGCCCCCTGTCTATATTTTGTTAACGCAACAGAAATATAAATAAGAAAATGGGGGGGGGGGGAAGGATCTCGCCAGCCTTTGATTTCGTAAAGGCGCCTCCCCTTTACGGAATTCCTGGATATGCCCCTGTGACGCGTTATGACATTTGCAGAAAAATTTGGAGATTTTGACATTTGTCGTCGACGTGTTATGACATTAGTGGTCATTATGACATTTGTCGTCGACGTGTTATGACATTAGTGGTTGTTATGACATTTGTCGTCGACGTGTTATGACATTAGTGGTTGTTATGACATTTGTCGTCGAAGTGTTATGACATTAGTGGTTGTTTTGACATTAGTGGTTGTTTTGACATTAGTGGTCTATTTTGACATTAGTGGGCTCTACAGGGGCATTTCAAGAAGCGTTTTGGTCGGATATTTTTCTGACAAATTGTGACAAATTGTTACTGAAATCCTTGCATCTGATTGGCTTAGAGCAAATTTGTCCGACAACTTTGTCGGACAAAATGCTTCATGAAATGCCCCCAGGTCTTCATAAAGTCGCTGACCAGTTGCTGACCATTTGCAAACCTTTCTGCGAGCGTCGCCTATTCATCATCTCTTTTGTTGTTGCTGTTGTTGTCCTTGTTCGCTGATCACAATTTTTTGGGGTATAGACATTGTTAATTGTTTGTCGATGGTCGCCAGAAATTATTCGTTCCTGGAGGTCGGCGACCAGTCATCGCGTATGAGTTACCAGGCCTTGAGCAAAGTTTCGATTTGAAAACACTTTTCGCCAATGTATATAAACTTGCTGCTTGTGTGTGTGTGTGTGTGTGTGTGTGTGTGTGTGTGCGTGTGAAGCAGATATTGATTAGTTTGATCAAGTTGATGAAGGTATAGCTTTTTCAGAGATATTATGCAGAGTTTTATATCACTTTTGTATACATGGTTTGATTTGCAAAAAAAACAACAACAAATATTTTATGTTAAAAAAGAAGAACACCTGCTTATTCTTGTTCGACTTAATTTCATTGTAAAAAGGAGGCTGATATTGAATGATATTCAAATAAAGAATATCATTAAAAACGTGTGTGTGTCTGTGTGTGTCTGTGTATGTCTGTCTGTACGTGTGTGCGTGTGTATGTTTTGTGTGAAGAATGACACATGACTATTTTTCCTATAATGATCATAGAAGTCTATTATACTACACTGTGTAGTTGTGTATATTATTTGACACTATACATGATTATAATTGGAGTTAGCTTCATAAAAATATGGGTGCACGTCACGAGACCGACTTCCACGAGTCATACAGCCCATGAGTCATACAGCCCACAAGTCATACAGCTCACAAGTCATACAGCCCATGAGTCAAACAGCCCATGAGTTATACAGCCCACGAGTCATACAGCCTAGTCATACAGCCCATGAGTCATACAGCCCACGAGTCATACAGCCCATGAGTCATACAGCCCACGAGTCACACAGCCCATGAGTCATACAGCCCACGAGTCATATAGCCCATGAGTCATACTGCCCATGATTCATACAGCCCATGAATCATACAGCCCATGAGTCATACAGCCCATAAGTCATACAGCCCACAAGTCATACAGCTCATAAGTTATACAGCCCACTAGTTATACAGCCCATGAGTTAGACCCTAAGTGAACAAAGCCCCCTTATTCGACATCAAGTAGAACAGACCCGCGAGTCATACAAACCACGAGTTCGACACTAGGCAAACTTACAGAGCCCATGAGTTCGACACTACGCGGGGCCTTATTCCCTTGTGTCGGTCTCGTGAGCCTCTTTTGCGTAGTGTCAAACTCGTGGCCTTTGTTTGCAAAGTGTCGGTCTCGTGAGCGTCTTTCGCGCAGTGTCGAACTCATGGGCCGTATGAATCATGGGTGTGGTCTCGTGGGATGACCCCTTATCATATGACTTCCTGACAAGCTCCTAATGCTAAGTGTTTCATATCCCTCGGAGACTTGTCATTATGACACGTTCTGTTTAACGCGTATTATTTATTGTCTTGATAAAGTATTGAATAACGTATGCTAAATGCCTTATTTTATTTCTTGTGTTTGTGTTGTGTGTGTTTTTTGTTTGTTGTTTGTTCGTTCGTTCGTTCGTTTTGATAATGATCGTGTTCATGTCATTACAGTTTGTGAATCGTCACCTTGTCAGAATGATGCCACGTGTACGGAGACTGATACGGGCTACGAGTGCACGTGTACGGATGACTTTTTCGGACCGCAATGTGGTGAGATATCTCGTTCCATTTTCTCTTTTTTTCACGGAATGTACGTTTCTATCTATCTGCTTGTAGTCATCTCGGTATTGTCGATATTTACTTGCTTGTCTTGTGTGCCAACAGACGCATTTATTATGTCATGCGTGTCATCTTATAACATGGTGTGTTTGTCACGTACATATTGGCATTTACATATCGATTATCTGAAAAGGGGGTATTGAATTTTTGCTAGTAAGTTTTCCTTAATGCCGAATTTTTGGGGGCGTCCCCCTTCTTCAGTGGTTTGGTTGATACTAGTAATGGCTTAACAACTAATTGTCAACCAAAGCACTGAAGAAGATATTCGTTACGATATATATCGTTCGGTTTTTTATTCATGTATAGATATCATTTGTATAGTTGCCTATAACGGCGCTGAGGTGCTACCAAAACATAACTTATTGACTTTATGGGAAAGTACAGGTACTGTTTTTCTTTTTCTATCAACAATAGATGAATTGGTATTATATATATATATATATATATATACAAAGATATATATATACATATATATATATATATACACTGTATATATATATATAATGTGTGTATGTGTGTTAGTAAAAAAAAAAAGTATTATTTCCGTGTGTGTATCTGCATAAGAAAGTAAACCAACATAAAGTGAATGTTAAACTTAGAATATTCGGTTTTTTGATATCATCTCTCACCAATTTGTCACGTCCTACCTCACTGTCACAATCATCATTTAGCGACCATTCCATGTATGCTTGTTCGTTTCCTTGAAACGAGGCCATCACGCAGAGTGATGAACGAGTCTCTGTTTACCCTGTACGGGATTATCAGTGGGTTTGCATGGCGCATTGCACTTTACTAGCTACGTTTCTTTTAACAAGGGGTACCAGACAACGCTGGGGTAGTAATCGTGCTATTGGATACAAATTATAGGATCAAACAAAACTACCCTTACTTATCATGCACTTAGCACGCCATGCTTAGTCGTGCGATAGGAAATAATAATGGTAATGAGAGTACATTGTACTACAATTAAAAAGAAGCTTTTCGAAGTGAATTGGTATTAGAAAAACATCGTCGGGTCGTCAGTTTTTGCACGGCTTTACTGAAACCTCTCTAGGTAAATTAGTCTGTGTATCAATATATATAGGGAGTCTATATTAACATATCTTGCACAGACAATTTTTGATAATTACATTTTCTTTAGTGCATGTAGGGCTTACTGGGATACGGATCACTACTCAGGCAATCATAATTTTCATTTGAGGTGATAAGCCTTCCCCTCATAGTCATATACTGGAATGTGAGGACTGCGACTTTCCACTAAGCTAATTTGAGCAAATAGTTCTCAGAAAGTTAGATTATAAACTACGTACAGTCCACTTTTACAGACGATTGGTGTGAGTTTTGCTGCTTTACTTTCTCAACCGTCATGTAGCATGCCCGATTGTCCACACTACCAACGCAGGAGTGACAGAGAGGCGATTCCATTTCCCTGCTGGTTGGCACGTAACAACAGATGTGGTGTCACTGGATTTTGAAGTCAGCAGCACCCGACAAGCCGAGTTTGCCCTATCAAGTCAGAATTCCAACCAAGAGGATATGTATCGCATTCGTGAGTCTGCCATTTGGTCTATACTTTAAAGTAAAAACATAGTTCTGGTAAGGGTGTGAGAACCAGTCTTGCGCCATTTCATAGTTGCTTGCAATGTGTCGAAAGAGTCTACCAAGAAACTTACCTGGCTGACGCGACTTGCCGGGATGATGAGTTGTTTCGGTGTAATTTGAGATCAAAAACTAGAAAAGCACTCTGACAGCGCAGACCTCCGCCAAGCATGCAGCTCATTTCCACCACTGATCTTGTTCTTCCATAGAGATATCAGTGATTTCCACCCATACATACTTATAGCATTGTGTGCTGTAAGTCGCCCGATTTCCCAATATAAAAGCCTTTGTTACGTCATAAACCCTCAGCTGCACGGCGCGCCTCGCCCTAGCAGAAACTTAAATTTTACTAGAGCACGCACTTGTGCCGTCAGCAAACCTCAAATACGCGCAGCCTGAACTCCCAAATTCATTGACCCTACCTGTCAAAATATAAAAATCCTTCATAAATTCCCCCAAAATTGTCGGATCACTACCAAAATTTAATCATCTATTACTTGTATCATTCTTAACATTTCCTGCAAGTTTCATCCAAATCCGTTAACTACTTTTTGAGTTATTATGCACACGGACAAACTAACTAACTACAAACGAACAAACAAACCAACGGTAACAAAAACATACTAGTAACCTCCTCCCTTGGCAGAGGTAATAAAAAGGGTAAGCACTATCTGGGCACCTGTCCCGCTTCATCATGAATATTCATCAGGCAGTAAGATACTGTACTAGTAAGTGCCAAGAACGCTGGATAGGTGCCATAGAATGTAAAAACGTATCGCCGGGAAATGTAAAAATCTCGAAAAAATGCGTCAACGGGGAATGTAAAAACGTCTCGCCGGGAGATGGAAAATGTTCAGCTTTTCCGGGAAATGTAAAAATCATGTATTTCCACGGTATTACGGATACATGTAGATGATGAATATTCATGATGAAGCGGGACGGGTGCCCAAATAGTGCTTACCTAATAAAAGTCGGTATTCAGGAGGATCCAGGTTAACTCGGTCTCAGGGACAACTCAGCCCTTCAATTTCAGACAATCTATACGCAGTTCGTGATCGCCATTATAGGCGCACGTTCATTTTTGTAGGCGCGCCAGAGGTTCTTTGATGCGCGCGTTGTATTAACTCGGCCCATAACTGCGACCAGCCAGAACACGAAGCGCTTCAATAGTACAACGCTGTAAAATTCAGAGGGACAACTCGGCCCCGCCATCAAAGTGAGGCCGAGTTGTCCCCGAGTCCGAGTTAGCCTGACGCCGATAGGGTAAGTTCTAAGATGCGAACATTTTTGGTTAATATTTCGCATTTTCGTCATTACCCAACAAATATCTTGTTATTACAGCGTTATTCCACTTATTTCTGAGGCATACGTGTACATTTCGGAGCGAAATTTGACAATTTAGCTGGCGTACCAGAACTGTATTTTGGCTTTAATACCATTTTTCCTGTGGTGTCCTCCAACTTGCACAGGAACAAACGGAAAATATTCAATGCTTACATTCAAGTACACTCTGACGTAATAAGTTATAAACCGTCTAAAAATATATCATTCAACCCTGAATCCAAATGATATTAATTTGAATATTTTGTTTTTTCGCGAGAAGATACTTTACAGGAAGTTTGCGGTCACACTGGCAAAACTTCGAGATAAATCTTACTGCAGATCGCCATCTTAAACTTCTCGATCTTTTGCCAATTTGACCATATAGGAGTAGTATAGGATATGAGTTTGTGTTTATCAAAAGACAACATCAGAACTGCGGTCAGACTGGCAGAAGATCGCGATCTTTGGTCGTCCGTACACTAGCTGGCAGCCACACTTCTCCATCTTCGGATAAGGTGTTTGGGTCATAAGTGCGCGTGCGCAAGGAAGGAAAAAGAACCCGCCTTCTGTTGGCTCGTGATTGTGAGTTAACAATGAACGCCTGTACAACACACGCCACGCGCTTCTGAGGCATTGCCCGAAAACAGGTGGGGGCTGATCACTATCGTGACAAACTTCACAAAGTTTCCATTTCTAGCGTTCACACTTTCAAAAGATCGAGAAGTTTGGCGGGGGGGGGGGGGGGGGGGGGAAGGGAAATATATCCAATCTGAGTGAGATTTTTCTCCAAAAGTTTCGTGAGGAGTATCGCAGGGAAACTGGCAATTTGATTTACCATTTGCAGAATGCAGATGACACAAAAACCCAGCATCAGTGCTTCAAAAACAGCTATAAAATGTGAGTTAGGGATGGAAACAACCAATGTAACGATTTGAACCAGTATAACCAATGCCAAATATTGTTAAATACACAAAATGTGAACAATAGTTATGATGAAAATGCTTCCAGACTAAACCGTCTACAGTTATGGTTTAATGGGAAAAATAGTGATATCTCCTTCTATTTTAGGCTTTATTGCAAAAAAAAAATATATATATATACGGTAGGATGGTTTGTGATACAACTGACCTATACACATTATCAAAAGTGATATCTTGGACATTTTTTTATCACTGCTCTCAAGCTCTCAAAGGTAAACAAGACGTTTAGAGATCGCGACCTTAGACTTCTAGATCTTTTGCCAGTATGCTTGCGACTAAAGTAGACATAATTGAAGTTTTATTTTCTTCTCGATTAATGGAGCAAAATGGCTTTGAAAGAAGTGTTTACTAAAAAAAAAAAAACACACACACACACAAAAAACAAAACAAAAAACAAAAAAAAACATGATCAACCTTTTGCAGAAAACTTCCTTCAATAGAATAAAGATCATATGTACAAATGCATTTGAAGAACTTCAATCTTTAAGTGTGAGAATTGGGCTTTATCTATATTTAATGTTAAACATACAAGTAGCTCAAATTATCACCTGCAGGGGCAGGGGTTTTTTATTTTGTTTCGTCTACTCGTTTGTTTGTTTGTTTGGTTTGTTTGTTAATATCTCCTTTCACTGTCTTCCAGTCCTAGGAGGAGCATCAAACACCAATATCGCCCTTCAGCGGAGCTGCCCGACACCCTTTGCTTTCTGGGAGGATTGTCAGACGACCACATGGCTTGTAAGTCCTGACGCTACTCTTTCGCGCATCCCTTTATACTATGATCACTTCTGGTTGACGTTTGCCAACGGTCATCTTGAGGTTGGTCGCCATGGAAACAAGACTCCCTTCTTCGAGTGGACCGACCCAAACCCCCTGCCTGTTAGATACGTTGGGATATGGTCAGGTGGGAGCTCTGAGCGTTACTGGAGGTTTCATTCGTTTTGTTGAGTCATCAAATAGCTCATCTCGTTCAGTGCCGTTCAGATCTCGTTTAGTGTCTAGCGCCCTCTCCAGTTTTAACCCTCACAATTCAAATAGTCCATTTTCTCGAGAAGGATTTTCTTCGAAACTGGAGGCAAAACTCCACCTGAATACTAACTTTCCAAATCAGACAAAAAGTATAATGCAATTAACGTAACTCTTTTAATTTGGTTTCGGTTTGATATTGTTTCTACATGTTCGATATAAATCACACATAAATTAACCGTATAAGTATTTGAACAGAAATCTATATGATACATTCACATTAGCAGTTTATTGATCATAATCTTTATAGCGTCTGAACAAATACAATGGAGTCAAAGGCGTTAACGATACAATTATTGCAAGTTTGAGAGAGAGAGAGAGAGTGATTTAAAAATAAAAATACAGGAGTCTGCCATCTTAAGCAGGTGCTTGATGGTAATAGCAAACTCAGCTTAAAGGACAAGTTCACCTTCATTAACATAAGGATTATAATGTAGCAATATTAGTAGAACACATCAGTGAAAGTTTGAGGAAAATTGGACAATCGATGCAAAAGTTATGAATTTTTAAAACTTTTGTGTTGGAACCGCTGGATGAGGAGACTGCTAAGGCTCGTGATGTCATATGAGTACAAAAGTATAAAGAAAATATAAAGAAAATTTAAAATATTGTCACTTTTTTTTTTGCATAATAAAAGAGCACTTGACTTGCCTCTTTCTAAAGGCAATGGGAATAATATTACCCATAACATATGTCAGTAACGAGTCAAGGGAATGTGTACTTTTTTCAAAAGATGAAATTTTGTGAATTCTCTTTATATTTTCCTTATATTGTTGTACGCATGTGACATCATACACCGCAGTAGTCTTCTCATCCAGCGGTGACTGCGCACTTCAAAAATTCATAACTTTTGAACGGATAGTCCGATTTTCCTCAAACTTTCAATGATGTGTTCTACTAATATTGCTACATTCTCTCAATCCTTATGTTAATGAAGGTGAACTTACAAAGCAATACTTTGTCTTACAAATGAGAAAATACATCCACAAACTCCATGCAGGTCTAACAGATTTGGTTTGATTAACTAAAGTTTTTTTTATTTCAATTTTGGAATAAGGACATCATCGCAGGCTTCAGTAGACCCTATAAAATGAGATTCGATTTCATGATGTGATGGCGTAGATTCCTAGTTTCTTTCTATTTCTCACGAGTCTGAAAGGCAGTAGATTCCTCGTAATACTTACAAGTTCAGTTCTCCTGAAGAAATTGTATACTCCATCACTTTTGGTAGGCCTACACTTAATCATGCAAGGCTTGTCAGTTTCATAATGATGCAGGTCAATGCTAATTTACTGATTGGTAATTGCGATGAATGACATGAAATCATACTATAGAGACTGCTAGGAATAACGTACTCTCAGATTTGCTTAAGTTTTACCATTTCACCATTTGCTTAAATTTTACAATGTCACAATTATAATTTTGTGTCTATGCAGTGGCCCCATTGTACAAAAAAATCTATAGCAGTTCTTGCTGAAATGGCAACTTTCCATATCAACAGCCCATTAGCACCCGGGTTCTTGTCGTTACCATGACACTTGCCTTTCAAGCGAGATTTGCTTTGATATAAACCCTGTATGAAGTCGGGTCCTGCTCCGTTGATATTTGGTGAATGTAATAGACTTCTATGATTGTCTGTGAAATAGTATCAAATTTGATTTCCATCGACTATGCAAACTAACAAGGTTATCAACTGGTAGGTATGCATAATCTATCAGCCTATTGCCCATACGAGAGCTGAATGGGACATAATAAATTATGTCAAATATATATATAATGTATGTGTACTGTTAACACACCTAGGAGTCAACTGGTGAGATGGACGGAAAGTTCTTATACTATCAGCGAATTACGTTAATAATTCACTGGCTCGCTTTACTGAGAGTCGTGCAAAAGAAAGTTATACATAATAAATTGCTTCACCATCACTCTCTCGATCTTTGCAAGACACAAGAAGTTGCTTTATGTTTTACTTAGTAGGAACTCTGCTTTCTTGAGCAGAATCGTCCACTCATACAGTTAAAGTTAAAGCTAATCAGTCCCTATACTGATTATAAATGATTATAAATTCAATATTTTAGTCCGTAACGTGGGACCACTCCTATTCAAATAAGCTAAGATAAAATCCCAACGTTACTGTGGATGTCGTCTATGAGTAACACGGTAAAGATCATTATCGTTTTCAATGATAAGTGTATCACCTGAGTTAATGAAGCTCATGTCACAGTATGACAAATCCATGTAAGTATATTGGTAGACATATTATGAGATCACCAACTAGGATGGTATGGTATGGCTGACTGTAATATGAATAGTTTATTATAATTCTTATCATATCAATAACAAAAAGTTCAATATCGTTTTCAATGATGTGTATCACTTGAATTAGAAATAACCTATTTCACATAGCAGTGTGACAAGTCTGTTTGAGTGTGTTGGTATATACGTCGCCGCGAGATCATCAGTTCTGTCAAGAGACTAGCACACTCTTAGCTACAAGAATATGATAAAAAAAAACAACTTGATGTATTTGTGTTCATGAATAGTTTTTACCGTGTTTACTATTGCCTTAATCTGAGAAACACGGTAAAGTTATAATATCGTTTTTAACGATAAGTGTATCACTTGACTTATAGAATATCATATTACAGTGTGATAAATCTGTGTGAGTGTATTAGTACGTGTATAAGATCAATTCTGTTATTGAACTAATTTTAAGCTAGAATGATATGATTATGAAGGAATGTGTTTGTGCACAATCATGAATGGTTTATACTGTTGGTATCATCTGAGTGACGAGTTCAATATGGTTTTTAATCATAAGTGTATCACTTGACTTAGAGAAATTTAGATCACCGCGTGCACTCTAGTCTGTATGACATGTAATGGTAGACAAACAATATAAGCTAATCAACCACTGTCAACTCAGCCAAGAAAATGTAAAACTGGAATGATATTATGATATGACTGAGTGTACGAATTTTTGTGTATATGAAAAGATATACTTATGATTTTGTTGAGGTATACGTTTATAAGGCTTCACAATAAACTGTTTTCTTTTGTTGAGTGCAAAATAGTCCATTGTATCTATACCTGGGTGTGTTCTTTCTCACTCTTTGTATCTTACTCGATTTATGAAACTAATCTCACTGGAAGATGCTTCGCCGCGACTGCCGCAAATCAAATGGCTTACGTTTTCACCAAAACGGTGACTCCAGGGCAACTTCTGAAACTTCCCCAAACAAGATGATAACTTGTTACCTCTCAAGGCCCAGGAACTTCCCCAAGATGTGTCCGCAACATCTCTGGTAGGTCGCCAATGTGTCTCCACAAGGTCGCGGAGACGTCAGTGACCTGGCTGCGATTAGGAGACATCTCCGAGACCAGCTGGATACTGGAAAGAGTCTCCAAAATAATTGAGCATGTTCACTTTTCCCTTGACTCCCCGAGACTCGGCTAGATTCCAGCAAACGCCGCGGCGATATCTCCCCGTCTCGAGTCGCCAGCAGATCGCCAACTAGTCTCCAGCCCAGTGAAATACCCCGGGTTTATCTCACCGGAGAAGACGTCGCCCCACGTCTCCAAAACGTCTTCTTAATCGCGGAAAGTTCTCCGCGGCGTTTCCGGTACGTCGCGAGTGAGTCCTCAGCCAAAATGAGATACAGCCTTAGAATAAGCCAGTTCACAGTTGCAATTTGAGTATAGATGTAGACAAAGGCGCATTGTAGTCCTTGCACACAGACAATTCTATAAACGAATGTCGCCCTCTATCGCCAATACATTTCGGAAATCTGTCCAAGCTGTTTCACTGAAACTCTGCTAAATCACTGAATTTTTTTTTTTCTTCTTCTTTTTGTAAGTATGTGACCGTGTAATGGAGGGGAAAAAAGAGATAAAAGAGCAACAAAAACGAAAACAAAAATACTGCAAACGCGAAGTTGGAACCTCAGACGTGACATAGGCCTACAAAGTCCACATAAGAAAGGGTTACCAAGTGTGTGGTGAGCTGCTCTTGCCGCGTATTAAAACCCAATATGTAAATTGAGTGAACGCAGAAATATCAATAGAACACATCAACGAAGTTCGAAGAAATTGGACAATCCGTTAAAAAATCAGGGATTTTTAATATCTCAATGCTGCAATCGCTGGATAAGAAAACTAGAGCAAAACGTGATGTCACAGCAGATCAACGAACATCAAGAAAATAACAAGTAAAATTAATATTCTATAATGTTCTACTTTGTGTAACGTGTACTTCCACTATGACTGTGTTGAAGGGACTAGGCCTATTTGTTCCCCCTACTCAAAGAGCAGGAATCAAGTGGTCTTTTATTAATATTCCAATTCAAATCAAATGATTGTATTTCCATATAAATTAATACAAAGGAATATATATAACGCTTACGCGAGTACATAATATTCTAAGGAATTTTGAATCACATAAGTTTCAACAAAAGATGGATACAATGTTATGGTATAATATCGACTTTGGTTTTTAGATAAATAAACAAGTAAGCAATGCAATCTTATTTTGTAACTCTATATGGAAAAGTGGAATTCACAAGAAAAGCATAGCTTGTAAAATTTGTGAATTACTTTAGAAGATGAGGTATCTCAAGATCCATCAAGGATGAAAATTTTGATGTCATGACGTCAGGCAAAACAAACAGAAAAAAAAAACTATGACAAGGACAATAACAAAAGCAGGGACTTTGGAATGATTATGGTCAAAAGTAAAATATGATGAAATATATTGAATATATCAAATATATTTTTGTTTCTATATTTCATGTACGACATGACAAATTGTTGCATTCTTCTTATCCAAAGATGGCTTTAACGAAACTTTAAACATTCATAATTTTAGAACAGTCTGTCCAGTTTTCTTCATACTTCACTGATGTTTTCTACTATTCTACATTTCACTCAACTCTGATATTATATTCTTTTTGGGTTTAATTCCCCTTTAAATCCTGGAAAGCGGTGACCCGGGGGAAAATAACTGGTCTTATGTACTGCAAGCCTAACGTTAGACTAATTCACTGTATATAGCATGTTTATGACAATAAATACCGTCGTCTGCCAACGAGGTAATGGCATAGGCCTACTCAGCCTTTTCTATAACTAGCACCAAATTAGACTGGTAAGCTTAATGGGGAAATCCTGTCTAAATGAAAGTAAATCTGATAAGAAAGAATGAAAATACGAGTTCAACGGTAACATTTTGTTCAAAATAGGGTAAAAAATAGGAAGTTTATTATCTGACATTTTGAAATTTTGCTAATTTTTCAGAAAACGGTCATTATGGTATGCAAATGGCAAAGTGAGCATGTCATACCCTCACAACTCGCCATATACACTTAGTTTGTACATACAATATTAAATTTCCATTTTATTTTTTTTTTATTCAAACGCAACTATACCTGAGGTTCAAATCCTGGTATATGAAACTGATCAATATTTTGAAGTTATTCAAACAGAAATAACATATTTCAGACTTTAATGACAGAAACATTGAATTATCGTGTTTTTTTTTTGTACAGGATCAATGGAAAATTGTGAGGTTATGACATGGTTTGCTCATGCATTTGCATATTCATATCCACTGTACAAGAACTGTTTTGCAGAAATCACCAAAACTTAACAATGTCATAACTTGCTTATTTTTCATCTGATTTCAGTCAAATTTTTACCGTTGAACTCGTTAGATTTTACTCTTTTTTTATCAGAATAACTTGGACTGGATTTTCCCTTTAACGAGAGACCGGACACTGAGTTCGTTGCTGCATGGAGAATATCAATATTACGTTATCGTATTTTAGCAATACCCATGACAATAGGAACACTCATGACATTCCAAAGGTTCATTCCTTGGATTCTTTCAAAAAAACAATATCATGGTGTGATTTTATTGTTTCCTTGATTTGGGCCTTTAATGTATATACATATATATATATATATATATATATATATATATATATATATATATATATATATATATATATATATATATATATATATATATATATATATATATATATATATATATATATATATATATATATATATATATATATATATATATATATATATGTGTGTGTGTGTGTGTTTAAATTATCTATCTATATATATATATATATATATATATATATATATGTATATACTTTCAATGACAGATGTCTTTATACACTGTATTATTTTATCATCTATCCTTATATATTATATAAATATGTACTTGTACAGAAACTGAAGATGTAACATTTACTAGTTGTCACTTTCATTTGGTAACCTTTCTGTAAAAAAAAAAAAAAAAAAAAAAAAGATGCCCTTTTTTGTGATGGAGGTTCTCAACCATATTGGGCCATCCAATCCCTTTTCATCATCACAGCTTCGACATCCGTCGTGTTTATCTCCGTATACCTCATAATATGCGAATTAAATGATGAAAAGGTGAAGAAAGGCGAATACACATCGTTCTTCATATAACTTTTGTTGTAATGTAAGATCCACATGTAAGATTCAAGAAATTGTAGAATCAGGTTCATCATCTTCCGAGTATATTTGTCATCAATAGGGTAGACTACATCTTAACTTTTATATACAAATTTGTTTTACTATGTCCAATATTTGTGGGAGCAGGTTTATTCGTCCATGTCCTTTCTGGGTCGTAGATACGAAAGGAAAAAAACCCACACAGCATAATACATATGAATACCATCACTTTATCACAACCTCATTTTCTGTAAATGTTAAACAATAGTATTTTAGATTTAACCGTTTCCATGTTGGCAAGTAAAAAGCAGCAGCAAGTGAGCCATGCTATACTTTATGATCATAACGAGTCATGATTTATTATAGACGCTCTTAAAAGGGGGAGGGGTAGGTAAAGCTGCTATACTTCCAGTGTCTATCGAGTAAAGAAAAAAAAAATCAGCCATTAGGCAATCAAGATAATCACCGTAGTTTCACCACCAGATTGTGTGCAATTGTCAGCCTTCTCGAGGGAGAAAAGCATTAAACGTGACAAAGACAAGAAGATGCACATCAAATTTCAAGCACAAAATTAACATACTCGCTGCTATATAGTGCTGGTTGACGCAGCATGTCGCTCGGAGATCCTACTTGTGGCAAAGTCTTGTTGAACGTTGTGGAGCTAGCTTTTGGGCCCAGTTCGTGACATTTCTCCCGGGGGTACGATTAGGTGTTTCTCCAGATCTGTTGTTGCATGGAATGGGTTGTTTGAAATTGAAATTGAGTTTTAGTCAATGTTTTTGCTTTCATCGCCTCCTCGAACGACATTTATTTTAACGTTCGCTTTGCACGCTCACGATGCTGATGACAATAATGATGTGTCATTCGCAACAGACCTACTATACATGTTCATGGTGCAGTACGTGTCATCTTCCAAAATCTACCTTCGCCTGGCTGCCTGGTACTGGTCTACCAGGCGGATCTTAGTTCAAACAGATTTTTCAGCCGAGATGCAGAAGTGGCTTGATATTAACCATAGTGCCATCCCGAGGAGGTATAGGCCTACTCAGTAGTACATGCGTTCTTCAACATTATAGGACCTATGCAAAGTTTTGTACGTGGTGTCTTGTTAACGAGAGTGCGGGGTGTCCGGTAACGTTGGACTCGGATAAGCTGGATGGGCGAAAGCGTTCTTTTGTTATGATTTCTTCTATGACAACAACAAACAATTGCGCATGCGCATTAAAAAAAAATACACAGAAATAAATAGTAGCAAAAGGGGGCATACGTGTTGAAATATTATTTTGTATCATATATATATAAACCTAAAATGGCATTAAAACGCTTTAATCATGCGTTCCTCGCCAGCTAGCTATACCAAGTATAGAGTTCTCCACTAATCTGGTCAACCTGTATACATACACATATTAAACCCTACACGTAAATTGGGTGAAAGCAGAAAATTAATATGACATACATCAGTGAAGGTTGAAGAAAATTGGACAATCCGTTCAAAAGTAATGAATTAGTGTTTAAACTCTCGATACCGCTATTGCTGTAAAAACTACAGTACTATTCGTGATATCACAGCAGGGCAACGACATAGATAAAATAACAAGTAAAATTTTACACAATGTCCTACTTTGTGTACCGGTAACGTGCGCTTCCTTTCACTATAGTTACTGAATTGTGTTCAGTGTACTTTTATTTTCCTCCTTCTAAAAAAAAAACAACAACAACAAACAAACAAACATGAATCAAGTGCTCTTTTGTTATGTTCAAAAATATTCAATTCAATTCAATTCAATTCAATTCAATTCAATTCAATTCAATAGTTTATTTATTTCCATCATCACACAGAAAGAAAAGAAAAAGTTGACATAATCCAAAGTGATACAATTTTTTTTTCATTTCTCTTACACTCGTCCGATAAAGGATTTTTTTCAATACAATATAAAGTATATTATACACGAATGGTGTCGTAAAAAAGAAACAATGCACTTTGTCATGGCAACAAAAATAGTAAATAATCACAATGATGGAAAACAGTGTTCCACTAAAAAAGCCACGCTTGTAAAACGTGGAACACTGGAACAAAACAACAACAGCACCAATTTGTTATACCAAATAGACATATGCATTTAAATTCTTCTATATACTATTGTACATTTTACTAATTGATATAATGATGTTGATACTATGAACAATACTTACTAGGATTTTAGGATGCAATCGTATAAACTATATAACATATCACATTTGTGGCACAGACACTATGGGGCCAGGTGTGCCAGGAAAATTGAATGGAAAAAGATATGCAATCGGCCACAAAAAAACATAACGACGACAACAACAATAACACAATACACAGAAATAACAAAATTTGAGGAAATGCACTCAGACAGATACTGGACAACGAAGAACGAGGAAAAAGTAGCAGGGAAGAATAGAGAAGGAAAAGGAGAGGGATGGAAAAGGTCTGTGGACACACTACAAAATCTCAAGGAAAAGTGAAACATGACGGGTTTTTCCATTGAACAGAATTAACTGGTATATTTAGAAAACAAATATTTTTTGAGTTTATACTTAAATGTAATTAACTTCACAGATTCTTTTAGATCATTATCTAAGCTATTCCAAAATATGGGTCCGGTATAAACAAATGTATTTTGAGTGTGTACAGTTCTAACTAAGGGAAGATGAAATTCTTTAGATTGTCTAGTGGGATAATTATGTACGTGGCTGTTACGGTGAAATAAAGAATAAAATATTTTGGGTAGATGATTGCAGTTGTAATTAAACATAAATTGACCAAGTTGTAACAAATACAACTCATTTATTTTCAGAATTTTGTGCTCAAGGAAAAGCTTGTCAGTATGTGCTCGGATATGAAGGTTAAAAACGATTCTGAGCGCCATCTTTTGCAGAAGAAATAGTTTATCTAACAATGTCGAATATGTATTCCCCCAAGCAAGAATTCCGTAATTCAAGTACGGCAATACCAAACTTGAATAAAGCGTAATCAAAGCCGAAGAAGGAAGATAATATTTCGATCTATTCATTATGCCTATGTTACGTGCAATTACTTTACAAATATTGTTTATGTGACACTTCCATGATAACTTATTATCAACACAAACACCTAAGAATTTAATAGACGAAACCTCTTCTAGATGAGTAGTGTCAAATATAACATTACCTGGTAATCTATCTAAAGAATTACTGAAAAACATATACTTTGTCTTCTCAATATTCAGTGACAATTTATTTGCATATATCCATTGTGAGACATTCTTCAATTCATCATTCACTGTACTAATCAAAGTATTAGGGTCAGGGTGGGAATAAAAAAGATTGGAATCATCCGCGAATAATATGAAATATTAAAATAGAAATATCTATATGTGTTGTTATAGTCCATGTGTGACATCACAAATTGTTGTATTCTTCTTATCCAGAGATAGTTTTAACGAAATTTTAAACATTAAAAACTTTAGAACGGCTTTTGCCCAATTTTCCTCATACTCCACTGAGATGTGTTCTACTATACCTTTACTCAACCCTGATACTATATATTTGAGTTTTATTTTCCTTTAAATCCTGGAAAGCGGTGATCCGGGAAAAGCAACGGGGTCTTATATTCTGCACATTATAGACTAAGAGATTGTGTAAGATATCGCATGTTTATGACCGGATCGGACTTACCTTCAGAGAGAATATAATTTGCTAATGAGGTAATGACATACTCAGCCTTTTCTATAACTGGCACTCAATCGGACTGGTAAGCTTTACGGTTATTATACGGTTCGCTATTCCGCAGGTTCGTTATTCCGAAGGTCCATTAATCCGAAAATGAAGTATAAGGTTCGTCAATCCGAACTTAGCAAGAGAAGCTTGGTTTAGAGAATATCAATATTACGTTAGCATAGGGTTTGGCAAATCCTCTACCCCCCCCCCCCCCACACACACACACACACAAGCACACGTTTTGGGGTATTAAAAAAAAGTGGGGGGGGGGGGGATCGGACAACACTGCAAAATAGCAATACCCTTACCATCATCCATGAATTTCCGAAGGTTCCATCCTTCAAAAGTTATAGACTCTTTCAAGAGGGGTGGGTACCATTGGACTTGTTGACCTCTTACAATTTATCCCACCCCCCCCCCCCCAAAAAAAAGTAACAAAAGCAAACACAAAATGTCATGGTGTGATTTATTGTTCACTTGAATTGGGCCTTACGGATTATTATGTATGATACTTCCATGATGACATTTCTCCGCGATGTGGATTTATATAATAGGGTAACTGTGAACTTGGTCAATAGCAAAAGAGTTTTTGTTAAAAGTGTAAATGTATAAAAAAAATTGTGACTACTTTCTTTTTCTCTATCTCCCACGGTCGCGGTAACAAGTAGAGGTGCGTGATTCGCATTATTTCGTGTTTATGGGTAATGAGCTCGAAATGATTCTGTGTACGTGCCTCATCGAAATAATCAATATAATATGCTATAGTTTTACTTCATCTCCTTAGTCAGTAACGAGAATGTTAGTAGGCCTAGAACATCGAAGAGGTAAATACTTTTGCTCAATCCTTTAACACTACAATCTCCACTGGCAGTATCTATTCTATCCTATTGTAATATTGCTGATGGGGGGTATACAAGTTATTCGTTTTGACTTTTGTGAAAAAGACATTTTGTGCATATTTGTGTGCGGGTCAAGACAAGTCTTATGACGTCATAGCATCATCATAGTTTAATTTACATACGTGGTGACGACCAACATAACTATAATATGAAACTAAGTTATATAGAGAACTTTTTAACGTCCGATTTTCACGAACTGTAGTGTACGTTATATCATTCTGTTTGTGTAGGAAATAATCTTTCACTGAAGATTATACAGGAAGTGGAAATGTAATATTTATTAGTTGTCACTCTCATTATGGTGAGCTCTCTGTAAAAAAAGCATGCCTTTTTTGTGATGGGGGATCTCAACCATCAATTGGGCCATCCGATCCTCATTCATGGTGAGTTGGCTCAGTCGGTAGCGCGTCTACCTCACGATCCTATAAGGACCCGGGTTCGAACCCGAGTCTGGACTGAGCAATGTTTTGTGTAAGCACACCGTCTCCTCTAGCAAGAGGCAAAACACTCTGTCCCTCGGATAGGACATAAAATGGAGGTCCCGTGTATGAGAGAGTAACAACTCATGCACGTAAAAGATCCCGCTTCATTCATTCATCGCAAAGAGCAGGGTGTTGAACCCGGTGAAGTGCTCCCACCTCACACCCAACTGGACCCCATGGAAGACCAGCTTAACGTAGCTGAACATGGGCTATCCAGCCATCTTCACAGATGGAAATGAACAAACAAACAAAATATCAAACATTCATCATCACAGCTTCTACAACGATGAAGCGGTATCTGTCTATAATACATGAAATTCCGTGATTCTCAGAGAGCATCACGAGGCAAGTCATTTATTTTTTGGTTAAGTGCTCTATAGGACCAAGTGCACTTTTATGAGCCTACTTCAATGAAATTGAAATCTATTAGCACATCTGCACCGAGTTACGAATTTCCATTAACAACATGAGAACTACCATCACGATGTGCAATATACTAAATTACTTCGTCGTTGTCATTGCTACGACTACAATTTCAAGGCTGCAAAGTCTCACGCATTGGGCTTGACATTATAGAACATCTCATACATCCCGTCGTATTCATCTCCGTAAACCTCATAATAATATGCGAATGAAAAGATGAAAAGGTGAGGAATTCAAAGGCGAACACATATCATTCTTCTTATCATTGTCATGTAAGGTTCACTTGTGAGTTTCAAAACATTGTAGAATCAGGTTCATCATCTTCTGAGTATTTTTGTCATCAATAACGTAGACTATACATCTTAATGTTTATATATGAATCTGTTTTACTATGTCCAATGTTTATGCGAGCAGGTTTATTCGTCCATGTCCTTTCTGGGTCGTAGATACGAAAAGTAAAAAAAAAACAACCGCACAGTCAGTGCATGAATACCAACTCTTTATCACAACCTCACTTTTTGTACATGTTAAATAATATACACTGTATTTAAAATTTAAATTTGCCATGTAAAAAAGTAGCATCAAATGCGCTACTTTAAGATCACTCCGAGTTATGAATCATAGAAGCTTTGAAAGGGGGAGGGGTAGGTAAAGCTGCTATACTCCCAGTGTGTATCGAGTAAAGAAAAAAAAATCAGCTATCAGGCAATGCAGATAATCATCGTAGTTTCACCAGCAGATTGTGTGCAATTGTCAGCCTTCTCGAGGGAGAAAAGCATTAAACGTGACAAAGACAAGAAGATGCACATCAAATTTCAAGCACAGAATTAACATACTCGCTGCTATAGTGCTGGTTGACGCAGCATGTCGCTCGGAGATACACTTGTGGCAAATTCTTATTGAACGTTGTGGAGCTAGTTTCTTGGCCTTGTTCGTGACATTCGTGGTACAATGTAGTAGGTGTTTCTCCGGATCATGTTGTTGCCTGGAATGGGTTGCTTTTGCTTTGATCGCCTCCTCGACCGACATTTATTTTAACGTTCGCTTTGCACGCTCACGATGCTGATGACAATAATGATGTGACATTCTCAACAGGCCTATAATATATACATGTTCATGGTGCAGTACGTGTCATCTTCCAAAATCTACCTTCAGCTGGCTGCCTGGTACTGGACTACCAGGCGGATCTGAGTTCAAACAGACTTTTCAGCCGAGATGCAGTCAAATGTGATGGAAGTGTCTTGATCTTAACCATAGTGCCATCCCGAGGAGGTATAGGCCTACTCAGTAGTACATGCGTTCTTCAACATTATAGGACCTATGCAAAGTTTTGTATGTGGTGGCTTGTTTGTGGAGAACGGCAAAACACCCCAGCCTCTGCTTTCTTCGTCACGTCTTAAGTTCCATCTTTTCCCACATCGCTCTTTGATTTGCGTTAAACGCGCCACTTCAGCGTTACTATAATTCATCACTCGTTTACAAAATACAGAGGCATTGGAGTCGTTGGTCTTTATTTGAATGAAGTGACAGCCATGACGTCAGGTGCCAAGGTGGTCATGACAATCGGTAAGTCCTCCCAAGGAGTTATGATAACTCCTTGGTCCTCCACAGAAAAAAAAAAGAAAACTATTCGAGGAAAAAAAAAAACTATTCGAGAAGCTGCCAGCAGATGAAGTTACCATACATATATAATTATATTATATTAATATGTAATATAGAAATATACTTTATCTTGAAAGTTTCTGGTTGAAACCATGGGCAGAAGTGACTCCAAAAGAACTATTCACTGCGGGGCTGCGCCCCTCAGTGAGTAGTTCTTTTGGAGGCACCGAGGTCTATAGTTTTAACAAGAAAGTCAAAATTAGGCAAAGTATAATTTTCTTTCATTTGTTGAATCAAAAATGGGGAAATGTGGGAAAATGCGAAGCGAAAAGTCGTATGGTGGATGCGATGTTGTGAAGGGAACCATAAGAAGCATGCAGCAGCGCACGATGTCAGAACTGCTTTGTGATGTTACATTGACAATAGCGACTGAGTGTGCTCAGCAACAATGGGCAATGTCAGAATTGTTTTTTTTTATGACGTCACAATTGTTTTGTTAAAAATTGATGCATTTCACAGAGTGACCAGATGAGCAGTGCGTATTAAAATGTCAAAATTGCTTCGTGGTGTCAAGTATTGTTACATTTCACAGAGTGACAGTATTACGGCGGATTGCGCGATGTCAAAATTGCTTTGTGATATCACAATTGTTTGTTCTGTTAAAAACGTTACAGTTTCACAGAGTGACGGGTACAAGGCTTCGCACATGTATTGCTTTGTGACATCATTTTGCAAATAGTGTACTTAAGTACTATTAATTTTTGCTAATGTCGTCATAGAAGTGACGTCAATTTGCAATAGTAGGCTTACTTTATGGAGTTTCAAACTTTCCAACTTTCTGATAGCTGAAAATACCTATAATCACGTAAAGCTCTTTCAACCAATCACTAGAGGATACATTTTTGATCCAAAATATAAAATCAAATATACCATGCACTGAGAGCTAGGTTCCAGTTGAATGGATTCTGAGGTGACTGGCTGGCACTATTTTCTGAGGGGCGCAGCACGGAAGAAAATGATGCTATTCATGCCAGACACCGATTTCAACTTGTACCTCGAAAACAGTGCATCGCATTTTTGATTTATATCCTACTTGAGTAAAATTAAATCTAGTTGATAATAATAATGGTTTTAGAGGCCTATTATGTATCAAGTTGCTTCAATGTTCTGTGGGCGTATGGATTGGGCAAGTAAAAGTAAAACGTCAGTCCGAAACACGCAAATTGCCTATGCCAGGATGTTCGTTGGTCCGAAAGTGAAAAAAAAAAAAGTTCGTTAATCCGAACATTAATAGTATTATTCCAAAGGTCCGTTTTTCTGAAGATTGCAGGCGCATCAAAACTATATGCCTTACTTTTAACCTTGATAGCTTAGTACTTTATGCCCCCCCCCCTCGTAATATATTAGTAGCTGCGGTAATCAGCACGTATGAGTAATAAACCCCGTTTTACCCTATCTGTTTTTCAATTCGCTGATATGAAAATATCATATTTTTATAAGCTCATATCCCTTGTTTTTTTTTTTTAAATTTAAGCGACACTAGCAGTCTTCCTAACACGAATTCAGCTTGATGGCTTAAACTAATTTCAAATCTTACTTGCGAGAGCCTTGATAGCTATATCTTCGTCTATCTTATATAGGCCTACTCGTACTTTGCGGGGGATACACACGTACACAAATTAGCGGGTTGCAAAACTCGAGTTTTGTAACCCGCTACCTAACTCGTTTTTCTTTGTTTGTTTGTCTCATGGTCGGCGGAATCGGGGGGGGGGGGGGGAGGGGAAGCTTGAGACAGTGGCGGATCCAGAGGGGGGCGCAACCGACGCACGCCCCCCTTTATTTTTCTTTAAAAACAAAAGAAATAAAAAGAAAAAAATGAAATGAAACCCGGAAGTGGCACCAGAAATATTAGTCACGCCCCCCCCCCCCCCTTTTACAGAATTCCTGGATCCGCCCCTGCTTGAGGCTCGCCCCATTTCGTTTGGCACAAGATAAGGGTGTAACCGCTTTGGCTCCCCTTTTTTTGCCCCGGAAGTGAGAGCAGAAGTTGCGCTGAAGCCCCCCCCCCCTTTTTTTTCTTTCTTACGCATATATAGGCCCTATATATATATATATATACATATATATATATATATATATATATATATATACATAATTCATATATATATATATATATATATATATATATATATATACATATATATATGTTTATATATAATATACTTTTATAGGTACCTATATAGTTATATGCAATCGGTATGAGATAGTTAACGTGATATCATCATGCGTGTACCGATGGGGGTGTGTCTTAAAGCTAAACTCCGAACCTGATCGAGACTTGCGAATGATGCACAGTAGCATATACCATACCTTCATGATTGCCCCCCTCGTAAAATGGTCATCCTAACACTATTTTCTTTTTCTTCTTTTAATTTTTTAGTTGCTTGGTTTGATTTTACATTTTTGATACCCAAACTACAAATTTTGTGCAAACGATTCGAAAACTGAGCAAATGAGCAGACGTAGACAGCTAAATCACGCTAAGCGTATATGGGGCTGACATGAGATGGTACTGGTAGTCAATTGTCAAAGACCTCCTGGGTAATACTCTTCATCCATTCTTAACTCCAGTCTTCTTGGTTCTGACAAATCGCACTGCCTGTCTGAGAACCCCGCGCAGTTGCCATGGCGACATGCGTGTCCGTGGATACTCGACAGATCCTTTCCGCTTCTACCAGGGCTCGTCCTCGAATCGAAGTGTCCTTAGGAGAGGGTGTGATATAAAAGGTAAGCAGTGAAAAAAAAAAATCCGTATTAACTATAACGTTGTTTCCAATCTGAAGTTGTCACCTCTACAGCCTTTGCATTTATCACAATGTGTACGTGTCTATGTTTACTAATTATCGTTAATGATGAGTAGATATATCAATTCCTCAAACCTGTTAATGCTAGGGTTATTTCATTGCAATGGTTTTGAATCATACTGAAATGGTACGATGTCGATATCAACATCGTACAAATTGCAGGAAGGCATGAACATATACATATACTTGTCCGTCTCCTTGCTGTTGACTTTGGACAACCAGACAACAATGAAACCTATCCTATTTTTTGATCAGTTTAACAATATATCGTTCAAACAATACACTAATGACTGCGAACAAATTAACAAATTATCTATTGTAAATTTACCAGCTACAAAAATACTTCTCAAATCACATGTCTTCGAACTTTACAATTCCATAAGCTATAACTTCTTTGCTAGTGGTGATCAAAGTCGTTGGTTTCCGATGGGGGGGGGGGGGGGGGTGACATCGTATTATCTGAGTGCATAGTTAGACTTCTGATAATTTGGCTTTCTTTAAAAAAAAAAAATACCACGATGCGGTTAATATTGTATTACTTGCATTTTTTTTTTTTTGGGGGGGGGGGGCTCAGCTTCTACACATTGTCAATCTAACACTACAAGCTATCGAATTTTATTTTCTGATCAGAGAATGAAGGAATGTGAAGGAACAGAGCAACCTCTCTCTCTCTCTCTCTCTCTCTCTCTCTCTCTCTCTTAGAACAGAAGCAGCTTCCAAAAAAAAAAAAAAAACCCTTTTATCCTTGTTGAGAAAAATATCTAAAAGAGTGGCATTCTATATATGTTTCAGAACGTATTTCGTCAAACAAGTAATGCTTGTTCACTCGTTTGTGTGGGTGTTTTTTTTTTTTTGGCGGGGATTTTTTTTATACATAAAATTACTTCAGGGTTAAAGTAGAATATTGAAAAACAATGAAAAAAAAAAATCAGCCTTTTCATTGCTGAAGGAAGTGGCAGGGACGATTGGCGCCAGCGTGTGTGATTATACTTGTGCATAAAATATGATGAATTGTGTACGTTTATGCCGAGTATGTAGACATTTTGTTCCTGTTGCCATAATGTATATTTACATGCACTGGTAGACTGCATGTATCTAAGGGACAGGGCTCTCCTATAGGTGATTATGTACAAATGCATGCAGCATACTGGAATCATGAAAATTGTTTCGAACTTATATATCATCATTACATCAATATCAGCATTGTCATTACAAGTCCGTTTCAATTTTTTTACGATATAACATGAAGGTGAAACTTTATCCAAAGATAAACAATAAAACAATGAAATGGTGAATCCAACATTTGAAATGTTGTCGCTCTTTGAACCTTTGTAAGTGTAAAATCTAACACTCAACTTGAGTGTCAGATTTAACATTTATAAACAATATATAGACAATATTGAACTGTTGATCTACCATTTCATTTTTAGAATGTAGCTGCTTGATGAATACTAGAGCTAATGTTTATGAAGCTCATTCTCCCTTTTGTTCCCATCAACGAAGTTTCAAGTTTCGAGTTTCTTTATTTCACCAAAGCGAGGAACATTATTAAAAACAGACGCACACATCAACATTAGGATACGAATACAAACATATCAGGCTCGCCTGTAAATCGTCTACTATCTATCTTCTATGAAGAATTTATGACCACAAGACGAAATTGAAAGCATAGGGCAGCCTCCGTCAATTTATTTCAGTTAATACGCACCTACTGAGAATACCCAACACACACACACACACACACACACACACACACACACACACACACACACACACAATATTGCCTGAGTTCTTCTCCATCACTTCGATCTCTTTCGGTCTTTTATTGCACGTGATTAGACGAGGGTTTTCAAACGTTGTTGTCGTCGGGTAACCGCAGCATCGAATCCCCTGCAACGGATGTGCGGCTCAGGGGCGGTCGAAAAAGGAGTGAGGGCCGTATCGAGCTTTTCATTGGCGATTCATGGCGATCGGTCTGCGCTCGTTACTGGACGTCGGCGTCTGAACTGGTTGTTTGCCGATCTCTCGGTTTTCCGTTCGCCGCGGCAGCCGTGCCGCGACAGCACTGGTACTTTGGAGCAGTGTCATCCATCGCCGAACCACCGGAAGTACTGGAACTACGTTGCCATGGTGACGAGAAAAATGTCTCCGAGTGTGAGGTTATTCTACAGTCCCCAGAAACCTACACTCTCTGCGAAGATGGAAGGTCGGCGTCTGTCGTTTGTCAGGGTAAGCTAACGTTCGCCTCATCTGTTTTTAAAGACTTTTTAATGAAATAGCGGGATATGCACTTCTACAATAGCATGCACATACAAAAAAAATCAGTGAAATTTTAATGTAGATTTTAGATAGACTCTTAAGACTTTTTTTTTTTTTGGTAACATGAATGAAATAAGCTAGAGAAGATTCAAATTTGGAAAAGGCATATCAGCATTAAGGCCATTCAGTCATTTCCACTTCATACTCTCATAAATCGGATAGACTTTAAATGATACGCTCGACATAGGCGGAACCGCATACTAGTACCCGCCTGCCTATCATGCGAGTGGGATCCAATGCTTACGCGCTTGCCCACACGTATGGGTCACTATACGCAGTTTTTGCCCCTCAACTTGGCTTGATGACGTCACTGGAACCTCGTTCATAGGCACGCCCGTGCACTACAGACGAGGTTCCAATGACGTCATCAAGCAATTAAGGGCCACTACATTACCGTGAGGGACAATCAAAATTTAAATCTGTAATTTTGGTGGCCCGAAAAAGAAATGAAAGAAAAAGGAACAACCCATTTTTAATCGGGCCACGAACATATTTTGATTGAATCATTTCTTTATTCAAGAAAATGTTCATACATAACCAGGTCAATTATCCCTTTACATAATTGCAGGTATACATCGAAAGTTACAAATCACAATTTTAAGAACATACAATACAAATAACATCCGTGAGATTAATGCGCCATTATCAACAATAATATTTAACACTAACAAACATTATAACATTTATATCAATTATATATATATATATATATATATATATATATATATATATATATAGCGAAGAATCAAGAAATAAACTAGTAATGCATTATTTCGCCAATAAGAATGAGTTTATTGAACAACTCAAATTTTCGGTGGCCTCCACCTTCTTCAGGAGTCTCGACGCCCGTTTCGGTGGCCTCCACCTTCTTCAGGAGTCTCGACGCGTCGAGACTCCTGAAGAAGGTGGAGGCCACCGAAAATTTGAGTTGTTCAATAAACTCATTCTTATTGGCGAAATAATGCATTACTAGTTTATTTCTTGATTCTTCGCTATATTGGAGCCAATACGTGAATTCGCAACATATATATATATATATATATATATATAATATAAAATAGCATACATACTTATATAAAATAGCATACATACTTATGATACAGGCCGGCAGTGCACGACAAAAGTTATAGTGCACGCAAAATATAACGATTGCAAACGATAACCCACTATCGATTTGATATCGGTTTTTGCTCCCTCATTTTAATCATCGAGTACTTGAATCCCGCACCTTATCAACACAATTGCGCCACAACCACGATATGTTTTGCTCGATATTATCGTTATTCTCAATTCTCGCAGGCTGGCTATGCCAGCTGCTACTTAACTGTGTGATGGGACCAGACTTTCAGCGGTAGATTTAAACATGGAAGCTGAAATGAACAGGTTCCCTACTTTTAAAGAGACTGATCTATATAAACAGTATCTTAGACAATAAGGACACAAAGGATGCCATCAAATACGCCCTACGAATTTTGGACTCCTACTGTTCTGAAAAAAGAATCAATCCGACGGATATTACTGAGCAAGTCAACCCAAGATTTGTGCCGCTTTCTCCGTACATTCTACGCGGAAGTGCACCGTGGAAATGGGCAGCGTGTGGTGTGTACAGTATACGCTAAGCGCTCTTTGATCACGCTACGCTATGAACTTTACTACGACATTCACAACACACTCTCGGAATCCGCATGTGCAGCAATGTGGCCTGGCACGAGCCTTGTGTTTAAATCCAGTAGATCCCTAATCCTACAAAACATCATCTAGTCCTGGTCCTGGACCCACAGTGCAGTAAGTAGGGCGTCTAACGTGTTACTGTTAGTGTTACTGTTAGATGCATGGTAGCTAGTGTTAGACCTATTGTAGGGTCAAGTGTTAGTCGCTCGTAAGTGACGTACAGTACCGTACAGTGTACGTAGATCTAGTATAAAAACGTTAGGCCAGGGCCCCTAGGGCCCTAGACCTAACCTATCGTAGGGCCTAGAAAACGTTAGATATAACCACGTAGACCCTAGACTCTATAGTTGACTTTGGATCTTCAGGATTTTGTCTACACAGGTTCAAAGAAACTGGTATTATTGCTTGTGTAGACACGTGTAACTGTTAGAAATGATCTAGGCTTATCTTGCCTGGGTATGTATGCTATTTTATATATCACATAGTGCATGACATCTTATTGCACTATAACAAGTACCAAGCACCTCCAAATTCTGAATTTGCCCTCAGGCAATTATATTCAATTCGGCCTGCGGCCTCATTGAATATAACTGGCCTTCGGGGCAAATTCAGAATTTGTCGGTGCTTATATTGTTATAGTGCATTCAGCCTCATGCACTATATATATAATGATACAGGCCGGCAGTGCATGACAAAAGTTATAGTGCACGCAAAATATAACGATTGCAAACGATAACCCACTATCGATTTGATATCGGTTTTTGCTCCCTCATTTTAATCATCGAGTACTTGAATCCCGCGCCTTATCAACGCGATTGCGCCACAACCGCGATATGCTTTGCTCGATATTATCGTTATTCTCAATTCTCGCAGCTAAGGCTGGCTATGCCAGCAACTTATCTGTGTGGGACTAGACTTTCAGCGGTAGATTTAAACATGGAAGCTGAAATGAACAGGTTCGCTACTTTTAGAGAGACTGATCTATATAAACAGTATCTTAGACAATAAGGACACAAAGGATGCCATGAAATACGCCCTACGAATTTTGGACTCCTACTGTTCTGAAAAAGGAATCAATCCGACGGATATTACTGAGCAAGTCAACCCAAGATTTGTGCCGCTTTCTCCGTACATTCTACGCGGAAGTGCGCCGTGGAAATGGGCAGCGTGTGGTGTGTACAGTATACGCTAAGCGCTCTTTGATCACGCTACGCTATGAACTTTACTACGACATTCACAACACACTCTCGGAATCCGCATGTGTAGCAATGGGGCCTGGCACGAGCCTTGTGTTTAAATCCAGTAGATCCATAATCCTACAAAACATCATCTAGTCCTGGTCCTGGACCCACAGTGCAGTAAGTAGGGCGTCTAACGTGTTACTGTTAGTGTTACTGTCAGATCCATGGTAGACCTATTGTAGGGTCAAGTGTTAACTAGCTCTGTCGCTCGTAAGTGACGTACAGTACAGTGTACGTAGATCTAGTATAAAATCGTTAGGCCAGGGCCCCTACAGGCCTAGACCTAACCTATCGTAGGGCCTAGAAAACGTTAGATATAACCACGTAGACCTTAGACTCTATACTTGTAGTTGAATTTGGATCTTCAGGATTTTGTCCACACAGGTTGAAAGAAACTGGTATTATTGCTTGTGTAGACACGTGTAACTGTTAGAAATGATCTAGGCTTATCTTGCCTGGGTATGTATGCTGTTTTATATATCACATAGTGCATGACATCTTATTGCACTATAACAAGTACCAAGCACCTCCAAATTCTGAATTTGCCCTCAGGCAATTATATTCAATTCGGCCTGCGGCCTCATTGAATATAACTGGCCTTCGGGGCAAATTCAGAATTTGTCGGTGCTTATATTGTTATAGTGCATTCAGCCTCATGCACTATATATATATAATATATATATATATATATATATATATATATATATATATTTATATATAATATATATATATATATATATATATATATACATATATCGGACATTATTTTATGGAACTACTCGGGACGAACCAATAATTGGTCGATGTTCTGCACTTTTCCTAAAAACTGCAGCGGGCCTTCTTTCAGTGTAATCTAATTCCATATCACATTACCTACCAATATAAAATATTATACACTTATACACTACTAATTAACAAACTTTAACATTTTACATGCTGTAGGGAAAGACCCATGCACTGAGAATAAAAGTTGAGTTCTGATAAATGTATATCTGCATTGAAGTTTTTGCTTTATTTTGATAATGACGTTCAATCGTCTGCATAAGGGGTACTGATGACCTTGTATCCGTTGAGGTCATAACAACACTCACATTAAGAAAAAAAAATCAAATATTCCAGGAGAGGGTTGAAACAAAGAAGAAATATAACTGGGGATGGAGGGTCGCCTTGAAAGGTACGTTCCCACAAAGGCCCTGAAACATATCTCTGAAGCCTGCTGTACAATCAGTTGATGTAATCTACCAGTAGGGTGCCCTGAATCTACTTAACAACTGGGTAACCATTGTGACGAGAATTATAATTTATAAACCGCAGCATTTTTGAAATTTGGTGGTTCGACATCATTTTTTAGTGATCTCGGGATACCGGGCCGTAGCTAATGTGGAACCATGGGATATACGTAATATATAGAAGGAAGCAGGTTTGAGACGGGCATTGCTATCAATTAATGCTCCCTTTAATCATCAAGCTTTCGGCCCATCATAGGCTTCATCAGGATCTAGACACCAAGAGAACGTACAAAGTCCGCGGTACCGTGATTTAAGTGGAATATCATACAGTGCAATATTCCATATAATTCTATAAAATATTTTGATAATAATACGAGTAATAATGCTTAGCTTCGTACAAATCAATACTTCAAGTTCAACACGGAAACGTAATCTATAACGTTTTATTGTAAACAGATTTATTGTGTACCATGCAAAAGTAAATTTAAATTCCTGTATCACACTGTAACACAGCAGTATGCGGTTATAAAAATAAAATGTTGAAAATCCGTACTCATGATTTGTTGAAAAAAAAAAGAGTTACAAAATGATGCCGGATTATCATTGCTGTTGTTCATTATCATGGTTATACAATCGGAAATTCTCATTTCAAAAGACGCTGACAAAAAAAAAATGTTGCATTTTCCTTGCGTTCGTCTTGTTTTTAGATTGTTGTTTGTTTTCATGGTTATGATTATGTTCATGTCATTACAGCTTGCAAATCGTCACTTTGTCAGAATAATGCCACGTGTTTGGAGACTGATACGGGCTACGAGTGCAGGTGTACGGATGACTTTTTCGGACCGCAATGTGGTGAGACGTCTCGCTCCTTTTTATCATTCTTTTTTTTTAAATTTCTTTGAGCATGTATTGTGGCTGTCTTTCCTTGCATCTAAGTGTTTGTCATTTTGCTAATTCTCTCTTGTGCCAGCAGCCGATTTGAGTAGGTCCCACGCCATAAATTTAGATACATGATACGCTGTGTTTCATATATGTGACAACTTACCATTTTCATCCGTGACGAAAGGGGAGACCCCGAAAATTTGGAAGTTTAAATAGATATAAATTGGCAATTAATGCATTCCTCTATCGTGTCATTCATTCTACTATCATTACTGCCAATACGCGGATCAACTATATATCATAATAGTGGTATGATGCTGACATTTTTCCCAAACTCCTTTGTCATCTTAGGAAGGATGATGTATTTGTGACAAAAAAGACAATAGATGTCGCACGACGCCGGCTGATGATGTAAGCTTTCGACCTTAGTTATATGCGGACAATAAAGCTTACAAAGACCTAAGGTCCAAATCTTCTACCGCTAGCCGGCATCGTGCGACATCTACTGTCTTTATTGTCACAAATATGTATGTATATATATATATACAATGTATATATATATATATATATATATATATATATATATATATAATTATGCATATTATCGATATTTATCGATACGGGTGAGGTTTCATTCAGATATATACGTATGTATTTACCGACATAAACTAAATGTTAGAATAGTTCATTAAGTTCGGCAAGAACATCATCATCTTTCAGTACTTCGTCACGTATTCTGTCTCTGTCTCTCTCTGTCTCTCTCTCTCTCTCTCTCTCTCTCACTCTGGACAAGCCTCATTAGTATTCGTACACGAGAGTTCCTGCTTTTGTATGTGCTTCAATGTACTTCTTCGAAGTCTTGTGTAAAACAACAGCATATATTATGAAGCTTAAGATGTCACAAATGTACACACAAGTAGTTATGGATCAAGGCTGTATGCATGGTTGTTTTAATGTGTACATTGTATGTACACAGGGTGACCAGATTAATGGAGAACATTCTATATGATATAGATATTGTACATACAAGCTGACCAGATCAGTGGAGAATTTTCTATGTGGTATACAATGTAGCTACAGTACATGTATGCATGTGACAGGAAATACATTATAGCTCACTCAATCCAGAATGAGTTAACCCATTCCAGAAAATTCTAGGAAGTTCTTACATATTTGGCTGAGTGAGGCACTGTCCCTGTAGCCCAATGTGATTGGTAGTTAATTTTGGCAATGATGTTACGCACATAGTTAGGCAGTGAGTCATCCAGGATTCCTGGAATTTGGACTTGCTAGTATGTTCAGGTATGTGGCCCCAGGTTGGAGAAAATTACAGAATGTACTAGAAAGGGGTGAATGGATAGTATATAAGCCGGAGAAATTCTGAGGTAGGCAGAGTACCCAACACCTCTGCTCTGAGAGTTACGTCACTTCTGGCTCTGAAGCGACTTGTTATAGTCAGTCCTGTGTTACCTGCTGACCTGCTATACAAACTGTGTTTGTGGAGATAAGGCCTGGGAGACATTTTGCCTGCAGAGAATTAATTTGCCTACATTGGAGATAGACTCCATATTTTAGTGTCAACGGACATTGTTACGGCAAAGCTGTGACGGGCTGGATTCCTTGCTGGACATTATAAAGTGAATCATCATTCAACGCGCATCGACTGGACGTGGTCGTCATAACGTTGGATTCTGCACATTTCGCCGTGGACGTACATATCCTGGATCTTTACCCCGGATTAATACCGAGGATTATCGCAACCTGCGCCTCTGGATTTACGTGGGAGGTATCATTCATCGGTGCATCGCGGATCATTCATCTGTGCATCGAACATCTTATTTGGACTCTACCAGGGAACCGTAGGGATTCTGTGATTTAACCTTTGGATGTAACACGACACCGTGTAAGTGATTCCATGACCGATTTGTCATTGTTTCTATTGATCATTATTGTACTGAAGTGAAAACCGATTACGAGTCTGTACCCACAATATCACTGTTAATAAACCGCCTGAACATTAGTTGATGGTTTCTTTTGTGCGATCATTCTCAGAGTGATTTTGGTCGTAACAAAGATTTCAGGACAGTAGGCCAAGAGGATTGTAAGCAGCGGGGAAAAAATCAATCTGCGCATGCGCGAAATCTCTCTGTCCTGCTTATTTTCAGGACGATTTTCCATGGAAATAGCCTTCGGTCTGTAATCCGCTAGCAATCCACGATGTCGATTAGCCAGCTGATTGTGTGTGTGTGTGTGTGTGTGTGTTTTTTTTTTAATGTTAACGTCTATCACAATCTGTGGTCTGAATCGTGAAATAATAGAAGCGATCGTATCAGACCTTGAGGTCATCCGTGGATGATCGCGTTGATCGCAGACAATTTTTGAACGGTTCAAAACATTTCTACGATCACTGCAATTGCCACGATTGACCTCAAGTTCTGATGCGATCTGATACGATCTGATACGATCACCACGATTATCCCACGTTTCAGACCACGATGCAATCGTGCTGCAAATACTGTGATAGAAGGTTCAGTGATCAGATACTAATCGCCAATGGTGGCGTGCGTACCAGATCACATGACAACTCAAAACAAGCATGAAAACAAGACGAAGCGACGAGCTGCTGTATTTTCAGTTGGCCCAGTTGTCCCTCGCTCGCGTGTGGCAGCATACACAGTACAATGGACTCAAGTGTCCCCCTCCTTAAAAATCGAACCAGCCAACTTATCAGGACGAAGCAAGACAGACACGAATGGAAAAGTTATGATGATGGATGGAAGCATTATTCCGATATCAACAATCACTGCTGTAACGATTCTACGCTAATTTGTGTGCTTGTTTGTTTTGCTGTTTTACTTTCTCTACCGGCATATAGCATGCCCGATCATTGTCCACACTACCAACTCAGGAGTATCAGGGAGGCAATTCCAATTCCCTGCTGGTTGGTACGTGACAACAGATGTGGTGTCACTGGATTTTGAAGTTAGCAGCACCCGAAATGCCGAGTTTGCCCTATCAAGTCAGAATTCCAGCCAAGAGGATATGTATCGCATTCGTGAGTCTGCCACTTGGTCTATACTTTAGTGCCATTTTTTTTTCCACTGTGGTGTCCTCCAACTTATCCACCAATAAACGGAAAATATTTAATGCTTACATCCAAGTATACTCTGACGTAATAAGTTAGGCCTCGTTTACAGTGAGGGGCTGGGCCGAGCCGCGGCCGAGCCCAGCCTCAATTGCGGGGCCGAGCCCCGCAATTTTGTCCGTTTACACTGCCGGGCTCGGCCGCGCTTTTAATTTAAACCTTTCAATATTTTGTCGTAGTGGCGCTCTCCTTGTAAACAAACGCAATTTGGTATAGCCTGGTTTTCAGACCCTTTGCCAACTGGATTCCGTGGCGACGAAGTCGCCGTTCGGGCAAAGGCCTTTACCGAAGGAAAATCCGTTGCAGGACAAAACCACCTTAAACTATACTAGTTTCCGACGTTCAGGGGGTTAATATCGTGAATAGCGAAATAGTACGGGCAGAGGGTCTGGATGCCAGACTCAAATTGGCCGCGCATTTGGCCCAGTTTGCGTTTACACCAAGAAGAGGCTGGGCTCGGCCGTGGCTCGGCCGAGGCCGAGACCACCTCCAGAGCGTGGCCAAATGCGCGGGCAATTTTGGCCTCGCATTTGCCCTTTTGCGCGTTTGCACTGAAATGAAGGCGGGCTCGGCCGCGGCCGAGCCGCAGCCGAGCCTCGCACTGTAAACGGGGTCTTAGACCCCGTTTACAGTGCCGGGCTGGGCCGAGCCGCGGCCGAGCCGCGGCCGAGTCCAGCCTCAATTGCGAGGCCGGGCCCCGCAATTTTGTCCGTTTACACTGCCGGGCTCGGCCGCGCTTTTGATTCAAACCTTTCAATATTTTGTCGTAGTGGCGCTCTGCTCGTAAACAAACGCAATTTGGTATTGACTGGTTTTCGGACCCTTTGCCAACTGGATTCCGTGGCGACGAAGTTGCCGTTCGGGCAAAGGCCTTTGCCGAAGGAAAAAATCCTTTGCAGGACAAAAGCACCTTTAAGTATGCTAGTTTTCGCGTTGAGGGGGTTGATATCCTGATCAGCGAAATAGTGCAGACAGAGGGTTTGGAAGCCAGACTAATTGGCCGCGCAATTGGCCGCGCATTTGGCCCAGTTTCCGTTTACACCAAGAAAAGGCCGGGCTCGGCCGCAGCTCGGCCGCGGCCGAGACCACCTCCAGAGCGAGGCCAAATGCTAGGCCAATTTTGGCCTCGCATTTGGCCTTTTGCGCGTTTACACTGAAGCGGGGCTGGGCACGGCCGCGGCCTCAATTGCGCGGCCGAGCCTCACAATTTTGTCCGTTTACACTGCTGGGCTCGGCCGCGCTTTTAATTCAAACCTTTCAATATTTTGTCGTAGTGGCGCTCTGCTTGTAAACATAAACAAACGCAGTTTGGTACAGTCTGGTTTTCAGACCCTTTGCCAACTGGATTCCGTTGCGACGAAGTCGCCGTTCGGGCAAAGGCCTTTGCCGAAGGAAAAATCCTTTGCAGGACAAAACCACCTTAAACTATACTAGTTGTCGACGTTGAGGGGGTTAATATCGTGAATAGCGAAATAGTACGGGCAGAGGGTCTGGAAGGCAGACTAAAATTGGCCGCGCATTTGGCCCAGTTTGCGTTTACACCAAGAAGAGGCCGAGACCACCTCCAGAGCGAGGCCAAATGCGAGGCCAATTTTGGCCTTGCATTTGGCCTTTCGCGCGTTTACACTGAAGCGGGGCTGGGCTCGGCCGCGGCTCGGCCGCGGCCGAGCCTCGCACTGTAAACGGGGTCTTATAATCCGTCTAAAAATATATAATTCAACCCTGAATCCAATCAATTTTTATTTTAATATTTTGTTTCGTTTCGCGAGAAGCTGCTTTGCAGGAAGTTTGCGGTCACACTGGCAAAACTTCGAGATACATCTTAAACTTCTCGACCTTTTGCCAGTGTGACCACAGCTGTGTAAGAGTTTGTTTTTTCTCAAAAGCCGCGGTTAGACTGGCAAAAGATCGCGAAGTCTTCCCGATCTTTAGTCGTCCGTGCACTGACAGCCAAATTTCTCCATCTTTGGATTGAGAAATTTGGGTCGTTAGTGCACGTGCGCAAGGAAGAAAAACAGAGCGCGCCTTCAGGTGGGTATTGATTGTGACGTTACAATGAACACCTGGGGGGCGTTTCATCAACGAGTTCGTCGGAGGTTTTCACCGACGAATTTGCTATCAGCCAATCAGACGCAAGGATTTACGCTGACAACTGTTAAAAGCTAATGAAATCCTTGGTCTGATTGGCTGATAGCAAATTTGTCGGTGAAATCTCCGACGAACTCGTTGATGAAACGCCCCCCTGTACAACACAATAGCCACTACCGAAAACAGGTGGTGAAGTAATCACTGTCGTGACAAACTTCATGAATTTTCAATTTTAGCGTTCACACTTCCTAGAGATCGAGAAAGTTGGCAGGGGAAGGGGAAATATCAGTGGGATTTTTCACTACATAGAAGTTTCTTGAGAAGTTTCCTGGGGAAACTGGCAAAATTTTGATATCTCAAAGATCGCGATCTTAAACTTATCGATTTTTTGCCAGTATGCTTACGACTAGAGTGGTCATGATTGAAGCTTTATTTTCTTCTCGATTGATGGAGCAATATGGTTGTGAAAGAATCGTTTGCTCAAAAATAAAAACATGATCAACCTTTTGCAGAATACTTCCTTCCATAGAATAAAAAATGAAATGCGCGAATGCGTTTGAAGAACTTCAATCTTTACATGTGAGACTTGGCCTTTATCTACTTTTAATCAAGGTATGTTAAACATAAGAGTAGCTCAAATTATCACCTGCAGGTGCTCGGTTGTTTTATTTTCTTTCGTTTACTCGTTTGTTTGTTTGTTTGGTCTGTTTGTTAATATCTCCTATTCACTGTCCTCCAGTCCTAGGAGGAGCATTAAACACCGCGATCGCGCTACAGCGGAGCTGCCCGACACCTTTTGCTTTCTGGAGTTATTGCCATACGATCACATCGCTCGCAACTACCGACGCCGCTCTCTCGCCCTTTCCTTACTATGATCACTTCTGGTTGACGTTTGCCAATGGTCATCTGGAGGTTGGTCGCCATGGAAACGAGGCTCCCTTCTTCCAGTGGACCGACCCAAACCCCTTGCCTGTGAGATACGTTGGGATATCCCAAGGTGGGAGCTCTGAACGTTATTGGAAGTTTCATTCGTTTTGTTGAGTCATCAACCAGCCCATGTCATCTATCGCCCTCTCCAGTCTTAACTCTTACAATTCAAACAGTCCATTGTGGAGAAGGATTGTGTTCGAAACTGGAGGCAAAACTCCACACTGATATTAATTTTCAAAATCAGACAGGAAGTGTAATGTTATTAACATAAGTCTCTTAACTTAGTTTCAGTTTGATATTATTTTTACATTTTCGATATGAATCATGCATGAATTATCTGTACATGCATTTGAACAGAAATCTATATGATAAATTCACATTACCATTTTATTGATCACCATAATCTTTACAGCTTTTGAACAAATACAACGGAGTCAAAGGAGTTAACGATAGAGTTATCGCAAGTTTAAGAGAGAGAAAAAAATATAGGAGTCTGCCATCTTAAGCAGGTGCTTGATGGTGATAGCAAACTCTGCTTATCTTCAACAAGGCAATTCTTTGCAACTGATTGACAAATTGCCCTACATCGACGTAAATAAGCACTGAATTGATCAGTGTTTTAGTAGTAGCCATGATAAAAAATCATGGGCGTACATACTCGAGCAGGATTCGAACCTACGACCTCCTGATCACCGGACAGGCGTCAACTCCACTAGACCACCGAGCTTTCGCCCGAAAGCAAGTGTCGGTTCCAATCCTTATAGCATGCAGCGGGTACTGCTTTGTTATTCAAATTCATGATTTTCTTCCGTCGAGATGTTTTCATTGCAACTGATTGACAAATTGCCCTACATCGACGTAAATAAGCACTGAATTGATCAGTGTTTTAGTAGTAGCCATGATAAAAAATCATGGGCGTACATGGGCGTATTTACGTCGATGTAGGGCAACCGACACTTGCTTTCGGGCGAAAGCTCGGTGGTCTAGTGGAGTTGACGCCTGTCCGGTGATCAGGAGGTCGTAGGTTCGAATCCTGCTCGAGTATGTACGCCCATGATTTTTTATCATGGCTACTACTAAAACACTGATCAATTCAGTGCTTATTTACGTCGATGTAGGGCAATTTGTCAATCAGTTGCAATGAAAACATCTCGACGGAAGAAAATCATGAATTTGAAAGGCAATTCTTTGTCTTACAAATGGGAAAAAATACATCCAGAAACTCCAGGTCGAATAGATTTGATTTAATTATTTAAAGGTATTTTGTTTTAATTCCATTTTTGGAATAAGGACATCATCGGAGGCTTCAGTAGACCCTATAAAATGAGATTCGATTTCATGATATTGTGATGGCGTAGATTCCTAGTCTCTTTCATATCTAACGAGTTTGAAAGGCAGTAGATTTCTCGTAATAGTTACAACAGTTCTCCTGAAGAAATTGTACACTCCATCGCTTTCAGTAGGCCCATACGTAATCATGCATAGCTTGTTAGTTTTATTTAGATGAAGGTCAATCTTGATTCATTGGTTATTGCAATGATTGACTTGAAATTATATTATAGAGACTTCTAAGAACAACGTACTATCAAACATAACATTGTATCTTTCGTTATAGAATTTACATAAATTTTTACAATGTCACAATGATAATTTTGTGTCTGTCTGCAGTGACCCCTTTTTACAAAAGATGTTAGAATAAATAGCAGTTCTTGCTGAAATGGCAACTTTCCATATCAACAGCCCATTATGATCTGGGTTCTTGTCGTTACCATGACAATTGCCTTTCCAGCGACAGCTGCTTTAATATAAACTTTGTAAGAAATTTGTAAGAAATACAGTTAAAGTTAAAGCTAATGAATACCTATACCGATTATAAATGATTATAAAAATCATTATTTCAGTCCGTAACGTGGCACCACTCCTATTTAGATAAGCTAAGATAAAATCCCAACGTTGCTGTGGATGTCGTCTTTAGCACGGTAAAGATCATTATCGATTTCAAAGGTAAGTGTATCTTGAGTTAATGAAGCTCATTAAATTGTCACAGTCATTGTTTGTGCATGAGCAGAAAAGGTCATTACAATCAGGCACGATTGTTTTTGAATTCACTGAGATAAGCATCCCTTTGTCAAAAACATTATCAAAAGATATAATCGATCATTAATTTCCTTATCACACAGGCACTGCCATAGACTTATAATAGAAATCAACTATAACCCCGTTTACAGTGCGAGGCTCGGCCGCGGCTCAGCCGCGGCCCAGCCCGTCTTCATTTTCAGTGTAAACGCGCAAAAGGCCAAATGCGGGGCCAAAATTGGCCGCGCATTTGGCCACGCTCTGGAGGTGGTCTCGGCCGCGGCTCGACCGCGGCCGAGCCCTGCCTTTTCTCACTGTAAACGCAAACTGGGCCAAATGCGCGTCCAATTTTAGTCTGGCTTCCAAACCCTCTGCCCGTACTATTTCGCTATTCAGGATATTAACCTCCTCAACGTCGAAAACTAGTATAGTTAAAGGGGGTTTTGTCCTGCAAAGGATTTTTCCTTCGGCAAAGGTGTTTGCGAGGCTCGGCCCCGCAATTGAGGCTGGGCTCGGCCGCAGTTCGGCCCAGCCCCGCATTGTAAACGGGGTCCTGGGGGGTGTTTCATCAACGCTTGTCAGCGCCGACAACTGTCGGCGCTGACCAATTTCAGCAAAATCCTTGGTTTTGATTGGCTGAGATGCTCTGGTCACTGACTGTTACTATGGTGATTCAAGTTGTCAGCGCCGACAAACGTTGATGAAACACCCCCTGATGATACTCTTCATAAAACAGGGCCCTGATGTAATGATTATTCATGTAACCCTTGTAAATAGTGCTTATTATAAAATGGGTTCAAGAATGTAGCCAATTGGAAGCGCTGAAATGAGTCACGTGTGCGTGCATTAACTTCTCACTAACATGCACGGCCTTACGTCACAATGTTTACATTAGCAGTGCGCACTCAATCAGTTGTTACAAGTGCGTCGCGCGCTATACGCGCTGTCAATCCTGTAAACAACTTCTAGTTCGGGCTGCCGGCCGGCCTTTCTTGTGTGCATAACATGTGTGGCGTACGTATACTCTTATACGTACATACAGTACTTATATGTGCGGGATTTCCGAGTGCGACGTGCGTAATATGTTTGGGACGAACATCTTCGGACATCTTGACTTTTTATGTAGCTGACTGGTATTGACCCACAAAGGTACGTGAAAAATGCTGTTAGTTTTCGACCCATTTTATAAAACAAATGATGCACAGGATTAACGCACTCTATCCTGTGCATCATTTGTATCCTAGCACATCCACCTGACAGCAAGCCTGGTATTTAGCAATGTTGGTAGAAAGGCTATGTTTGTGCATTCAACACAAAACAATGAAATGAATGCCTGCCGATGTGTCAATTGACAGACCATTCTTGTCACCTGCTCTGCGCAAGTTCATTCTTTGTTTGAACGTAAATACCATAAATTGTGGGCATGCTTATGCATCATGCTGCAATTGCCTAACCATTGAGAAAAAAGAAAGGTCATTTGTACCAATGTGCCCATGAGCTAACTGTGAACTGGCTTATTGGTATAGACTATTAAGATCACCACCTCAGTTAAGAAACCCATTTTAAGGTAGCATGGTATGATATGGCCGCGTGTAATGTATATGAATAGTTTATTCTAATTCTTATCATATGACTAACATAAAGTTCAATATCTTCTTCAATTATGTGTCTGAATTAGAAATAACTTATTTCATAATGTGACAAGTCTATTTGAGTGCGTTGGTATTCGCTGTGAGATCATCATCTCAGTCAAGAAACTAATTTTTAGCTACAAGGATATTATAACTTGATGTATTTGTGTTCATGAATAGTTTTTACTATTGCCTTAATCTGAGAAACACGGTAGAATTCAATATAATTTTCAATGATAAGTGTATCAGTTTACTTATAGATTATCGTATCACAGTGTGATAAGTGATAAGTCTGTATGAGTGTACATGTAAAGATCAACTCAGTTGTTGAACTAATTTTAAGCTAGAAATGATATGACATGAAGGAATGTGTTTGTGCACAATTATGAATGATTTGTACTGTTGATATCATCTGAGTAACAAGTTCAATATCGTTTTCAATCACAAGTGTATCACTTGAATTAGAGAAATTTATATCACCGCGTGCACTCTAGTCTGTATGACATGTAATGATAGACAAACAATATAAGATAATCAACGCAGCTCAGAAACTAATCTATAACTGGAATGATATATTATGATATGACTGAGTGTACTAATATTTGTGTATATGAAAAGATTTTGCTTATGATTTTGTTTAGGTATACGTTTATTATGGCTTCACAATAAAGTGTTTTCCTTTGTTGAGTGTAAAACAGTCCATTGTTGAGTGTAAAATAGTCCATTGTATGTACCTGGTGTGTTCTTTCTCACTCGTTGTATCTTACTCGATTTATGAAACTAAGGGCATATCTCACTGGAAGAGGCGTCGCCGCGACTGCCGCGACTCGTGCGACTCAAACGACTAAAAATGGCCTGCGTTTTGACCAAAAATGTGACTCCAGGGCAACTTCTGAAACTTCTCCAAACAAGATGATAACTTATTCCCCCTCAAGTCGCGGGAACGTCCCCAAGATGTCTCCGCAACATCTCTGGTAGAAATAAAATGAAATGAAATGGAATGGTGTTTTATTAATCAATATCTTTCGCAGCCCGGAAGCTGAATTACAGACATTGTTAACAATGGCCATGTATACATTAAAAATGCTCACAAAATACAATGTAGCGATGAAAAAAAAATACATTAAAATAACAAAGGGTCAATCTTATTCATCAGAACCATTGCACAATTAGATTAACCTATAATACAAAACAAAGTCAGATATTACAGATACAATATATTACTGTTCTCAATTATTAAAAAAAAAACAACAACACTAGATTTATGTTAATTATATATACCAGTCATTCATACTTAATAATTAATACAGATATTGTGTCGTATGTGCATTGTATATACGAAAATAGTATCTGATAATTGCACATCTCTCCCCCTCTTTCTCCCCCTCTCTCTCTCTTTCTCTCTCTCTCTCTCTCTCTCTTCTAACTCTCATTCCACTATTACACACACTCTCACGTACAATATGTATATCTAACAAACAAATATATACTATTGTTTCTATGACCAACACTCTGTGTTATATTATTGCACATTTTACACCAAAATTCGATCTCACAAATAACCAACACCAAAACGCTAAAACATAACGTTATAAAAAAAAAAAATTCCAACCGTTTTTTAGACAACGCATACCATGCACATCATAATTAAAACAATATGTATATATACTTTCAAAAAATTACATCTTCACATAATGAGGGAAATAATGAATGCTCTGTGGCATTTTATGAAGGAGACATAAACAAAGCAAACAGACAAAGAAACAAAACACTGTACTATTCATTAATATATGTATGAGGTAGAAAATGGCACTATTTGAAACCATTTTGTTTGAAACCGTTTTTAAGAAAATCTGATATTTGCACATCTACGTATATCCCTCTCTCTCTCCACCTCTCCCCCTCTCTTTCTCTCTCTCTTCTAACTTTCATTCTACTTATACACACACTCTCTCGTACATCTAACCAGCAAATAAACACTATTGTATGTAACCAACACTCTGTATGATATAAATTGCACATTTTGTACCAGAATTTGATCTCACGTAATAAAACACCAAAACACTGAAAGATAACATTATAAAATATTTTGAACCGTGTCCGAGAACAATGGTATAAAAAGGATACAATTAGGCATGTACTCTTTCAACTTGTCATTAAACCCCCCACCCTGTGGTCCACAATCTTTTTTATATTGATGGTATACTCTCTGGCAACACAATCCATGCACATAATAATTTGTTTAATGAGGGAAATGATAAATACTCTGTGGCACTTTATGGAGGAGAAATAAAACAAAACAAACAAACAAAACAAAACTAAGCTATTCATTTAATAAGTGTATAAGATAGGGAATGGTACTTCTTTGAAACCGTTTTGTTTTGCAGTTAAATTGTCGATATCTAGGTCTTTTACGTAGGCTGTAGTTGACATTCTGAGTAACAGGAATCCAATCACTACACAATGGGTTTTTGACTATTTTGGTAGCAAAATCCAGTCAAAGCTTGTTTCGCCTGTTTCTGAGCGTATCCAAGGAACAAATTTAAAGTGCTTCATTATACGTGGTATAATTGTCGCTTAGTATTATCCTGCAAGACCGTTTTTGAATGACTTCAAGGAGATCACTTCCTTCTTTTGTTAAGCTGCCACTGAAAATAGGTGCTCCATATTCAAGTATAGGTCGGATGTATCCACAATAGACTGTGATCATGTCACGCAATGGCAATCTGTGTCTTTTCAGACACCTCAGCATGTACAGTTTTTGTTACACCGTTTCAGTATGTCAGATATATGGGAATCCCATTTCAGGTTTGATTGAATGGTGATGCCAAATATTTTGGTTTTGTCAACTGTATTGAGAATCTTGTCGCCTATTGAAAGAGGGATTGAAATTGCCGGGTTTCTGGAGAAACATACTGTCATAACTTCACATTTTGAGGGATTTAAAGTCATGTTATTGCGAAGAGACCATTCATGAAAATCATTTAGGGCACTTTGAATATTTGGGGGTTGGCTTTCTTTCCTGCTTTCAACAAGCGTCAGATCATCCACATATTTGAAATAGGGCACCACGGAATCATTACAGGCATCATTTATCATTAAAAGAAATAGTACTGGACCCAATTTCGTTCCCTGTGGAACACCAGAACACACCGTTGACTGGTCTGACAATTTTCCAAAATATCTTGTACACTGTTGCCGATTCTCCAGAAAGTTTAAAATCCATGCAATGAGACACGGTCGAGCTTTCGAGGCGATCAATTTCTGGGCGAGGATATTGTGATCAATGCGATCGAAGGCTTTTGAGAAATCGGTAAGAACAATAGTAGACACGGAGCGAGCATTTTCCGCATTTTCTATTACCTGATGAAGGAGCTTAATGAGATAATGATTCGTCGACAGACCTGGGCGATTTCCGTATTGATTAGGATCTATTTGATTGTTTATATCTTCCAACAACCACTTGCACATAAATGACTCTGCGATTTTGGCAAAATGACTAGTCAGAGATATTGGCCGTAAATTCTCAACTGTTGGTGGATGGCATTTCGGTATGGGAACAACCTGTGCTTGTTTCCACTGACGCGGGACATCCGCCAACGTGTCTCCACAAGGTCGCGAAGACGTCCGTGACCTGGCTGCGATTAAGGAGACATCTCCGAGACTTGCTGGATACTGAAAAGAGTCTCCAAATATTGGACATGTTCAATTTTCCTTGACTTCCCGAGACTCGGCTAGATTCCAGCAAACGCCGCGGCGATGTCTCCCCGACGAGGGAGTCTCGAGTCGCCAGCAGATCGCCAACTAGTCTCCAGCCCAGTGAAATACCCCGGGTTTATCTCACCGGAGAAGACGTCGCCCCACGTCTCCAAAACGTCTTCTTAATCGCGGAAAGTTCTCCGCGGCGTTTCCGGTACGTCGCGAGTGAGTCCTCAGCCAAAATGAGAGACAGCCTTAGAATAAGCCAGTTCACAGTTGCAATTTGAGTATAGCTGTAGACAAAGGCGCATTGTAGTCCTTGCACACAGACAATTCTATAAGCGAATGTCGCCCTCTTTCGCCAATCCATCTCGGAAATCTGTCCAAGCTGTTTCACTGAAACTCTGCTAAATCGCTAGATTTTTTTTTTCTTCTTTTTTATGTATTTGACTGGAATGGAGGGAGTTTAAAAGAGATAAATGAGCAACAAACATGAAAACAAAAATACTGCAAACGCAAACCTGGAACCTCAGACGTGACATAGGCTTACATACATGTAGTCCACATAAGAAAGGGTTACCAAGTGTGTGGTGGCCGGCTGCTCTTGCCGCGTATTAAAACCCAATATGTAAATTGAGGGAACGCAGAAATATCAATAGAACACATCAACGAAGTTCGAAGAAATTAGACAATCTGTTCAAAATTAGGGATTCTTAATATCTCAATACTGCAATCGCTGGATAAGAAAACTAAAGCAAATCGTGATGTTACAGGAGGACAACGACATCAAGAAAATAAGTAAATTCTACACAATGTCCTACTTTGTAACGTGTACTTCCTTCCACTATAGTTACTGACTTTGTGGCGGGGACTATTCCTATTTGTTCCCCCTACTCAAAGAGCATGAATCAATTGCTCTTTTATTGATATTTCAATTCAATTCAACTGATTTTATTGACATATAAATTAATACAAAGCAATATACATAACGCTTACATGAGTACATAATGTTTCAAGGAATTTTGAATCGCATAAGTTTCAACAAAACATGGATACAATATCATGGTAATATCAACTTAGGTTTTTAGATAAATAAACAAGTAAGCAATACAATCTTATTTTGTAACTCTATATGGAAAAGTGGAATTCACAAGAAAAGCATAGCTTGTAAAATTTGTGAATTACTTTAGGAGATGAGGGCATCTTTCAAGATCCGTCAAGGACTCCATGTATGAAAATTTTGATATCATGACGTCAGGCGAAACAAACAGAAACGACTAGGAAAAGGACAGGAACGAAAGCAGGGACTTTTGAATATGTTCAAAAGTAAAATATGATGAAATATATTGATATATTTTTATTTCTAGAGTTCATGTATGACATGACAATTGTTGCATTCTTCTTATCCAAAGATGGCCTTACCAAAACTTTAAACATTCATAATTTTGGAACGGATCGTCCAGTTTTCTTCATACTTCACTGAGGTGTTCTACTATTATACATTCACTCAACTCTGATATTATAATCTTTTTGGGTTTAATTCCCCTTTAAATCCTGGAAAGCGGTGACCCGGGGAAAGCAACGGGTCTTATGTACTGCACACCTAGACTAATTCACTGTATATAGCATGTTTATGACAGAATACCCTCGTCTGCCAACGAAGTAATGACATAGGCCTACTCATCCTTTTCTCTAACTGGCACCCAATTGGACTGGTAACCCAGTCCAACTAATACCAAGTAAAAATACGAGTTCAACGGTAAAATTTTGTTCAAAATTGGGTGAAAAATAAGGAAGGTTATTATATGACATTTTGAAATTTTGCTAATTTTTCAGAAAACGGTCATTATGAATATGCAAATGGCAAAGTGGGCATGTCATACCCTCACAACTTGCCATATACACGTAGTTTGTACATGCAATATTGAAATTTCCATTTTTTTTTTTTAATTCAAACGCAATTATGCCCGAGGCTCAAATCCTGGTATATCAAACTGATCAATATTCTGAAGTTATTCAGTCAGGAATAACATCATATTTCAGACTTCAATGACAGAAACATTGAATTTTCGTCTTTTTTTTTTACATGCAGGATCAATGGAAAGTTGTGAGGTTATTACATGGTTTGCTCATCCATTTGCATATTCATATCCACTGTACGAACTGTTTTGCAGAAATTACCAAAACTTAACAATGTCGTAACTTCCTTACTTTTCATCTGATTTCAGTCAAATTTTTACCGTTGAACTCGTTAGATTTTACTCCTTTTTAAATCAGAATAACTTATATTTGGACTGGATTACGTTGCTGCGTTGAAAATATCAATATTACGTCAGTGTATGATAGCAATATGACCAATAACAACACTCATGACTTTCCAAAGGTTCATTCCTTACATTCTTTCAAACTCCCCCCCCCCCAAAAAAAAAAAAAAACACCCCAAAAAATGTCATCAGCCGGTCAAGGTGTGATTTAATTATATCCTTGAATTGGGCCATATGGGTTATGTGTATATATATATATATATATATACATATATATACATATGAAGAGTTTGTTTGCAAAAATCGATAAGTCCATTTTTGAAGATTTTGAAGTACATTCTCTGTCATAAAGTACAAAATGATACCTTTTAAATGATATTTTGGTCACTACATATAAAGGTACATTTTTGAAGTTATGGTAAAAAGAAGCAAAAATTTTCTTATTATTCTCTTTATTTTACTTGACCTTTAATCGCAAATATCTCCATTTGACAAATATGGACTTATCGGTTTTTTGCAAACAAACTCTTCATATATATATATGTGTGTGTGTGCGTGTGTTTATTATATATATATATATATATATATATATATATATATACATACATATATATATATAAAAGAAGAGTGAGTCTCAAATACGTCATCTGTAGATCCAACAAGAAGGTTTTTATTCAGAACATTTTCAACCCGCCTCCAGCCTTCGTCAGTGTAATAGTCTATACTTTCAATGACATTTCACCGCAGATGTGTTTATACACTGTATCATTTTATTATCTATCATTATATATACGTGTATCATACTTGTACAGAAAGTGAAGATGTAATATTCACTAGTTGTAACTTTTATTTGGTAACATTTCTGTAAAAAAAAAAAAAAAAAAAAAAGATGCCCTTTTTTGTGATGGAGGTTCTCAACTATAATATATTGGGCCATCCAATCCTTTTTCATCACCACAGCCTCGACAACGGTGAAGGGCGTATCTATTGTTGCGGGAAAAGGGTGTTGTTGCACTGACTACTGGGGGTGACAGGATGTTTACCGAGCGGGAATGATACCCCCAATAGAAAGGCACATTTTCCGCAATGGAAGAGAGTTAATTAGTAAGATATAAGGTGCATCAGGTACATTCACACAATTTATTCACCATCACGATGACAGGGCTGCAACACAGTTCAAGCGGAAGAGCGTATGTTCCGGGCAAAAACTGCTATTTTATCGGCAGATATACTTCATGTTGACAAACGTACATGATCAATATGAGTTATGACAGGACTTGTCTAATTACTCTAACTGCATGACACAACGACTTTCGCTAAAGTCCTTAGATTCAAGAAGTCGCTCCTCTTAAGAAGTAAAGTTCTCTCTATTCACGAAGTCCCAAAAAGTTAAGTCCCTTCCTTAGACAGAGCAATCGATATTATACCTCTATGCTCAGTGCATTTCTTTAAACGTACAAAGGTATTCAGGCAATTCAAATATGCGGAAACTATGAGGAATATAGAATATTTGGGGCGTATACCTTCATATTAGGTAAAACATAGAATTCTTTAGTGGACTATACACGACATAAAATTCCGAACGATGTAATGCGAGGAATGGACAGAATTTACGGAATGTGCAAGGAATGTGTACTTTAACAGAGATTCAGCCTAGAACGGAAACCCACTTGTTTTGGAATGTGCCCTACTTGGTACTTTATGAGGTAGAGTTATGCCAAAAATCCTAGGAGGAGAAACCCTAGAAAGTGTCAACATGGAGGGGCGTGCTTGGCACGTGTGGAATGTAAACATTGACCCCACGAGAATTCGCTGCGGAGGGTGAGTGGTTTTCATCTTCAACAAGGCACTTATACCCCTTTCAGGTAATCGTGGATGCGGATAATAGGAGCACTGAGTCGTAAAATTTCGATTACATGAACGGGAGAGGAGTAGAAAAGTGCGCATTATTTTGATGCTGCTATTATGCGCATAATTGCAGCATGAGGAGTAGATCGAGAATACATGAACGCGTTTTACGACTTATCCGCACTAACATTCCACAGTTCGGTCAAAGGTCACTCGATTTCCCGCACAACCGCTGATTGCTGAGCTTGAGCGCGCGAGAGGTGTGCATACACGTGAGGATATTCACCGGAAACATTACGTCATTATAGAGGCGTGCGCCGTAACCATGACAAATAACTCCGTCCTTCGCACCATTATATGAACGGGTGCTCGTAAAAGTAGTGCGCACTTCATGGGATATATGAACGCGATTTTGACTACTTCATCCGCATTATTTGGATGCGGATAATTGAACCGCGATTACCTGAAAGGGGTATTATTGTTCTACATGGTCAGTGCAGGGAGGTGGGTTCCTGGTCAGTGGTTTCCTGCTTATCCATATTCGTAACATTATAATACATCAAATTCCGTGATTATCAAATTTTATTCTGAGTGCATCATGAGGACAGTGATTAATTTTCTGGTTAAGTGCTCTATAGGACCAAGTGCACTTTTCTTTATGGGCCTATTTCGATGAAATTAAAATCTGTTAGCACATCTGCATCGAGTTACGAATTTGCATTAAAAAAGTGAAAACTACCATCACGGTGTGCAACATACTAAATTACTTCGTTGTTGACATTGCTATATATTATACGACTACAATGTCTAACACATTGCGGGGTGACCATTATTGAACATTTCATGCATCCCTGATGATTCCATAAATAGATATTAAAAGAAAAACAATCCAATCACCATATAAAGTCATGTTTGGAGACAATATTTTGTCTTTAATCAGACGAAGCTATACTAACATGCGCTATCTAGTACAAATGAGATCACACGATTTACAGCTTGAGAAATGCTGAAATACCTTACGATGGGGAGAGGGACACGTGCACCCTCCGCCTGCAGCCTGGGCGTTTTCACTATCTCGGGCGCCATTAAAGCTCCGAAAAATATCACTCACGGCTATAGCTGCTCTCTGATCTTGTAAAAAACATCCAGTCACATTACAGTTGTATCATAGAGCTACAATAATATCGTGAAGTCAGTTAACTCTCTCAGCTTTTGGGTATTTGATTTGAAATTTGGGATATGTGATGTTTACGATATTGTAGCTGTGTAAACTTCATTTCTTTTAATGTCAAACATTGCGTTGCCATGGTATCAGCATTTTTAATGATAATCATAGAAATTGCCGATTTATTCATTTTACTCAGGTTTAGAGCATTTGACTAGAGATATGATACATCAGTGAGAAATGTATCATAGTTATTAATGTTGAAAAATACATTGCCCATGTAACAATTTTTTTTTTTGGACAAAAATATATAAAATAATTGCTGGTTGAGTTAATTTTTTCCGTGTTAGGTGGGGTATCAATAACATTGAGCGATAGTTTTAGTTTTTGATGAAATTTATGGTTAATTTGTTGGTTATAGCAGATACGTAGGCCCACCATGGTATTATCGTTTGTTTGATTAGTATGTGTATAAATGTCAGTGTAGAGGTATTGTGTGATTGTATGTATGGGATTCAGTGGAAGGGTGCTGTTCGTTATTCCGAAGGTTCGCTATTCCGAAGGTTCGTTATTCCGAAGGGTCGTTAATCCGAAACACACAAATTCCCTATACCTAGATGTTCGTTAATCCGAAAATGAAAAAGGGTTCGTTAATCCGAACATTTGTGGCGTTATTCCGAAGGTTCGTTATTCCGAAGGTTCGTTATTCCAAAGATTAGTTAATCTTAAAATGAAATTCGGAACAATGAACCTTCGGAATAACGAATCTTCGGACTAAAGAGCCTTCGGAATAACGAACCTTCGGAATAACGAGCTGTAACCGAATTGTATACCAGTCCACGTACAGTATGTTGTATTTAATGTAAATGTCATTTTTTTTTTTTTTTTTGGTCGTCTGTTATGCTTGTAGGTGCAGGGCCCTCAGAAAGAACAGTACCTGCCTACTGATGGGGCTACCCTGGTTGAAAGAAGACTGAATAAAAAATAAATGAATAGATAAATAGATAAATTGCTAAATGAGTTGATGATCTCACATGTCTACCAATACATCCACACAGAAGTGAATTTTCTCTAAGTCAAGTGATTTACTTTTCGTTGAAATAGATATTGAATCTCACCATGTTATCATCATAAAAATGATAGCAACAGTAAACTGTTCATGTATGCAAATACATCCAGTCATAATTCTAGTTTTTTTCTTTTAGTTTCTTAACTGAGTTGATGATCTTATACATGTACTAATACACTAATACTTGTCACACTGTGATATAGGATGATATTCTACAAGTCATATGATACACTTAATATTGAAATGATATTGAACTTAACCGTGTTTCTCAGATGAAGGCAATAGTATTCAAATAGTGAATGGTCACGAGTGCAATGGTACGAGATTTCGCACGAGGTGAAAGATAGAGGCGCTCTATTCAACGAGGCGAAGCCGAGTTGAATAGTGCGCCTCATCTTTCACCGAGTGCGAAATCTCGTTCCATTGCACGAGTAAAGACCATACACTATTTGATTTATACAACGACCAAGTAGATCTTTTTGGTCTAAGTAGGCCTAGAAGTCTATATATGTATGAAAAATATAGCCATACTTACATGTGGATCCACTGCGATTCTCTTTCTGGCTTGTGCAATCAGTGTAGTATACAGGTCACAGTATACAAATAATGACTGCTTATGAGGGCACAGTTAAAATTATGGGCCCAAGGTGATGTGAAAACCGTAACTATGCCCGAAGCGAAGCTGAGGGCATGGTTACGGTTTTCACATCACCGAGGGCCCATAATTTTAACTGTGACCCGAATGTAAAGCAGTTATTATTTGTTTTATATACCGAAAATATAGATTCCGAAGTATAGATACCGAAAATATAGATTCTAGTCTCTTTTGCAGCACTCGTAATCAATGCTGATCAACAGCGCGGCGGTCGTATCACTGGTGCGTACAGTGATGTGTACAGTGTACGTTACGTGTACTACGAGGTTGCGACTGTCTCCAAACCAGTCCGCTAGTCTCTTTTACAGCACGCTGAATGAATGCGCGGCGGTCGTATCATTGGTGCGTACATATGAGCGATCTACGTGTACGGGGTCGCGACTGTCTCTAAAACCTATTTACTAACTGTGCCCGAGCCCCGGTCACAGTAACTCAAAAATAGGGCACAGTTATTTTCATGACTCCCCTTTTAACCAATCAGATATGAGGATTCTAGAAATGAGGTATATAATAAATACTAGCGCTCATACACGTACACTAGCACTACGTAGGCATAGTGTACGCGCATGCATGTACCGCACACGTACCTGCGCTAGCTGCATGCGAGCCCTAATATGCAACACACAGTACACGCAGTACCGTACAATTTCTCGAACCGTGGAATAGAACGAAAAAATCGAACCAAGTTGCACGCAAAAATAGAACCAAAATTGCACGGCGCGTTGAATGGAGTACTTATTTAATATCACGTCACCAACAATCCTCCAATCAAATTACAAGGATCTACTTGGACGTTGTATAATACAAACTATTCCTGAACACAAATATATCCAGTCATGCTATTCTAGCTTAAAATTAGTTTTTTAACTGACTTGATGATCTCATTTGTCTACCAATACACTCACACAGAACTGTAACACTGTATATAAGTTACTCTAAGTCACTCCAGTGATAAAATCATCATAGAAAACGATATTGAACTTTACCGTGTTATTCAAATGATAGCAATACTAATATGTTCATATACGTAAATACACTCAGCAAAAGAAAAAAGAAAGTTAACACATTTTCCAGCGCATATTTTTCACAGAAGAGTTTGAAAAAAAAAAATCTTTGTGTGACATACATTATTTTGAAGTGGCTATCGACACCTAGTACGATAATATAAAAGGAACTTCTATATACGCATGAGTTCACACACTCGTTTTTGTCTTTCAAGGCACAAAAGTAAAAATTGCAAATTGTTATTGTAAAATTTACACAAGTTTCATAGAAAGATCTCCAATACGATATTTGTAGAATATTGTCGGTTCTATGATTTTTTTAAGTCGATCACCATCATTGCAATAATTGATTAATTCCCATTAACCTGCTTCTACAACTGACAATTGCCCTTAACCATTTCCAGACTGGATGACATAACATTATTTTGTAACCATAACAGTACGGTCTAGGGCTTTTACATGTATTTTCTTTTATTTGTTAGAAAAATAACTGCCCATTCGATGATAACGACAATTGTGATGATAGTTCCTGTCTGTTAAAATTTCCTGTTGTTTGGGAAAGCAATTCACGTGGAGTTTTGCCTCATTTCTGTGAAGTGTGGGAGAGGGCGCTATTTGACGGCTCAACAAAACGAATGGAACTTCCAGTACCTGTCAGTGGTCCCACCTAACCATATCCCAACGTATCTGACAGGTAGGGGGTTTGAGTCGGTCCACTCGAAGAAGGGAGTCTTGTTTCCATGGCGACCAATCTCCAGATGCCCGTTGACAAACGTCAACCAGAAGTGATCGTAGCGCGGGATGAGAGAAAGAGCAGCGTCAGGGGTGACGAGCGCTTTTATCGTCGGGCAACTATTCGTATAGTAAAAGGTGTCGCGCACGAACGCTAAACGGCGACTTTGGTGTTTGACGCTCCTCCAATAACTGGAAGACAATGGAAAAAAAAAACTAACAACAACAACACAACAACAAATAAACTTAAGAACATAAAGCAATCAAAATATATACCTTGAGAAGGCCAATTAAGAAGGCAAATTAAGTGTATAGATTAAATTTCTTTCATTCTTATTTTGTGCATTTGAATTATCTATTCAGGGAAATGAAATTGGGCGAATTGAAATGTTAGATAGTCAGTGCTTTAAACAAAATCGTTCATTTATGGAGAAGAAAGAAAACCTTAATGTAATCACAGTAAAATAACACTTTCAGTGAAATATTCTTTATAATTATTAACAATATCTTAAATATTTGGATTCAGGTTTGAATCATGGGCGTAAATCCCGGGGGGGATGGGGGGATATATCCCCCCCCCCCCTGAAATGGAGGAGGGGGGGATGGCCTGTACAATCATCCCCCCCCCCTGAATTTTGAGGAAAAAAAATGGAGGAAGCAGAAATGTGATTGTATCAATTTTGGCATATTGCATGACGTTTGTACGCCGGCCTTCAGACAGGTAACAGAGCTGAACAGTATTCTATCTTGTAGGAAAATGTATACATAAGTTTCTCAAGCGCTCGCTCGCTTCGCTCGCTCGCGAAGAAAGTAACATCGACATACACTGTAAGGTATGGCTCAGACGTTGACAACGTCAAATAGTATAGGCCTTATATGTAAACATGCTATGACGCGAGTAACTGGGGACCATCTGCAAGATATGTACGAAAACTGGTGACTCAATCAGGATACATCTATGAGCATACCCAGGGAAGATCAGGGGCGTCGAATCTATCTCGGGGGGGGGGGGGGGGGGGGGGCAAAGGGGCATTTGCCCCGCCTCTACGGAAGTGTTTAGGCAGACAAATCATTTATCCCCCAAGCAATTCCCGAGATGAGGACAAATCTCGAACTTTCTTAATGGAAAATTGTCCAAATATCGCCAGAACTACGCACCAGATCGTTGTATTGCAATCATAAACATGCAAAAGCTCCGCTATACAGGATCCCTTTCGATAGACTTTGTACACTTTTGAGATTGACGTTATATTTCCCTAATTTATCAAAGAGTGTGCAGCAGATCTTTCACTTAACAAAAGCACCCTCATATGCAGAGGCGTCGATGGGGGGGGGGGGATGGTTCCCCCATAAAAGTGGGACAAACAAAAGCGAAAAATATAGCTACAAACGGCAGTGTTTGGAGTGTAAAATGTCAAAATTTTAAAGCTCGCTCGCTCCGCTCGCTCGCATTTAATCGCTATGCCATTCTCCTGATGCTGCTGCCAGCAGTTGCGCCCGATGCGCCCCGGCCCCTTAATTTCCAAAGCGAAAAATATAGCTACAAACGGCAGTTTTTGTAAAATGTCAAAATTTTGAAGCTCGCTCGCTTCGCTCGCTCGCATTTAATCATTATGCCATTCTCCTGATGCTGCAGCTAGTAATTGCCAGCAGTTTTCGCCCGATGCGCCCCCTTAATTTCCACAGCGAAAAATATAGCTACAAACGGCAGTTTTGGGACTGTAAAATGTCAAAATTTTGAAGCTCGCTCGCTTCGCTCGCTCGCATTTAATCATTATGCCATTCTCCTGATTTTGCTGCCAGTAATTGCCAGTAGTTTTCGCCCGGTGCGCCTCCTTAATTTCCAAAGCGAAAAAATACAGCCACAAACGACAGTTTGGGGGACTGTAAAATGTCAAAATTTTCAAGCTCACTGGCTTCGCTCGCTCGCATTTAATCATTATGCCATTCTCCTGATGTTGCTGCCAGTAACTGCCGGCAATTTTCGCCCGGTGTGCCCCCATTAATTTCCAATGCGAAAAAATACAGCCACAAAGGACAGTTTTTGGGACTGTAAAATATCACAATTTTCAAGCTCACTCGCTTCGCTCGCTCGCATTTAATCGTTATGCCATCCTCCTGATGTTACTGCCAGTAATTGCCGACAGTTGCGCCCGGTGTGTGCCCCCCCCCCCCCTTGATTTCCAAAGCGAAAAAATACAGCCACAAACGACAGTATGGGGACTGTAAAATGTCAAAATTTTCAAACTCGCTCGCTTTCATTTAATCGTTATGCCATTCTCCTGATGTTGCATGCTGCCAGTAATTGCCAGCAGTTGTGCCCGGTGCGCCCCCCCCCCTTAATTTCCAAAGCGAAAATATAGCTACAAACGACAGTTTTGGGACTGTAAAAAGTCAAAATTTTCAAGCTCACTCGCTTCGCTCGCTCGTATTCAATCGTTATGCCATTCCCCTGATGTTGCTGCCAGTAACTGCCAGTAGTTGCGCCCGGTGCTTCCCCCTTAATTTCCAAAGCGAAGAAATACAGCCAAAAGCGGCAGTTTTGGGACTGTAAAATGTCAAAATTTTCAAGCTCGCTCGCTACACTCGCTCGCATTATGCCATTCTCCTGATGTTGCTGCCAGTAATTGCCAGCAGTTGCACCCGGTGCGCCCCCCTTAATTTCCAAAGCAAAAAAATACAGCCACAAACGGCAGTTTTCTGACTGTAAAATGTCAAAATTTTCAAGCTCACTCGCTTCGCTCGCTCGCATTTAATCGCTATACTATTCTCCTTATGTTGTTGCCAGTGATTGACAACAGTTGCGCCCGGTGCGGCCCCCCTTGATTTCCAATTAAGCGAAGAAGTATAGCTACAAACGGCAGTTTTTAGCATGTAAAAGCATTAATTAAGGCCTATGTCAAAATTTCCAAGCTCGCTCGCTCCACTCGCTCGCATTTAATCGCTATGCCATTCTCCTGGTGTTGCTGCCAGTGATTGACAGCAGTTGCGCACGGTGTGCCTCCCCCCCCCCTTAATTTCCAAAGCGAAGAATATAGCTAGGTATTCAAACGGCAGTTTTTGGACTGCAAAATGTCAAAATTTTCAATGTAAAAAGATTTCACCGTGGGAGGGAGAAACCCCCCTACCATACCCTCTCCCCCCCCCCCCTCGCTTGCTTCGCTCCCTCACGATCTCATAACCGCTCCCCCAATCCTGTCTACGCCGGTGATAGGCCCCACTATTTAGTAGGCCTTCGCAGTGATGTCGCACAGGCGGAGCAAGAGCTGAAATACCACGATTTAGTCATTCAATAATATATATTATTGTGAATATTTCATTTTCTATTGTTTTTTTAAAGAAAAAACAAACAAAAATTTCACCAAAAGTGTGCACCAGATCGCTGAATTTCAGGTCTGAAAATGCAAAATCTTCCTCGTGTGGGAGAGGGACACCCCCCCCCCCCATACACACCCTCCCCCCGTTAACCCGGTCGCTCCGCTCTCTCTCACAGATATTTCAAAAACAAAAAATGTCTTCATACTTTTAAGGTCTGATTTTCCGCCGCAAGTCATCTGACAAGCAAAAAAAAAAGCAACAACAAGAACAAATAGTCTTCATATTTTTGCTACCACTTTCCTCTCACTTTATATTTCATGCAAAAGAGCGTGTGTGTGTGGGGGGGGGCACCAAGCTCCCCCCCCCCCCAGGCTGCTCCGGTCCGGTTATGGGCTTGTAATCGTGGTGATGGTGACCATCCCCCCCCCCCCCCCCCCCACTCCTCAGTACGGATTTACGCCGTTGGTTTGAATGGTGTATCATCATCAGGAGAATAAAACATAATGCACCACACCAACATCTACGCGTGGGTATGTGTACTTGTATTATACGCATTTCATGTTTTCAATTAAGTTTGTGTATATTGGGGGTCATTGGATGTATCAATGATACACAGATAAGCAGAATAAAGTAGACAAAAGAGCAAACTAAATACTTACTGATGCGACATTTCCACTTGACTGGAATCTTGACTTGATAGGGCGAACTGTGCAGTTTGGATGCCGCTGACTTCAAAATCCAGTGACACCACATCGTTAGTAATGTGCCAACCAGGGAAGTAATATCTTCTTTCTGCAAATCCTTTGCCAATAGTGTAGATAATCGGACATGCTATACAGCGGTTGACGGAGTAAAACGGTAGAACAGCCAGACAAACAAACACACAAACATGACAAACACACAAAATAGGGTAAAAACATAACATACCATCAATGTTGTTGAAGTCGGAGATTTTGAATTGCAATGCTGGTTCTCTACTTCTTATTTTTCTTATCATGTTAAATAGCAATGTAAGTGTGACAGTGTAATAAGACGCCATGGCGTAAGTATTTGATGTGCGTGTGTGCGTGTGTGTGTGTTTATACTGATGTACGGCAATTAGGAAGCGTAACCATTGTAGCACCACGTTCTGCCTCCTATAACAACCACTTGTCATTCATTAATAATAGGTCGTGTCATAATTATGTATGTCTCACCAGTCACTCATACGGGATGTTAGTTATAAACAATGAATAAAAAGTATCAAAAAAGAGAGACTCTTGCAGCTTATAATCCAACTTTCGGAGGACTGTTATTGCTTAAATTGAGTTATGGGAAATTTGTTTTCCTTACATATAACTGAAGGGAATGTTTTACTATCAAATAAAAGTAAAAGTAGCGATAGTATTGAAAACACTCTCTTATCAGAGTATTGCACGCATCAGTTATCAGAAAATGATATAATTATCCATGCAAGAGAGATATAAACTTATTTACCCAAGTTAGCCTTATCAGCGTAAAGGCTGATAAAGAGAAAAATATTCCGTACTACATGATGATACAAAAGCGACAAAAGTCGGATAAGAAATAAAGGAAGATATGAAATTTCACATTTTTTTTTTCGGAGAACATTTCGTGACCAGTCCTTAAAAATATTCAAATGACTGAGTTGATGGTGTCAAAAAAACCCTCACAATTTTTCATGTATTATGTTAATATGATATGAAATTTGGAAAAACAAATTGTTAATTTTGGTTAATACAGGTAAAAGCCTGTTCCCATACCGAGATAATGCAGTGATTGTTGATATCGGAATAATGCTAACCTTAACCGTATTGCATCGATGCACCGTCATCAGAACTTTTCCATTCGTGAAGGAAGGATAGGACGGAGAGTTAACCCACCGTGTCTGTCTTGCCCGTGGTTTGTTGGCTGTTTCGATTTCTGAGTACGGGAACTCTTGTGTCCATTGTACTGTCTAGCCTGCCACACGCGGGCGAGGGACAACTGGGCCAACTGAAAATACAGCAGCTCGTCGCTTTTATGCTGGTTTTGAGTTGTCGTGTGACCTGGTACGCGCAACACTATTGGCAATTGGTATCTGATCGCGGAACTTTCTATCGCAATTTGCAGCACGATTGCATTGTGGTCTGAAACGTTGGATAACCGTGGTGGTCGTATCAGATCGTATCAGAGCTGGAGGTCAGTCATGTGAATTGCAGTGATCGTGCAACGCGATCAGCCACGGATGACCTCAAGATCTGATACGATCGCTACGATTATTTACGATTCAGACCGCTGCTTGTGATAGACGTTAAAAAAAAAAAAAATCCACGATCAGCTGGCTAATCGATATCGTGGCTTGCTAGCGGATTACAGACCAAGGGCTATTTCCATCGAAAATCGTCCTGAAAATAAGCAGAACAGAGATTTCGCGCATGCGCAGATTGATTTGGCCCCGCTGCTTACAATCCTCTTAGCCTACCGTCCTGAAATCGTAAGCTCCATACTATTATTTTACACAAGACTTTGAAGAAACAGATTGAAGCACATACCAAAGCAGGAACTCTTGTGTATACGAATACTAATGGGGCTCGCCCATCACCTTGCACTCTGGCCTCGTGAAGGTTATGAAATCGCACAAATTGAGCCGGCGCTAATGATAATTGTGACACACACAGAGAGCAAGAGAGAGAGAGAGAGAGAGAGAGAGAGACAGACAGACAGACAGACAGAATACATGACGGAGTACAGAGAGATGATGATGCTATTGCCGAACTTAATGTACTAAATTATAACATTTACTTTATGTCGGTAAATACAAAAGTATATAGGCTCCTATATATCTGAATGAAACCTCACCCATATCGATAATTATCGATAATTATCGATAAACTATTATATATATATATATATATATATATATATATATATATATATGTAGACATACATATTTGTGACAAGACTAATAGATGTCACACGATGCCGACGCTGGCGGAAGAAGATTTCGACCTTAGAACTTCGTCATCTTTATTGTCCGTTTATAACTAAGGTCGAAAGCTTACACCATCAGCCGGCATCGTGCGACATCTATTGTCACAAAATATCATCCTTCCTAAGACGACAAAAGAGTTTGGTAGAAAGGTCAGCATCATACCACTGTATGATAATAGTTGATCTGCGTATTAGTAGGAATAATAGTAGAAGGAAAGTAGAGGAATGTATTACTGCCAATGCATATTTATTTAAGATTCCAAATTTTCGGGGGCCTCCCCTTTCGTCAGGGATGAAAATGGTAAGTTGTCATATATATATATATATATATATATATATATATATACATATATATATATGCAGGGGCGGATCCAGGAATTCCGTAAAGAGGGGGCGCGTTTACAAAATTAAAGGGGGGGGCACGCACCCTCCCCCATTTTTTCTTTTTATTTCTTTTGTTTCAACAAAAATAAAGGGGGGGGGGGGGGGCGTGCGCCGGTTGCGGTCCTCCCTGGATCCGCCACTGTATATGTATATACCATAATGATATATTTGTAACGTTTTTTTTTTTTTAACAGATCATGAGTATGGATTTTCAACATATCATTTTTATAACCGCATACTGCTGTGTTACAGTATGAAGTGTGATACAGGAATTTGAATTTACTTTTGCATGTTACACAATTATTTGTTAAGGATATAATGTTAGATTACGTTTTAGTGTTGAATTTGAGGTATTGGTTTGTACGAAGCTAACTAATATTACTCGTATTATTATCTCAATAATTATTTGGGTGAATTATGTGTAATATTGCACTGTATGATACTGCACTTAAATCACGGTGCATTGTACGTTCTCTTGGTATCTGTATCCTGATGAGGCCTATGAAAGGCCGAAAGCTTGATGATTACAGGAAGCATTTGAGAGCAATGCCCGTCTCAAACCTGCTTTCTTCTGTAACATTATAATACGTATATCCCATGGTTCCTGGTGTCCCGAGATCACTAAAAATTGATGTCGGGCCACCAAACGTCAAAAATGCTACAGTTTATAAATTTTGTTGGTGGCCCGATTTGGCAACTAAGATTAAAAATGGGTTGTTACGGTTTTTTTTTTTTTTTTTATTTCGGGTGGCTACATTTCTTTTTTTTTTTTTTGGCCACCAAAATTACAGATTTGAAATTTGATTGTCCTTAATGTAGTGGCCATTGCTTGATGACGTCATTTGAACCTCGTCTATAATGCACGGTCGTGCCTATGAACGAGGTTCCAGTGACGTCATCAAGCCGTTTTGAGGGGCAAAAACTACGTACGGTGACTCATACGTGTGGGCAAGCGCGTAAGCGTTACATCCCACTCCCATGATAGGCAGGCGGGTACTAATATGCGGTTCCGCCTATTGATCGAGCGTATCATTTAAAGTCTATCCGACGTTCTTAAGAATGATTTATGAGAGTATGAAGTGGAAATGACTGAATGGCCTTAATGCTGATATTCCTTTTCCAAATTTGAATCTTTTCTAGCTTATTTCGTTTATGTTTCCAAAAAAGTCTTAAGAGTCTATCTAAAATCTACATTAAAATTTCACTAATTTTATTGTATGTGCATGCTATTGTAGAAGTGCATATCCCGCTATTTCATTAAAAAGTCTTAAAAAAAAATTAGATGAGCTTACCCTGACAAACGACAGACGCCGATCTTCCATCTTCGCAGAGAGTTTGGGTCTCTGGGGACTGTAAACTAACCTCACACTCGGAGACATTTTTCTCGTCACCATGGCAACGTAGTTCCAGTACTTCCGGTGGTTCGGCGATGGATGACACTACTCCAAAGTACCAGTGCTGTCGCGGCACGGCCTCCGCGGCGAACGGAAAACCGAGAGATCGACAAGCAACCAGTTCAGAGGCTGACGTCCATGCAGTAAAGAGCGCAGACCGATCTCCACGAACCGCCAATGAAGAGCTCGATACGGCCCTCACTCCTTTTTCGGCCGCCCCTGAGCCGCACATCCGTTGCGGGGGAGTCGATGCTGCGGTTACCCGACGACAACAACGTTTGAAAACCCTCGTCTCATCACGTGCAATAAAAGAAATTATAGCAAAGAAGCTACAGCTTATGGAGTTGGAAGAGATATGTTTTGAGAAATCATTATTTTGTAGAGCTGGTAAATTTACGATAGATATTTTGTTAATTTGTTCGCAGTCATGAGTGTATCGTTTGAACGATATTGTTAAACTGATAAACAAAATAGGATAGGTTTCATCTTTGTCTGGTTGTCCAAAGTCAACAGCAAGGAGTCGAGCAAAAAGCAGAAAAGTAAAGTAATTGTCACCATTTTGGGTGTTCTGGGCACGGTGCTTTCTTTCGTTCGTCCGGCTTCTTCAGATGTGTACGACATAGCTGGAAGCCATCTATATTGTTTGTACGTGTATGTACATGCATTCAAGCAATTTGTACGAGTTGATATCAACATGATTTTAAACCATTGTAATAAAAAGTTTAAGGATAAACAGGTTTGAGGATTTGATAGATCTACTCATCATTTATGATAATTAGTAAATATAGACATGATTATGACATATATGACATATCGTGATAAATACAAATGCTGTACTCATAGAGGTGACAACTTCAGATTGGAAACAACGTTATAGTTTAAAAAAAATACGGATTTTTTTTTTCACTGCTTACTTTTTATATCACACCCTCTCCTAAGAACGCTTCGATTCGAGGACGAGCCCTGGTAGAAGAGGAAAGGATTTGTCGAGTATCCACGGACACGCACGTCGTTGCCATGGCAACTGCGCGGAGTCCTCAGACAGGCAGTGCGATTGGTCAGAGTCAAGAAGACTGGAGTTAAGAATGGATGAAGAGTATTACCCAGGGGGTCTTTGACAATAAGCCAGTTCAGGGTTCCAGTTTGAGCATGAGCAGAAAAAGGTCATTTGTACCGAGAGACAGGTTGGTTTTTAATTTCACTTAGATAAGCATCTGTAATGCAATGATTATTCATGGAATCCTTATAAATGGTGCCTGCCAGAACATCCACCTGACACCAAGCCTAGTATTTGGCAATGTTAACTGAAAAAGTTTGTTAATGTATTCAAAACAGCACAATGAAATAGATGCTTCCCAAAGTGTTGATAATTGACGAACCATTCTCGTCACTTCTTCTACACAGGTTCATTCTTTGTTAGAATACGAGTTCCATAAATTGCTATGTTGGGCAAGCAGCTACATTATGTCGCTTTGAATTGAGTGAAGTGCCTATCCAACTGAGAAAAATGAAAGGTCATTTGTACCCATGTGCACATAAGCTATCTCCGAACTGGCTTATTGACTACCAGTACCATCTCATGTCAGCCCCATAACGCTTAGTTTGATTTAGCTGTCTACGTCTAGTTATTCGCTCAGTTTTTGAATCATTTGCACAAGATTTGTAGTTTGGTTATCAAAAATGTTCAGTCAAACCACGCACCAAAAAAGGAAAAGCAATCATGAAGGCATGGTATATGCTACTCTGCATCATTCGCGAGTCTCAGGTTCGCATTAATATATGCTACCCACAATGAGGCACCGCCTACGTTTGGGAAGGGAACAATCCCTTGCACTGTATATATATATATATATCTATATATATTTATATATGCTCCCACTTCCGGATTTCATCAGCTAACAAGCAAAAAAAAAAAAAGAAAAAGAAAAGGTCTTCAGCGCAACTTTCTAGTGCCACTTCCGGGGTAAAAAAAAAAACAGGGGGGGGGGGCCCAAAGCGGTTACACCCTATATATTATGTATTCCTATATCTCAACCACACCCCCCTCCCCCTCAGTTCCGCTGGCCCTGACACGTACAAAACAACAACAACAACAACAACAACAACAACAACAGCAAAAACCAACAACAAGAAAACACCCTCGAGTTCGCGAAGTGAAATTTAGCACTTTCTCTGGACCTTTGACCTTTTGACCTTTGACTTTTTTGGCCAAAAACTTCCCAGAGAATCTTTATTGGGTAATACCGAGCATACACCAAGTTTCAAGAAAAATCCTGGAGGCAAGGCATAAATATAATGGCAAAAGTGAAATTTAATGAGTTGACCATGACCTTTGACCCCCTGATCTTTGACCTCATTACCCCCAAATTCACTGGGTTTCAGTGGGTGTCACTGGGTCTGATCCAAAAATCAAGGGAGCACGACGGGACGGAATTTGAATGGTTTTTTTTATTTAAAGCAACAAAAAAAAAATGACAAGTGTTAGCAGCCATATATCATTACAAATGTGTCAAGCTTACATGAAGGCATCACACTGCAATATAGACAAGATCGACATCTGTTTTGTTTCCATGGCAACAGCAAATTTATTAGCGCGACGGGACGGACCGAAAAAAAAAAAATCACTGGTTTTGTAATGAAAATTCAGAGGAGAATTATACCAAAGTTAATAAGCAATACAGACCATGCCATGTGATGTTTATTTGTAAATGTTCCATACATTACTTTACATTACATAACATTACTATTAGAGAAACATCTAGATCTAATAGTTTTTATTTTTTTTAGGTAATTTTCTCAAAAGCTGTTGAAGTCCGTCCCGTCATGCGACGGGATGGAACAAAATGAAATATGTACAACACGAATGGGAAATTCTAGAGAATCGGCTAATTTTCATCAAACTTTTTAAACTTCGGAAAACACAGTTTCATAACATCTTAGTGTAGATTAAGCATAGCAAGATTCAAACTACTAAGAAATGATGAAAAATTCGACCAACATTTATTATCATTATGCCAAAAATCTCATTTTACAAGAATTCTTACACTTTTGGTATAGTAATCCCTGGTTTTCTTTCTCAAGGAAATGATAATGAATGATAATATTGTAAGTGCACTTCATTTGCCAAAGGATTGAATTTTTCCACCATGATTTGACCATCAACGCAAAGGCTGTGTAGCGGCATAAGAAGTTTAATATTGACAACACTATCCCTCAATAGGTAGTCATTAACACCCCCAAAATAGTAGAGCAACCCCAAACCCCAAAACAATGCATGCTCTGTTCAGTACCCTAGTTTGCATAGTAGAACACCCAAACTAATTTGCATAGAGCACATGCCTTCACCCCCAAGGCAGTGCACAGTCTTTGTTAGCAGAGTGAGTTTGGAAGCTTTGAGGACAAGCAGTGTCTTCTAAGAGCAATGAGGAGAGTTATATTTAGGGAGAGTTATATTTAGTGACCAGGATACGTAACAGTTGGTAAGTCCAATTCATATTGATATCCTTCTTTGATTTGTGTATACACATATATTCCTCATTAATTGAGAGCATATAATTAAGTTGTTAATGAGTATCTGAATGAGAGTAAAATCTCTTTGTTTCATGCTCCATGTCGATTTGTAGACATATTCAACCCACACAGGGGAGAATGTATTGGAATCAACTTTCCATGAGTATGAGAAGAATACTTTGATTGGTATATTACATAATGTATAATATGTGATGGAAAGGTGTTGTATTTCTAAAGTGTTCCTAGACAGTTTGGAAGACTAACTTACAATGACATACAAAGTAGATTAACTTGTTTTGAGCATGGATATTCAAAGTGTAGTACATTGCACTTGTTCACTGTATATAGTGTATATATGCCTATGTGTGTTTTAGGACCCAGAGCATGGCTGGGGGATAGAGAGAGAGAGAGAGAGAGAGAGAGAGAGTGGTGGGTGCAGTGCAGCCCCAAGTAGAGATAGTTGCCATGGAGACCACTCCAGAACAGTGAGATGGTCTGTGTAGTTAGCTGTGCGGTGCACAGGATAGTTTGGTAGGGGGGTGTAATCCAGAACCCTGTACAGCTGTACTATATAGTTCAATAAGGAAGTTAAGTATTGAAACAAACAAACAAACTGCCCAGTGAAGCTTAGGGGCTTTTGCCCATTGTAGTTGTACCAGCACTGGCAGTGGTAATCAAACAGTGTATTTAATTTGTTTTATTCAGCCTGAATGGATAGGCTTCTACACAATTGCCACAAATTTAAAGTTATATGAAAGTTTGACAGCAGTTTGGAATTCATATACTGACAGATATATGTCATATTCAGATCGACTACTGTACACTGAATATATCTAAAATGCATGTTGCATGTAATTAACAGGTTTGTGATAATATTACTCAAACAGTAATAATAATGAACAATTTGTCGTAGAGCGCAAGCTACATTTAAGTCTTTGAGCGCTAAGTAATATGTTAAATTGGTGTATATCAATTTGGTTGAAGTTGATACAAGTGTAATTAATATGAATGTTTCTTCATGTGTTTCTGTCACAGTGAACCACTACACTAGTTGTACACTGCACTACACTGCACTACAATTCACTACATGTCGCTTGACATCGCTATACTCATGTCACACAGATGACATTATGCTGTGGTGAGCTGCATGAGCTGGATAACTGAATAAAGTCACTTTAATAGCCAGTGGAAAGCAAAGGACTGCGTCTATGACAAGTGTTATGATTCAGATTCTGACTGTGCGTGTATATGAACAGTGCGTTTGCAACGTTAAAAATCTACAAATGTAGTAAGGTCCTGCAGACGAGGCTACAGGCTGTCTTTTATAATAATCTTGGCAACTACGGATATTTTTTTCTTTTTCTCTTTTTTTTTTCTAATTTCCAGCAAAAAAAAAAAAAAAATGTGCCTCTGGGTCTGATTGAAAAATCAAGGGACCGCGACTTCACCTCTTTTTTGAGTTGCAGTATTATTGACATTTCGTTTTTTATATAAATTGTGTTTTTAAATTTGTATGTCAGAAGTGTTTAAGAATTGAATTATGTATTTTTTAGATGAAGAATGTTGAATTGTCAATTCCCCATGTGCATTCCAACATGGGGATGCTCAAAATTAATGTTTCAATATTGAAATGCAAACAATTGTCCAAGAACGCTTTATTTCCCTTTTTCTTATAAACTTTTTAATGGCAATTTATCTCTCTATTTCTCAGACATGGTAAGAATCTGCATGCTGATAAATGTCAATCTCAATAAAAAAAGCAACAACGATACATGCAGTTAGAACAGTTTTCATCAAATAAACTTTGAATACCTTCTAGAATTACAAGCAATATCATATTTCATAAAATGTTCTCTTTTCCTCACCAAAACAGATGAAAACTTGACGCCCCATCTCGACCAAAACTATACCATCCCTTTAACTTCAATCGGTCAACCTCAATAGTCAAACAGACCATATATATAATTATAAATATATAAATATATATATATATATATATATATATATATATATATATATATATATATAATGATAGATAATAAAATAATACAATGTATAAACACATCTGTCATTGAAAGTATATATATATATATATATATATATATATATATATATATATATATATATATATATTTACAATTTACATATTGGTTTTATTCCTCCATGATACGCGGCAAGAACAGCACATCACATACTCGGTAACTCTTTCTTATGTGAACTACGTAGGCCTATATCAGATCTGAGGTTCCAATTTCGTCTTTGCAGTATTTTGTTTTCGTTTTTGTTGCTCATTTATCTCTTTTGAACTCCCTCCATTACAGCCAAATACATAAAGAAGAAGAAAAAAAATCCAGTGATTTAGCAGAGTTTCAGTGAAAAGCAGTGTTGGACAGATTTCCGAGATGGATTGGCGATAGTTTTTTGTCTGTGTGCAAGGACTACAATGTGCCTTTGTCTATACACATACTCGAATTGCAACTGTGAACTGGCTTGTTCTAAGGCTGTATCTCATTTTGGCTGAGGTCTCCCTCGCGACGTACCGGAAACGCCACAAAGAGAGTTTTCCGCGATTAAGAAGACGTTTTGCAGACGTGCAGCGACGTCTCCTCCGGTGAGATAGACCCGGGGGCGTATCTCACTGGGCTGGAGACTAGTTGGCGACCTGCTGGCGACTCGAGACTCCCTTTGTCGGGAGACATAGCCGTGGCGTTTGCTGAATCTAGCCGAGTCTCGAGGAGTCAAGGGAAATTGAAATCCTCACCAAAACAATTGAAAACTTGACGCCCCATCTCGACCAAAACTATACCATCCCTTTAACTTCAATCGGTCAACCTCAATAGTCAAACAGACCATGGGAGGGGGTAGAGAATACTAATGTAAGAACTGAAGGGATGATGAAGGATCCATAAAACTCCTTGACCACATGAAATAGTTACTGTTTTCACAAGTTTGCCAAGTCTTTTTATTCTGTTCAAGTTAGGGACACTCTTTTTATAGCCCATTATGGTGTAAAATCCGTTCAGTCGCACCTACCACCTACTGACGTCAAATATATTAAACATGTACTTTTCTGAAACTGCAGATTGTCAGCTTTCTATGACATATAACATGATATACAAGTGTCAATATGAAAATTTAGTCCAAGTGAACACTATTTTTGGATCAGAACCCACTGCCAGTCAGTACATTGTCACAAATATACACATTAGTAGTTATGTACATGTATGATGTACTGTGTGCATGGTTGTTTTAATATGTGCATGTATACAGGTTGACCAGATTAGTGGAGAACTCTCTACTTGGTATAGCTAGCTGGCGAGAACGCATGATTAAAGCGTTTTAATGCCATTTTAGGTTATATAGATATATATATATATATATATATATATATATATATATATATATATATATATATATATTATGATACAAAATAATATTTCAACACGTATGCCTCCTTTTACTACTGTTCATTTCTGTGTATTTTTTTTTTTTTTTTTTTTTGTTGTCATAGAAGAAATCATAACAAAAGAACGCTTTCACCATCCAGCTTATCCGAGTCCAACGTTACCAACGTTACCGGACACCCCGCACTCTCGTTAACAAGACACCACGTACAAAACGTTGCATAGGTCCTATAATGTTGAAGAACGCATGTACTACTGAGTAGGCCTATACCTCCTCGGGATGGCACTATGGTTAATATCAAGCCACTTCTGCATCTCGGCTGTAAAATCTATTTTAACTAAGATCCGCCTGGTAGTCCAGTACCAGGCAGCCAGCTGAAGGTAGATTTTGGAAGATGACACGTACTGCACTATGAACATGTATAGTAGGTCCGTTGAGAATGTCACATCATTATTGTCATCAGCATCGTGAGCGTGCAAAGCGAACGTTAAAATAAATGTCGTTCGAGGAGGCGATGAAAGCAAAAACATTGACTAAAACTCAATTTCAATTTCAAACAACCCATTTCATGCAACAACAGATCTGGAGAAACACCTAATCGTACCCCGGGAAAAAATGTCACGAACTGGGCCCAAAAGCTAGCTCTACAACGTTCAACAAGACTTTGCCACAAGTAGGATCTCCGAGCGACATGCTGCGTCAACCAGCACTATATAGCAGCGAGTATGTTAATTCTGTGCTTGAAATTTGATGTGCAACCTGTTGTCTTTGTCACGTTTAATGTTTTTCCCCTCGAGAAGGCTGACAATTGCACACATCTGGTGGTGAAACTACGGTGATTATCTTGATTGCCTAATGGCTGATTTTTTTTTTCTTTACTCGATACACACTAGAAGTATAGCAAGCTTACTACCCCCCCCCCTTTTAAGAACGTCTGTAATTCATGACTCGTTTATGATCATAAAGTATAGCATAGCGCACTTGCTTCTGCTTTTTACTCGCCAACATGGGAAACGGTTAATCTAAAATACTACTGTTTAACATTTACAAAAAGTGAGGTTGTGATGAAGTGCTGGTATTCATGTGCTGTGTGGGTTTTTTTTTTCCCTATATCTACGACCCAGAAAGGACATGGACGAATAAACCTGCTCGCACAAATATTGGACATAGTAAAACAGATTTGTATATAAAACTTAAGATGTAGTCTGCTTTATTGATGACAAAAATATATTCAGAAGATGATGAACTGATTCGGCAATTTCTTGAATCTCACATGTGGATCTTATATTACAACAATATGAAGAACGATATGTGTATTCGCCTTTCTTCACCTTTTCATCATTTAATTCTCATATTATGAGGTTTACGGAGACAAACACGACGGATGTGTGAGATGTTCAATAATGTCGTGAGACTTTGCAGCCTTGAATTTGCAGTCGTAGCGATGACAACAACGAAGCAATTTAGTATATTGCTCATCGTGATGGTAGTTCTCATGTTGTTAATGCAAATTTGGAACTCGGTGCAGATGTGCTAATAGATCTTAATTTCGTTGAAGCAGCCTCATGAAAAAATAAAGTGCACGCATGATGGCGCTGGAGAGCACTTACACTGTAACCAAAAAATTAATGACTGTCCTCATGATGCTGTCTGAATAAATGAGAATCACGGAATTTCATGTAATATAGACAGAAAAGGGAAAAATGAACATGCCCAATTATTTTGGAGACTCTTTCCAGTATCCAGCAAGTCTCGGAGATGTCTCCTTATCGTAGCCAGGCTAGGTCACTGACGTCTCCGCGACCTTGTGGAGACCCATGACGACCTACCAAAGATGTTGCGGAGACGTCTCGGGGACGTTCCCGCGACTTGAGGGGAAATACTTTATCATCTTGTTTTGGAGACGTCTAAGAAGTCGCCCTGGAGTCACCTCAGTTTTTGGTCAAAACGCAGGCAATTTTTTTGTCGTTTGAGTCGCACGAGTCGCGGCAGTCGTGGCGACGCCTCTTCCAGTGAGATAGACCCTTAGTTTCATAAATCGAGTAAGATACAAAGAATGAAAAGAACTCATCCATATAAAGATACATTAGACTATTTTACACTCACCAAAGGAAAACACTTTATTGTGAAGCCGTATAACTATACCTAAACAAAATAATAAGCAAAATCTTTTCATATACACAAATATCAGTATACTCAGTCATATCATAATATCATTCCAGTTTTAAATTTTCTTGGCTGAGCTGATTAGCGCTTATATTGTTTGTCTACCAAAACATGTCACAGAGATTAGCGTGCACGCGGTGATATAAATTTCACAAGTGATACACTTACGATTGAAAGCGATATTGAACTCGTTACTCAGATGATACCAACAGTATAAACCATTCATGATTGTGCACAAACACATTCCTTCATAATCATATCATTCTAGCTTAGAATTAGTTCAATAACAGACTTGATCTTATACACGTACTAATACACTCACGCAGATGTATCACACTGTAATATGATATTCTATAAGTCAAGTGATACACTTATCGTTAAAAACGATATTACAACTTTACCGTGTTTCTCAGATTAAGGCAATAGTAAACACGGTAAAAACTACAATGTATTCATGAACACAAAATACATCAAGTTATATCATATCCTTGCAGCTAAGAATTAGTCTCTTGACAGAACTGATGATCTCGCGGCGACGTATATACCAACACACTCAAATAGACTTGTCACACTGCTATGTGAATAGGTTATTTCTAATTCAAGTGATACATATCATTCAAAACAATATTGAACTTTGTTATTGATATGATAAGAATTATAATAAACTATTCATATACATTACAGTCAGCCATACCATACCATCCTAGTTGGTGATCTCATGTCTACCTATATACCTGCATGGATTTGTCATACTGTGACATGAGCTTCATTAACTCGGGTGATACACTTATCATTGAAAACGATAATGATCTTTACCGTGTTACTCATAGACGACATCCACAGTAACGTTGGGATTTTATCTTAGCTTATTTAAATAGGAGTGGTTCCACGTTACGGACTAAAATATTGAATTTATAATCATTTATAATCAGTACAGGGACTGATTAGCTTTAGCTTTAACTGTATGAGTGGACGATTCTGCTCAAGAAAGCAGAGTTCCTACTAAGTAAAACATAAAGCAACTTCTTGTGTCTTGCAAGATCTCGAGAGTGATGGTGAAGCAATTTATTATGTATAACTTTCTTTTGCACGACTCTCAGTAAAGCGAGCCAGTGAGTTATTAACGTAATTCGCTGATAGTATAAGAACTTTCCGTCCATCTCACCAATTGACTCCTAGGTGTGTTAATATGTCAGTGGCGTATCTAGGGGGGGGGGGGGGGCAAGGGGGGCACGTGCCCCGGGGCCACTCCTTGGGGACGCAAAAAAAAAACGAAAAAAAAAAAAAAAAAACGAGAAGAAGAAGAAGAAAAAAAAAAAGAACTCGCCCGGAAGGGGGGAGGGAGAATGGTGGGGGGGGGGGGGGGGGGCAGAAAACAAAATCAAACAAGATAAAAACAAAACAGATGATGACGCGGACAAAATGACAATGTTTATTGTGTTCACACAAAAATTCCATGTTCTGTGAGCTGAAATGCAAAAATTTTCGGCTCGCTCGCTGCGCTCGCTCGCCAAAATTTATATAAGAAAGAAGGTAAGAACAAAACGTGATGATGACAAAATGACAGTGTCTATTGTGTTCACACATGTCATTTTATATTTAGCAGGCAAAATGTTTCACGGAGCAGCGGCTGCAAATTCTTTCGTTCTGAAGCGATCGCCGATTGGATCAAAAGACGACGCCAACGGTTTCGAACATACGGGGGAGGGGGGCGCAAAAAAACCCGAATCAAACAAGATAATAACAAACGTAATGATGACGCGGAAATATACAAATTTCGGCTCACTCGCTCGTACTAATTTAGAGTATTTTTTCAAGTCCTCAGTTTGTTGGTATAAATCGTTATCTATAAGGCCGTCACTATATCTTGATTAGAATTGTAAGATTTAATAAGCAAAAAAATGACAAGAGTTTCATGATTTGTAAGCTGAAATACAAAAATTTTCGGCTCGCTCTCTGCGCTCGCTCGCCAAAATTTGTATAAAAAAAGAGAAGAAGATAAGAACAAAACGTGACGATGACGCGGACAAATGACAGTGTCTATTGTGTTCACTCATGTCATTTTATATTTAGCAGGAAAAATGTTACACGGAGCAGCGACTGCAATTTCATTCGTTCTGAAGCGATCGCCGATTGGATCAAAAGAGGACGCCAACGGTTTCGAACATACGGGGGAGGGGGCGCAAAAAAAAATCAAAAAAGATAAGGAAAAACGTAATGATGACACAGAAATATACGCTCGTACTAATTTAGAGTATTTTTTTCAAGTCCTCAGTTTGTTGGTATAAATCGTTATCCATAAGGTCGTCACTATAATTGTGAGATTTGATAAGCAAAAAATGACAAGAATTCCATGTTTTGTAAGCTGAAATACAAAATTTTCTGCTCGCTCGCTGCGCTCGCTCGTCAAAATTTGTATAAAAAAGATAAGAATAACACGTGATGATGACGAGGACATATACAAATTTCAGCTCACTCACGCGCACTAATTTAGAGTATTTTTAAAGTCCTCAGTTTTTTGGTATAATCGTTATCTATAAGGTCGTCACTATAATTGTGAGATTTAATAAGCAAAAAATGACAAGAATTCCATGTTTTGTAAGCTGAAATACAAAAATTTTCGGCTCGCTCGCTACGCTCGCTCGTCAAAATTTGTATAAAAAAAGATAAGAACAATACGTGATGTTGACGAGAACATTATACAAATTTCAGCTCACTCGCGCGCACTAATTTAGAGTATTTTTAAAGTCCTCAGTTTTTTGGTATAAATCGTTATCTATAAGGCCGTCACTATATCTTGATTAGGATTGTAAGATTTGGTAAGCAAAAAAATGACAAGACTTCCATGTTTTGTAAGCTGAAACACAAAAATTTTCGGCTCGCTCGCTGCGCTCGCTCGCCCAAATCTATCAAAATTCATTACATTTAAATCACCCTCAAAAAGGTCCCTTTTAAGTGCTTGAAAAAGCAGGGATGGGGTTGGGGTTGAACACTTTTTCAGAAATTAGGGGCGCAATTTTCGTGCTTGCCCCGGGCGCCGTTTTCCCCAGATACGCCACTGTTAATAGTAGAGATACATTTGTATTTGACATAATTTATTATGTCCCATTCAGCTCTCGTATGGGCAATAGGCTGATAGATCATGTATACCTACCACTTGATAACCTTGTTAGTTTGCATAGTCGATGGAAATCAAATTTGATACTATTTCACAGACAATCATAGAAGTCAATTACATTCACCAAATATCAACGGAGCAGGACCCGACTTCCTACAGGGTTTATATTAAAGCAAATCTCGCTTGAAAGGCAAGTGTCATGGTAACGACAAGAACCCGGGTCCTAATGGGCTGTTGATATGGAAAGTTGCCATTTCAGCAAGAAGTGCTATAGATTTTATTTTTTTTTTTTGTACAATGGGGCCACTGCATAGACACAAAATTATAATTGTGAAATTGTAAAATTTAAGCAAATGGTGAAATGGTAAAATTAAGCAAATCTGAGAGTACGTTATTCCTAGTAGTCTCTATAGTATGATTTCATGTCATTCATCGCAATTACCAATCAGTAAATTAGCATTGACCTGCATCATTATGAAACTGACAAGCCTTGCATGATTAAGTGTAGGCCTACAAAAGTGATGGAGTATGCAATTTCTTCAGGAGAACTGAACTTGTAAGTATTACGAGGAATCTACTGCCTTTCAGACTCGTGAGAAATAGAAAGAAACTAGGAATCTACGCCATCACATCATGAAATCGAATCTCATTTTATAGGGTCTACTGAAGCCTGCGATGATGTCCTTATTCCAAATTGAAAAAAAAAACAAAACTTTAGTTAATCAAATCAAATATGTTAGACCTGCATGGAGTTTGTGGATGTATTTTCTCATTTGTAAGACAAAGTATTGCTTTTTTAAGTTAAAGGACAAGTTCACCTTCATTAACATAAGGATTGAGAGAATGTAGCAATATTAGTAGAACACATCATTGAAAGTTTGAGGAAAATCGGACAATCCGTTCAAAAGTTATGAATTTTTGAAGTGTGCAGTCACCGCTGGATGAGAAGACTACTGCAGTGTATGATGTCACATGCGTACAACAATATAAGGAAAATATAAAGAGAATTTCACAAAATTTCATCTTTTGAAAAAAGTACACATTCCCTTGACTCGTTACTGACATATGTTATGGGTAATATTATTCCCATTGCCATTAGAAAGAGGCAAGTCAAGTGCTCTTTTATTATGCAAAAAAAAGTGAAAATATTTTAAATTTTCTTTATATTTTCTTTATACTGTTGTACTCATATGACATCACGAGCCTTAGTAGTCTCCTCATCCAGCGGTTCCAACACAAAAGTTTTAAAAATTCGTAACTTTTGCATCGATTGTCCAATTTTCCTCAAACTTCCACTGATATGTTCTACTAATATTGTTGCATTATAATCCTTATGTTTATGAATTTGAACTTGTCCTTTAAGCTGGGTTTGCTATTACCATCAAGCACCTGCTTAAGATGGCAGACTCCTGTATTTTTTTTAAATCACTCTCTCTCAAACTTGCAATAATTGTATCGTTAACGCCTTTGACTCCATTGTATTTGTTCAAACGCTATAAAGATTATGATGATCAATAAACTGCTAATCTGCTATTGCCATAGATGAATGTGCAGCAGCAGTACCACTGTTCCTCAGGAAGTAGAAATGGCTCAGTGTGATGTGGGCATGATTTGTGTCAAATGATCATGGAAGCTATACATAAAGTATGGACAAAAAGTGCTAAAAGACTTAAAGGTAGGGAATCCCATTTGCATGCCTCAAATGAAGAGTTGTATAAATACAGTGGTATGTTGAAGAGAGTATCATTTTAGAAACTCTAATAAAGTATTGAAAGTGGAAGGTAACATTTAGTACATTTTTATTGACCGTTAGATTTTGAATTGAATTTTTTTCGGGGCTCACCGTAAATTCCAGTACATTACTAGGCTACCTTTGCAGACCCATGCACTGCATGTGTGTCCATCATGTATTTGTGAAGAAAGTTCATCAAAACTTACAAACATTTCTATATACATTCTTGCCACACACTCTATATGTTATTACATCAGCTCTTATACTTTTAGATTTGTGTTTATAGATAAAAGATACAGAAGACTGCAACAAAAAGGCTTAAGTGTGGCTGACACACAGAACTACTGAGTAGTTGAGTTTTGTGCATTATTCAAATTGTAGATAACTGTTGACTTCCAAATTTCTCAGCAGTGGCCTAAACAAGTCCCCTGAGGTTTTTATTTAATGTTTTGCTGCATTTTGGGAGGTCTGTAAAAGGTAGAATCACGTCGGCTCAAGGCTTGCCTAAATTACTGCACTCAGCCCCATATTTTCATATGTGTATAAATACATTTTACTGGCCTGCCGAGCTGCACCAGGGAAAGAAGTATCCTTTTATATATTTTTTCTGCCCCTTTTTTATTTTTTAATTTTTTTTTGAGGGGGGGGGGTTGAAATGGTGCTCTAAATACATTTGAACCAGATGTACTCAATAACATTTGTTTTGTTTTTGTTTTTGTTTTTGTTGTTTGTTGTTTGTTTGTTTTTGTTTTTGTTTTTTTTTTTTGTTTTTTTTGTTTTTTTTTTTTGGGGGGGGGCAGCCCAAAATTAATATCGCAATGTTTTGTGTGTTTTGTATGTTTGTGTGTTTTTGTGTTTTTTGTTGTTGTTTGTATTTTGTTTGTGTGTGTGTGTGTGTGTGTTTGTGTGTTTGTGTGTAACAGGTGTCTAAGATGGTTTAGCCTGAAATTTTGGTGGCCAAAGAAGGAAATGAGTACTGGCCCAAAATAAGACCAACAAAACAATCTATTTTCTTTGATAGTTGCCTGCTTTGGGGACAACAGATAACTTTTTTCTTTTAAATTGATGGTCCACAATTAATCAACCTAAAACCAGGCTACTGGGCCACAGTTAATTTTTGACCCTGCATACTGCATATCGACCTGGAAGCAAGAGTTAATTATCCTAACTTGTTTAAAAACTTTTGAGTACCTTTTTCTATTTCAGTGTTGAGTAATGTTATCCACAAAGAATAACTTCACCACTTTCTGAGGCCAATTTAAACAAACTCAAAACGAAAAAATACAGTTCAAGGCTCTTCTTTTCTTAACAAACATGCATTCAATTTTTTTCAGTACTCTTTTTGTACTGGAAATCAATTGAAGTGTGCCTATCACTTGACACGGTAAATTTGCAAAGTCTATCTATTTAGTGTATGTTGCTCCACATATCAGAAGCTTCAGTTACACTGCATGCTTAATACAGCCATGTAGACTGTGTCTGTGCGTGAAAGACAATATTATGAGCCCTTATGTCTCCATCAATAAATTTTTTTTTTCAGCAATTAATCAAGAACATTTCTGAAAGACATCGAAATATAGAGCATGCAGTTGGCCTATTTCTTGCTGAATTGAGTAGTCTTTTAATACAATTGATCATACAAATTTGATTCATAAATGAAGTGAGTATAGTGTATGTATCACAGGCGTGGCTCTTCTCTGATTTGAAAAATATTCAATTACATGCAATTTCATATATTTTTCTATATTGGCATAGGATTCCTTTCAAACAATTAAACGTGTAGCATATCCCATGTTAAAATGTCTGAACACCTATTACTACTTTTCATGCAAACTACATTACAATTCTTCGCAATAATTTTTGTTTCATTTTCTTTGCTGACGACACTTCTCACACAAAGCTGAGAAGGTTCAGCAAAATCCAAACCTGTGCAACTAGGCAGGTTTGTCAAAAGCCGAACCTGAGCAGCTCAGCACAATCATGAAAAGCTGAACCCGGGACAGCTCGGCAGGTTCGTCAAAAGCCAAATCTGTGCAGCTCGGCAGGTTCGTCAAAAGCCGAACCTTGGCAGCTCAGCAGGTTTGTCAAAAGCCGAACCTTGCCAGCTCGGCAGGTTCGTCAAAAGCCGAACCTTGCCAACTCAGCAGGTTCGTCAAAAGCCGAACCTTAGGAGCTAGCAGGTTCGTCAAAAGCCGAACCTTGGCAGCCCGGCAGGTTCGTCAAAAGCCGAACCTGGGCAGCTCGGCAGGTTCGTCAAAAGCCGAACCTTGCCAACTCAGCAGGTTTCGTCAAAAGCCGAACCTTAGGAGCTAGCAGGTTCATCAAAAGCCGAACCTTGGCAACCCGGCAGGTTCGTCAAAAGCCGAACCTTGGCAGCTCGGCAGGTTCGTCAAAAGCCGAACCTGGGCAGCTCGGCAGGTTCGTCAAAAGTCGAACCTTGCCAGCTTGGCAGGTTCGTCAAAAGCCGAACCTTGGCAGCTCGGCAGGTTCGTCAAAAAGCCGAGCCTCGGCAGCTTGGCAGGTTCGTCGAAAGCCGAACCCTGACAGCTCGGAATGTTCGTCAAAAGCTGTGCAACTCCGCAGGTTCGTCAAAAGCCGAACCTGGGCAGCCACTGGCAGGTTCGTCAAAAGCCGAACCTGGGCAGCTTGGCAGGTTTGTCAAAAGCCGAACCTTGGCAGCTCGGCAGGTTCGTCGAAAGCCGAACCTTGCCAGCTCGGCAGGTTCGTCAAGAACCGAACCTTGCCAGCTCGGCAGGTTCGTCTAGAGCCGAACCTTGCCAGCTTGGCAGGTTCGTCAAAAGCCGAACCTTGACAGCTCAGCAGTTTAGCAGAAGACCAACATTGACATATCCAGCTATGACTGATGCAATTCTGAAAGAAATGAAGGATAGATTTGTTAATTCCATTTTGTTTATGCCGAACCTTGCACCACAATTTCAGATTAAGATTTAAAATTTCGATCATTTGTCGACTGATTTTCCCATTTTTTGAGCACCTATTTTCAGCAAAATCAGTCTAATTTTTTAGACTAATGTAGAAAGTCTATTTATTAAATAGAACGGGTTTAATGTGAATGTATCATATAGATTTCTGGTCAAATACTTATACGGTTAATTTATGTGTGATTTACATCGAACATGTAGAAACAATATCAAACCGAAACCAAATTAAAAGAGTTACGTTAATTGCATTATACTTTTTGTCTGATTTGGAAAGTTAGTATTCGTGTGGAGTTTTGCCTCCAGTTTCGAAGAAAATCCTTCTTGAGAAAATGGACTATTTGTATTGTGAGGGTTAAAACTGGAGAGGGCGCTAGACACTAAACGAGATGAGCTATTTGATGACTCGACAAAACGAATGAAACCTCCAGTAACGCTCAGAGCTCCCACCTGACCATATCCCAACGTATCTAACAGGCAGGGGGTTTGGGTCGGTCCACTCGAAGAAGGGAGTCTTGTTTCCATGGCGACCAACCTCAAGATGACCGTTGGCAAACGTCAACCAGAAGTGATCATAGTAAGGGATGCCCGAAAGAGTAGCGTCAGGACTTACAAGCCATGTGGTCGTCTGGCAATCCTCCCAGAAAGCAAAGGGTGTCGGGCAGCTCCGCTGAAGGGCGATATTGGTGTTTGATGCTCCTCCTATGACTGGAAGACAGTGAAAGGAGATATTAACAAACAAACCAAACAAACGAGTAGACGAAACAAAATAAACAACCCCTGCCCCTGCAAGTGATAATTTGAGCTACTTGTATGTATAAAGCCAAATTCTCACACTTAAAGATTGAAGTTCTTCAAATGCATTTGTACATAATTATGATCTTTATTGTACTGAAGGAAGTATTCTGGAAAAGGTTGATCATGTTTTTTGGTTGTTTTTTTTATGTGTGTTTTTTTTTCTAGTAAACACTTCTTTCAAAGCCATATTGCTCCATTAATCGAGAAGAAAATAAAACTTCAATTATGACTACTTTAGTCGCAAGCATACTGGCAAAAGATCTAGAAGTCTAAGGTCGCGATCTCTAAACGTCTTGTTTACCTTTGAGAGCAGTGATAAAAAAATGTCCAAGATATCACTTTTGATAATGTGTATAGGTCAGTTGTATCACAAACCATCCTACCGTATAATTTTTTTTTTTTTTTGCAATAAAGCCTAAAATAGAAGGAGATATCACTATTTTTCCCATTAAACCATAACTGTAGACGGTCTAGTCTGGAAGCATTTTTATCATAACTATTGTTCACATTTTGTGTATTTAACAATATTTGGCATTGGTTATACTGGTTCAAATCGTTACATTGGTTGTTTCCATCCCTAACTCACATTTTATAGCTGTTTTTGAAGCACTGATGCTGGGTTTTTGTGTCATCTGCATTCTGCAAATGGTAAATCAAATTGCCAGTTTCCCTGCGATACTCCTCACGAAACTTCTGGAGAAAAATCTCACTCAGATTGGATATATTTCCCTTTTTCCCCACCCCCCCCCCCCTTCCGCCAAACTTCTCGATCTTTTGAAAGTGTGAACGCTAGAAATGGAAACTTTGTGAAGTTTGTCACGATAGTGATCAGTCCACCACCTTCGGCCAGTGCAGTGCCTCAGAAGCGCGTGGCGTGTGTTGTACAGGCGTTCATTGTTACCTCACATACACGAGCCAACAGAGGGCGGGTTCTTTTTCCTTCCTTGCGCACGCGCACTTATGACCCAAACACCTTATCCGAAGATGGAGAAGTGTGGCTGCCAGCTAGTGTACGGACGACCAAAGATCGCGATCTTCTGCCAGTCTGACCGCAGTTCTGATGTTGTCTTTTGATAAACACAAACTCATATCCTATACTACTCCTATATGGTCACATTGGCAAAAGATCGAGAAGTTTAAGATGGCGATCTGCAGCAAGATTTATCTCGAAGTTTTGCCAGTGTGACCGCAAACTTCCTGTAAAGTATCTTCTCGCGAAAAAACAAAATATTCAAATTAATATCATTTGGATTCAGGGTTGAATGATATATTTTTAGACGGTTTATAACTTATTATGTCAGAGTGTACTTGAATGTAAGCACTGAATATTTTCCGTTTGTTCCTGTGCAAGTTGGAGGACACCACAGGAAAAATGGCATTAAAGCCAAAACACAGTTCTGGTACGCCAGCAAAATTGTCAAATTTCGCTCCGAAATGTACACGTATTCCTCAGAAATAAGTGGAATAACGTTGTAATAACAAGATATTTGTTGGGTAATGACGAAAATGCAAAATATTAACCAAAAATGTTCGCATCTTAGAACTTACCCTATCGGCGTCAGGCTAACTCGGACTCGGGGACAACTCGGCCTCACTTTGATGGCGGGGCCGAGTTGTCCCTCTGAATTTTACATGAAGCGCTTCGTGTTCTGGCTGGTCGCAGTTATGGGCCGAGTTAATACAACGCGCGCATCAAAGAACCTCTGGCGCGCCTACAAAAATGAACGTGCGCCTATAATTATTCAAATGGCGATCACGAATAGGGCCGAGTTGTCCCTGAGACCGAGTTAACCTGGATCCTCCTGAATACCGACTTTTATTAGGTAAGCACTATTTGGGCACCCGTCCCGCTTCATCATGAATATTCATCATCTACATGTATCCGTAATACCGTGGAAATACATGATTCTTACATTTCCCGGAAAAAGCTGAACATTTTCCATCTCCCGGCGAGACGTTTTTACATTCCCCGTTGATGCATTTTTTTTTTTGAGATTTTTACATTTCCCGGCGATACGTTTTTGCATTCTATGGCACCTATAATATCCAGCGTTCTTGGCACTTACTAGTACAGTATCTTACTGCCTGATGAATATTCATGATGAAGCGGGACAGGTGCCCAAATAGTGCTTACCCTTTTTATTACCTCCGCCAAGGGAGGAGGTTACTAGTATGTTTTTGTTACCGTTGGTTTGTTTGTTCGTTTGTAGTTCGTTAGTTTGTCCGTGTGCATAATAACTCAAAAAGTAGTTACCGGATTTGGATGAAACTTGCAGGAAATGTTAAGAATGATACAAGTAATAGATGATTAAATTTTGGTAGTGATCCGAGAATTTTGGGGGAATTTATGAAGGATTTATGACAGGTAGGGTCAATGAATTTGGGAGTTCAGGCTGCGCGTATTTGAGGTTTGCTGACGGCACTTAAGTGCGTGCTCTAGCTTCTGCTGGGGGGGGGGGGGGGAAGGGAAGCTTGGTGAACACCCCCTCCCCCCCCCCCCCACACACACACACACTTTACAGGGATCGGATGTCCCACTCTTTTGCATGGAATAAGTTATAGTGGGAGGAAAGTGGCAGCAAAAATATGAAGACGTTTTGTTCTTGTTGCTTTTTTTTTTTTTTTTTTTGCTTGTCAGATGACTTTCGGCGGAAAATGAGACCTTAAGAGTATGAAAACATTTTTCTTTTTCTTTTTGAAATATCTGTGAGAGGGAGCGGAACGACCGAACGGGGGGAGGGTGTGTATCCCTCTCCCACACGAGGAAGATTTTGCATTTTCAGACCTGAAATTCAGCGATCTGGTGCACACTTTTGGTGAAATTTTCTTTTCTTTTCTTTAAAAAACAATAAGAAAATGAAATATTCACAATATATTATTGAATGACTAAATCGTGGTATTTCAGCTCTTGCTCCGCCTGTGCGACATCACTGTGAAGGCCTACTAAATAATGGGGCCTATCACCGGCGTAGACAGGATTTGATCTTAGGAGGAGCGGTTATGTGCCACGGAGGGAGCGAAGCAAGCGAGGGGGGGGGGGGGGAAGGGGTATGGTAGGGAGGTTTCCCCCTTTGCATTAATAATCTATACATTTTACAGTCCCAAAATTGCCGTTTGTAGCTATATTTTTCGCTTTGGAAATTAAGGAGGGCCGCACCGGGCGCAACTGCTGTCAATCACTGGCAGCAACATCAGGAGAATGACATGTGGTTGAGCGGAGCGAGCGAACTTGAAAATTTTTGACATTTTACAGTCCAAAGACTGCCGTTTGTGGCTGTATTTTTTCGCTTTGGAAATTAAGGGGGGGGGGGGGCACACCGGGCGCAACTCCTGGCAATTACTGGCAGCAACAACAGGAAAATGGCATAACGATTAAATGTGAGCGAGCGAAGCGAGTGAGCTTGAAAATTTTGATATTTTACAGTCTAAAAAACTGTCGTTTGTGGCTGTACTTTTTCGCTTTGGAAATTAAGGGGGCGCACCGGGCGAAAACTACTGGCAATTACTGGCAGCAGCATCAGGAGGATGGCATAATGGTTAAATGCGAGCGAGCGAAGCGATCGAGCTTCAAAATTTTGACATTTTGCAGTCCCAAAACAGCTGCTTGTAGTTATATTTTTCGCTTTGGAAATTAAGGGGGGGGGGGGGGCGCACCGGGCGCAACTGCTGTCAGTCACTGGCAGCAACATCAGAAGAATGGCATAGCGGTTAAATGCGAGCGATCGGAGCGAGCGAGCTTTAAAATTTTGGCATTATAATACACTCCAAAAACTGCCGTTTGTAGCTATATTTTTCGCTTTTATATGTCCCACTTTTATGGGGGAACCCCCCCCCCCCCATCGACGCCTCTTCATAATATGAGGGCGATGCTTTTGTTAAAGGACAAGTTCACCTTCATAAACGATAAGGATTGAGAGAATGCAGCAATATTAGTTGAACACATCAGTGAAAGTTTGAGGAAAATTGGACAATCGATGCAAAAGTTATGAATTTTTGAAATTTTTGTGTTGGAACCGCTGGATGAGGAGACTACTACAGCTTGTGAGTCATGTGCGTACAACAGTATAAAGAAAATGTAAAGAAAATTCAACATATTTTCACTTTTTTCGCATAATAAAAGAGCACTTGACTTGCCTCTTTCTAAAGGCAGGGGGAATGATATTACTCCTAACATATATGTCGGTAACGAGTCAAAAGGGAATGTGTACTTTTTTCAAAAGATGAAATTTTGTGAAATTCTCTTTGTATTTTCCTTATATTGTTGTACGCATGTGACATCTAAGTTATTCATACAATGCAATAGTCTTCTCATCCAGTGGTTACTGCATTAAAACTTCAAAAATTCATAACTTTTGAACGGATTGTCCGATTTTCCTCAAACTTTCAATGATGTGTTCTGCTAATATTGCTACATTCTCTCAATCCTTATGTTTATGAAGGTGAACTTGTCTTTTAAGTGAAAGATCTGCTCCACACTCTTTGATAAATTAGGGAAATATACGTCAATATCAAAAGTGTACAAAGTTTATCGAAAGGGATCCTGTATAGCAGAGCATTTGCATGTTTATGATTGCAATACAACGATCTGGTGCATAATTCTTGCGATATTTGGACAATATTTTCCATTAAGAAAGTTCGAGTCCTCATCTCGGGAACTGCTTGGGGGATAAATGATTTGAATGTAGCAAATGCCTAAGAGAATGTAGCAAATGCCTAATTTTGTAATGATTATTGACAAATGTTATTCTTTGCTATCTATGTATCATTCCTTCAAACGCATGTCGAATCTATATTTTTTGTACGTTCTGTTGAAAGAAGTGAAAATAAAACCTTTGAATTGAATTGAATTGAATTGAATTTGTCTGCCTAAACACATCCGTATAGGGGCGGGGCAAATGCCCCTTTGCCCCCCCCCCCCCCCCCAAAAAAAAAAAAAAGATTCGACGCCTCTGATCTTCCCTGGGTATGCCCATATCCTGACTGAGTCATCAGTCACTGTCGTTTCTCAATAATGATTCAGGAAATGGAGGGGGTTCAATTATGGCGATATATTTTTTGTTATTGTTTGTTTGTTTGTTTGTTTTCGTACATATTTTGCAGATGGTCCCCAGTTACTCGCGTCATAGGATGTTTACATGTAGGCCTATACTATTTGACGCTGTCAACGTCTGAGCTATACCTCGCAGTGTATGTCGATGTTACTTTCTTCGCGAGCGAGCGAAGCGAGCGAGCGCCTGAGAAAATTGTGTATGCATTTTCCTACAAGGTAGCATAATATGTTCAGGTCTGTTACCTGTCTGAAGGCCGGCGTACAAACGTCATGCAATATGCCAAAATTGATACATATCACATTTCTTCTTCCTCCATTTTTTCCCTAAAAATTAAGGGGGGATGATTGTACACGCCATCCACCCCCCCCCCCTCCATTTCAGGGGGGGGGGGATATATCCCCCCATCCCCCCCCCCCGGGATTTACGCCCATGGCTGTCAGAGTGCTTTTCTAGTTTTTGATCTCAAATTACACCGAAACTTGCATCATCCCGGCAAGTCGCGTCAGCCAGGTAAGCTTCTTGGTAGACTCTTTCGGTATATTGCAAGCAAATATGAAATGGCGCAAGACGGGTTCTCAGACCCTTACCAGAACTATTTGTTTTTACTTTAAAGTATAGACCAAATGGCAGACTCACGAATGCGATACATATCCTCTTGGTTGGAATTCTGACTTGATAGGGCAAGCTCGACATTTCCGAAGCTGCTGACTTCAAAATCCAGTGACACCACATCTGTTGTTACGTGCCAACCAGCAGGGAATTGGAATCGCCTCTCTGTCACTCCTGCGTTGGTAGTGTGGACAATCGGGCATGCTACATGATGGTTGAGAAAGTAAAACAGCAAAACTCACACCAATCGTCTGTAAAAGTGGACTGTACGTAGTTTATAATCTAACTTTCTGAGAACTATTTGCTGAAATTAGCTTAGTGGAAAGTCGCAGTCCTCACATTCCAGTATGACTATGAGGGGAAGGCTTATCACCTCAAATGAAAATTATGATTGCCTGAGTAGTGATCCGTATCCCAGCAAGCCCTACATGCACTAAAGAAAATGTAATTATCAACAATTTATTGTCTGTGCAAGATATGTTAATACATTGTATCAAAGAGATTTTCCCCAGTGACTGCTAGAGTGCGGAGTCTTCATACGCCCTGTACTATAATTGTTTTGTGAGCGCAAGGGGAGCATTGGATGACAACGAGGCGGTACAACGGTAGGCGGTAGGCGGGATGGCTCACCCCTCGTGCTAACACGCTTTATAAAATGGGTTCAAGAATGTAGCCAATTGGAAGCGCTGAAATGAGTCACGTGTGCTTGTATTAATTTCTCACTAACAAGTAACATCCGGATCCACAGCCGACGTACGTCACAATGTTTGCGCTAGCAGTGCGCACTCAATCAGTTGTTACAAGTGCGTCGCGCGCTACTATACGCGCTGTCAATCCTGTAAACAACTTCTAGTTCGGGCTGCCGGCCGGCCGGCCTTTCTTGTGTGCATATAACATGTGTGGCGGACGTATACTGTAAAAGTGGATATTTTCGCGCGACTAATTTTTCGCGCTAGGCCGGGTCAGAAGAGTTTCGCGTGTTTTTAATTCCGCGGAATCAAGACATCACGCACAGGAACGTATGGCAAGCAAAAATATTCGCGTGTTTTTATTTTCGCGCTAGTTTCTGGTTGCGCGAAATGCGCGAAAATTTCAACACCGCGAAAATTTCCACTTTTACAAGAACTCTACGTACAGTACTTAAATTTGCGGGATTACCGAGTGCGACGTGTTTGGGACGAACATCTTCGGACATCTTGATCCACAAAGGTACGTGAAAAATGTTCTTAGTTTTCGACCCATTTTATAAAACAAATGATGCACAGGATTATTTCGTGGCGTTAGTGGAGACGCAGCTCACTCTCGAGTATTTACAATGTAGTGCAACATGCACTCGGCTTCGCCTCGTGCATGTTTCACAATTGTAAATACCCTCGAGTGCGCTACGCCTCCACTAACGCACTCTAATACATCCTGTGCATCATTAGGTATTTTGTATAAGCAAATGAGCAACCGAGGAGGAGCCAAAATCTAGTGCGTACTCGCGTAAAAGTTCAGAAGTTCGCGTAATACGCGCTGTAGAAATGTATACATAGTACGCAAAGTCCGCCATTGTTAAAGGGACTGGGGAGGAGTGTTGGAACCCAAAGTGCAAAAGTACTATTTCATGAAGTGAAACAGGCAAAAACAAGGGCCAATGCCTATGAAAGGAATAAGCAATGAAAAAGAATCGATGAAAAATACGGCATTATGAAGATATCTATGATTTTGTTGAAGAGCGTTACATGTAACGCTTTTCAAAATCACAGGGGGTCGGCTTAGAGGCTCTCCGTTCAAGTGTTGTTTTTGCCTCCCTCTTTTGTCCGATTTTGGCACAGCGTTGATTTATTGCCTTCTCCTCGGCGAAAAGCAAGCCCAAGATACATCGCCGCGATCGCGAGGCGAGCCGGGTGCCTGTTCACTGGCTAGCGAGCGTTATCGGTGCATTTCCCGCCATCCGCTCGGCAGCTAGCTAGCACGGGTCCGCTCGAACTCTGCTGGCTGCGTATAGGCCTACTTACCGTACCACTCCATCCACACAACAATGGAGCCGCAGGAGGAGAGAGCGAGAGATCTGTCTCCGTTAAGAAGAGGAAGATCATGAAAACCAGTGACAGAGTATGGAGATGGCGACAGAAAAATAAAATGAAGTCAATCCATGGTTTAAACCATGGAAAAAAACCATGGAGCGCCAAGTGTCACATGGAATATTTCGTTACAAAATTGGTCATTTCGTCGAAAAAATGACGGTTTCGTTTACGAAATTACCATTTCGTGAACGAAATGTTCATTTAGATACAAAATGTTGTCATTTCGTTACAAAATAATAATTTCATCGACGAAATGACTGATTTTGTAACGAAATATTCCATGCGACACTTGGCGCTCCATGGTTTTTGTCCATGGTTTAAACCATGGTTTCATTTGTACCACCTTCGTGAATTCGGGCCCTTGGGGCTGAACGACAGAGATGTCATTTCACTTCTGCTGGATCGGTAATAAATTTGTGAAACTCGGAAGACTTCATTCAGTTCAGTGTGAGTAACAGTTAACTTCAGTTAGGACCCACAATGTTAGTTAAACATTGCTGATAGAGATGTCACTTAGAGGATCTACACACACTAGACTCTATACTATTATGAGTAGGCCTAGATTTGTAGTTTTGTTAATGTTAGGTGTCCTATGCCACACCCTAGCATGTTTTTTATTACGGTAAACTAAAAGATATATCACAATTTCCCTGAGATTTTACTCGCACGTGAAGAAAGGCTACATGCAGATTCACAAAGCCAAAGGTGTACCGGTATTCAGAATGCGATTGAGGTAGTATGGTAGGTATCCTAGACCAATGTTCTACCACTCCTAGTCCGAGGCCCTTTTTCTCTACCAATATATTAGATAACTGGAATTTTTTTTTTTTTTTTTTTTTTGCGTAATGACATATCCCAAATTTGGCTCAACAGTTCTCCTTTTTGAAATGTGCTTCTGGCAATTGCACAAAATCGCTGTTCACATTAAGAAATGGCACGCTAAAGTGTTTTGCATGTAAATACGCGAATTCCTGTTTTACCATATTCTGGATTACGTTGCCCTATTCTACCTTCATGTCAAATTATGGGTCTAAAATGTCGAAATAAGAAAGTTACGACACTCATCAGAACTGCCGTTTGTTACAAATCGGCGATAGGCAAGAAATCCAATTTTACGAAACGACACTGAATGAGTGAAAGTGTCAGCGAAGAGCTGCGTAGAGTGATCATCTGGTCACTCGCGGTTTTTACAAATAGTTTGTGGAGAGTCAACCGTGTACTGTTGTCACGGCAGCTATGATCGGACCAAAAACGTGAATTCACATGTTTGGTAAGGTACCTAATTATTGTCTCCGGTACACATGGCATTGCAAAAATGTTGATTGAAGTGTATCTATTGTGCGTATACATAAGTGGCTAATGGCGTATATGCATTGTAGCGCAGTTCACTCAGTCCCTAGTGTAGTGGTTAATGGTGTGTGCTTTGTAACACAGTAGGTGCTAGTTGTTGAGAAAGGTCTGTCAGATATTATTGTGGGTATCTTTTGTGGGGCAACAGCCAGCATCACATTCAAGGACCATCCTGACTAGGCAGCTCAGTGAAGCCAGTGACATCCCCTCTCGTCAGTTGAGACCAGCCCTCCCAGCTACCGAGCTTGATGTTAGAAGCCAGTGGAATTCCCTCTCGTCAGTTTCGACCAGCTACCCAGCTCGGTGAAGCCAGTGACATCCCCTTTCATCAGTTGAAACCAGCCCTCCTAGCTAACCAACTTGATGAAGCCAGTGACATTCCCTCTCGTCAGTTTCGACCAGCTATACCCAGCTTGGTGAAGCCAGTGATGTCCCCTCTCATCAGTCGAGACCAGCCCTCCCAGCTACCCAGCTTGATGAAGCCAGTGACATCCCCTCTTGCCCATTGAAACCAGCCCTTGCACTGGTGCAAAAGGTTTGTACAAACTGTCTTTAATTACCTGGTACATTTTGTTTTAATACACCTAGACCCAACAACTGTTTTGAACCTGCAAATGAAAACGCCAGGGAAAATATAATCCCTTGGGAAAATATAACTCCCTGGCGGTCCAAAGAGTGTTATATTCCACCCCGTACCAGTCAATATCTGTATATTGGTAAATGTAATATGGAATTAGATTACACTGTAAGAAGGCCCGCTGCAGTTTTTAGGAAAAGTGCAGAACATCGACCAATTATTGGTTCGTCCGGAGTAGGAAGGTTCCATAAAATAATATCCGCTGTATATACATATATATATATATATATATATATATATATATAATTGATATAAATGTTATAATGTTTGTCAGTGTTAAATATTATTGTTGATACTGGCGCATTAATCTCACGGATGTTATTTGTATTGTATGTTCTTAAAATTGTGATTTGTAACTTTCGATGTATACCTGCAATTATGTAAAGGGATAATTGACCTGGTTATGTATGAACATTTTCTTGAATAAAGAAATGATTCAATCAAAATATGTTCGTGGCCCGATTAAAAATGGGTTCCTCTTTTTTTTTTTTAAATTTCGGGTGGCTATATTTCTTTTTCGGGCCATCAAAATTACAGATTTAAATTTTGATTGTCCCTCACAGTAATGTAGTGGCACTTAATTGCTTGATGACGTCATTGGAACCTCGTCTATAGTGCACGGGCGTGCCTATGAACGACGGTCCAGTGACGTCATCAAGCCAAGTTGAGGGGCAAAAACTGCGTATAGTGACCCATACGTGTGGGCAAGCGCGTAAGCATTGGATCCCACTCCCATGATAGGCAGGCGGGTACTAGTATGCGGTTCCGCCTATATCGAGCGTATCATTGAAGTCTATCCGATTTATGAGAGTATGAAGTGGAAATGACTGAATGGCCTTAATGCTGATATTCCTTTTCCAAATTTTAATCTTCTCTAGCTTATTTCATTCATGTTACCAAAAAAAAGTCTTAAGAGTCTATCTAAAATCTACATTAAAATTTCACTAATTTTATTGTATGTGCATGCTATTGTAGAAGTGCATATCCCGCTATTTCATTAAAAAGTCTTTAAAAACAGATGAGGCGAACGTTAGCTTACCCTGACAAACGACAGACGCCGACCTTCCATCTTCGCAGAGAGTGTAGGTTTCTGGGGACTGTAGAATAACCTCACACTCGGAGACATTTTTCTCGTCACCATGGCAACGTAGTTCCAGTACTTCCGGTGGTTCGGCGATGGATGACACTGCTCCAAAGTACCAGTGCTGTCGCGGCACGGCTGCCGCGGCGAACGGAAAACCGAGAGATCGGCAAACAACCAGTTCAGACGCCGACGTCCAGTAACGAGCGCAGACCGATCGCCATGAATCGCCAATGAAAAGCTCGATACGGCCCTCACTCCTTTTTCGACCGCCCCTGAGCCGCACATCCGTTGCAGGGGATTCGATGCTGCGGTTACCCGACGACAACAACGCTTGAAAACCCTCGTCTAATCACGTGTAATAAAAAACCGAAAGAGATCGAAGTGATGGAGAAGAACTCAGACAATATTGTGTGTGTGTGTCATGGGCGTAAATCCCGGGGGGGGGGGGGGGGATGGGGGGATATATCCCCCCCCCCCTGAAATGGAGGAGGGGGGATGGCCTGTACAATCATCCCCCCCCCCTGAATTTTTAGGAAAAAATGGAGGAAGCAGAAATGTGATATGTATCAATTTTGGCATATTGCATGACGTTTGTACGCCGGCCTTCAGACAGGTAACAGAGCTGAACAATTATGCTATCTTGTAGGAAAATGTATACACAATTTTCTCAGGCGCTCGCTCGCTTCGCTCACTCGCGAAGAAAGTAACATCGACATACACTGCGAGGTATGGCTCAGACGTTGACGACGTCAAATAGTATAGGCCTACATGTAAATATCCTATGACGCGAGTAACTGGGGACCATCTGCAAAATATGTACGAAAACAAACAAACAAACAATAACAAAAAATATATCGCCATAATTGAACCCCCTCCATTTCCTGAATCATTATTGAGAAACGACAGTGACTGATGACTCAGTCAGGATACATCTATGGGCATACCCAGGGAAGATCAGGGGCGTCGAATCTATTGGGGGGGGGGGGGGGGCAAAGGGGCATTTGCCCCGCCCCTATACGGATGTGTTTAGGCAGACAAATCATTTATCCCCCAAGCAATTCCCCAGATGAGGACAAATCTCGAACTTTCTTAATGGAAAATATTGTCCAAATATCGCCAGAATTATGCACCAGATCGTTGTATTGCAATCATAAACATGCAAATGCTCTGCTATACAGGATCCCTTTCGATAAACTTTGTACACTTTTGATATTGACGTATATTTCCCTGATTTATCAAAGAGTGTGGAGCACCCTCATATTATGAAGAGGCGTCGATGGGGGGGGGGTGGTTCCCCATAAAAGTGGGACAAACAAAAGCGAAAATATAGCTACAAACGGCAGTTTTTGGAGTGTAAAATGTCAAAATTTTAAATCTCGCTCGCTTCGCTCGCTCGCATTTAACCGCTATGCCATTCTCCTGATGTTGCTGCCAGTGACTGACAGCAGTTGCGCCCGGTGCGCCCCCTTAATGCCAAAGCGAAAATATAGCTACAAACGGCAGTTTTGGGACTGTAAAATGTCAAAATTTTGAAGCTCTCTCGCTTCGCTCGCTCGCATTACTAATCATTATTCCATTCTTCTTGTGTTGCTGCCAGTAATTGCCAGCAGTTTTCGCCCGGTGCGCCCCCCCCTTAATTTCCAAAGCGAAAAATATACTACAAGCGGCTGTTTTTGGACTGCAAAATGTCAAAATTTTGAAGCTCGATCGCTTCGCTCGCTCGCATTTAACCATTATGCCATCCTCCTGATGCTGCTGCCTGTAATTGCCAGTAGTTTTCGCCCGGTGCGCCCCCTTAATTTCCAAAGCGAAAATACAGCCACAAACGACAGTTTTTAGACTGTAAAATGTCATAATTTTCAAGCTTACTCGCTTCGCTCTCTTGCATTTAATCATTATGCCATTCTCATGATGTTGCTGCCAGTAATTGCCAGCAGTTTACGCCCGGTGCGCCCCCCCCCTTAATTTCCACAGCAAAAAAAAATATACTACAAATATACTACAAGCGGCTGTAATTGCCAGTAGTTTTCGCCCGGTGCGTCCCCTTAATTTCCAAAGCGAAAAATACAGCCACAAACGACAGTTTTTTAGACTGTAAAATGTCATAATTTTCAAGCTTACTCGCTTCGCTCTCTTGCATTTAATCATTATGCCATTCTCCTGATGTTGCTGCCAGTGACTGACAGCAGTTGCGCCCGGTGCGCCCCTTAATTGCCAAAGCGAAAATATAGCTACAAACGGCAGTTTTGGGACTGTAAAATGTCAAAATTTTGAAGCTCTCTCGCTTCGCTCGCTCGCATTACTAATCATTATTCCATTCTTCTTGTGTTGCTGCCAGTAATTGCCAGCAGTTTTCGCCCGGTGCGCCCCCCCCCCCCCCCTTAATTCCAAAGCGAAAAAATATACTACAAGCGGCTGTTTTTGGACTGCAAAATGTCAGAATTTTGAAGCTCGATCGCTTCGCTCGCTCGCATTTAACCATTATGCCATCCTCCTGATGCTGCTGCCTGTAATTGCCAGTAGTTTCGCCCGGTGCGCCCCCTTAATTTCCAAAGCGAAAAATACAGCCACAAACGACAGTTTTTTAGACTGTAAAATGTCATAATTTTCAAGCTTACTCGCTTCGCTCTCTTGCATTTAATCATTATGCCATTCTCATGATGTTGCTGCCAGTAATTGCCAGCAGTTTACGCCCGGTGCGCCCCCCCCCCCCCTTAATTTCCACAGCAAAAAAATACAGCCACAAAGGACAGTTTTTTAGACTGTAAAATATCAAAATTTTCAAATTCACTCGCACCGCTCGCTCGCATTTAATCGTTATGCCATTTTCCTGATGTTGCTGCCAGTAATTGCCAGGAGTTGCGCCCGGTGTGCCCCCCCCCCTTAATTTCCCAAAGCGAAAAAATACAGCCACAAACGGCAGTCTTTGGACTGTAAAATATCAAAAATTTTCAAGCTCGCTCGCTCGCTCGCTCGCATTTAACCACTATGTCATTCTCCTGATGTTGCTGCCAGTGATTGACAGCAGTTGCACCCGGTGCGGCCCCCCTTAATTTCCAAAGCGAAAAATATAGCTACAAACGGCAGTTTTTAGACTGTAAATGTCAAAAACTTCAAGCTCGCTCGCTCCGCTCGCTCTCATTTAATTGCTATGCCATTCTCCTGATGTTGTGAAACAAAATTTCACCAAAAGTGTGCACCAGGTCGCTGAATTTCAGGTCCTGAAATGCAAAATCTTCCTCGCGTGGGAGAGGGATACACACCCCCCCCCCCCCCGTTCGGTCGTTCCGCTCCCTCTCACAGATATTTCAAAAACAAAAAGAAAAATGTTTTCATACTTTTAAGGTCTCATTTTCCGCCGAAAGTCATCGACAAGCAAAAAAAAAAAGCAACAAGAACAAAACGTCTTCATATTTTTGCTGCCACTTTCCTCCCACTATAACTTATTCCATGCAAAAGAGTGGGACATCCGATCCCTGTAAAGTGTGTGAGTGTGTGTGTGGGGGGGGGGGGGGTTCACCAAGCTTCCCTCCCCCCCCCCCCCCCAGGCTGCGCCGGTCCGGTTATGGGCTTGTAATCGTGGTGATGCATGGTGACCATCCCCCCCCCCCCACCCCCACTCCTCAGTACGGATTTACGCCGTTGTGTGTGTGTGTGTGTGTGTGTGTGTGTGTGTGTGTTGGGTATACTCAGTAGGTGCGTATTAACTGAAATAAATTGACGGAGGCTGCCCTATGCTTTCAATTCGTCTTGTGGTCATAAATTCTTCATAGAAGATAGATAGTAGACGATTTACAGGCGAGAAGACAGCCACTTAATGAGCAGGGTGAGGAGAGGGTTGCATGCTCAATTAGTTTTGTTTGTTTGTTTTTGTTTTTGTGCGGGAGTAGATTGTAGAACATTCATATCTCAATATTTAAGAAACAAACCACATACTTGACATAGCAATAAGAAGAAAATACTTATAATTTGAGACGTATCAATATTATAGTATTTTTTCATTGTAATATTTCCTGTACTTAATCCCGTCGGGCACTGATCCCTGCACCGAATCTTTCCCTAAAATTTGAATCCCCAGCTGTTGAAATTGCTCATCTTTGCAATAAATGGGTCATTCAACAGCAAACAATAAAACGTACATTTTGAATGATTGGCATTCAAATTCATTTCATGTCACCTCCGCCATCTTTCCACCATTTATGAATTTCGTGAATCGGCAAGTATTTTGAAATACGTAGTGTACGATACGTATTCAGTGCATTCGATTTCAAATTAGAGCGTTGTTATTATGCGTTATGACTTGTGACGTCTATCATCAAGCTTCTGAACTTTTCTGTACGTTTTACTTTCCATTGAACACGTTAGATGATTGAAATTGAATGAATAATTTTAGGTCAGCTGAAAATAAAGTACATTTCCTTTCTGGCTGCTACCTACCACAGCATACCTGTAAACCTATGTACGTATAATTGTCATTCTATTTTTGCTGTTTTTCACTGTTTTACTGATATGTTTGTATTCGTATCCTAATGTTGATGTGTGCGTTTGGTTTTGATAATGTTCCTCGCTTTGGTGAAATAAAGAAACTCGAAACTTGAAACTTCGATGATGGTAACAAAAGGGAGAATGAGCTTCATAAACATTAGCTCTAGTATTTATCAAGCAGCTACATTCTAAAAATGAAATGGTAGATCAACAGTTCAATATCTTCTATCCTCGAACCTTTTTATAAATGTTAAATCTGACACTCAAGTTGAGTGTTAGATTTTACACTTACAAAGGTTCAAAGAGCGACAACATTTCAAATGTTGGATTCACCATTTCATTGTTTTATTGTTTATCTTTGGATAAAGTTTCACCTTCATGTTATATCGTGAAAAAAAATGAAACGGACTTGTAATGATAATGCTGATATTGATGTATTATATAAATTCGAACAATTTTCATGATTCCAGTATGATGCATGCATTTGTACATAATCACCTATAGGAGAGCCCTGTCCCTTGGATACATGCAGTCTACCAGTGCATGTAAATATACATTATGGCAACAGGAACAAAATGTCTACATACTCGGCATAAACGTACACAATTCCTCATATTTTATGCACAAGTATAATCACACACGCTGTGATGGGCGCCAATCGTCCCTGCCACTTCCTTCAGCAATGAAAAGGCTGATTTTTTTTCATTGTTTTTTAATATTCTACTTTAACCCTGAAGTAATTTTATGTATTAAAAAAATCTCTCCCCCCCCAAAAAAAAAAAACCACCCACACAAACGAGTGAACAAGCATTACTTGTTTGACGAAATACGTTCTGAAACATAAATGCCACTCTTTTAGATGTTTTTCTCAACAAGGATAAAAGGTTTTTTTTTTTTTTGGAAGCTGCTTCTGTTCTAAGAGAGAGAGAGAGAGAGAGAGGTTGCTCTGTCCTTCACATTCCTTCATTCTCTGATCAGAAAATAAAATTCGATAGCTTGTAGTGTTAGATTGACAATGTGTAGAAGCTGAGCCCCCCCCCCCCCCCAAAAAAAAAATGCAAGTAATACAATATTAACCGCATCGTGGTATTTTTTTTTAAAGAAAGCCAAATTATCAGAAAGTCTATATGCACTCAGATAATACGATGTCACCCCCCCCCCAAATCGGAAACCAACGACTTTGATCACCACTAGCAAAGAAGTTATAGCTTATGGAATTGTAACGTTCGAAGACATGTGATTTGAGAAGTATTTTTGTAGCTGGTAAATTTACAATAGATATTTTGTTAATTTGTTCGCAGTCATGAGTGTATTGTTTGAACGATATATTGTTAAACTGATATGTATGTTCGGTATCGAACATTTTATCTACGAGAGAGCTTTACTTACCTATCAATATAACAAATGCCATTCTAATGCCGATTAGAATTGCCCCCGTAGCTAAAAATATCTTTGAACCCTCTCGTTGCCCCGGCAACGGAAGGAAAACCCCTCACACACTCCCCTATATAAGCCCGAGCGCTGGCGATCTCATCCTCTTTCGATGCCGATGGACCGGCTGAACCGCAGAGAGGGGAGGAGGGAGGGACCTATAGGTAAGTAAAGCTCTCTCTCGTAGATAAAATGTTCGATACCGAACATACATATCTACTTCATTTCGCTTTACTTACCTATCAATATAACAATTGCCAGATTCCAACAGATCCGAGGATGGAGGGACTGCGGAGAACCTCAGATGGGGAACCTTCTTCTTTTACCGAGTATGGCTTACGAGCTGCATGCTTGCCGAGGCAGGAAGTTCAGACAAGATGGAATTACTTCCTGCTAGGACAGGAAAGAACTGCAGAGGCAAAGGAGGCCTCATTGGAAATGACGTCTGACAGGTAACAGGGACGTAATGAGTTAGGATTATGCCAGTAGGCAGCCTTGAGAATATCTTCCAGGGGGACTCCCTGAAAAAGAGCCCAGGAGGATGCTATGCCCCTAGTGTCATGGGCCCGCACCTTAGGGATCGAAGTCGTACCCCCAGCTTTAATGGCCTGAACTATCCAGCGAGAAATAGTATCAGGGGAGACCGAGCCATGGGGAGAATTGATACTGATGAATAGATTGTCTGAAGTGCGCAATTCTTCAGTTTTGTGAAGATACCATTTAAGGGCCCGCACAGGGCACCAAAGTTTGTCTTGGGAGATGGAGGACAATGTCTTAAGAGCGGGGATGAAAAATCTCGCCTGGCGTAGAATTCATGGTTTGATTCTTAGCCAGAAATTTGGCATGAGGGATTAGTCTAACCCCGTTAGTTTCCCAACGAATATGGCCCGGCTTGGTAGAGAGAGCATGCAGAAAGCTGCGTCTTCTCCCGCTAGCGACTGCTACGAGGAGAATGGTCTTGATGGTTAGATTAGCAAGAGAACTGTCGTGCATAGGTTCAAAGGGAGCCCTGGACAGAGCACGCAAAACTCTCGATAAACTCCAAGAGGGACTCAGTTTCTTCTGAGGAGGCCTAGACAAAAAGAGGGATTTCATTAGTCTAGTCAGATGAGAGGAGGATCCTACTGTTTCTCCCCCTCTGAAGCCTTTATGTAAGGCTGAAATAGCCGATCTGTAGCCTCTGATTATTGAGAAGGCTAAGCTCTTGTCAAATAGGTGCAGGAGGAAATCAGCGATCTCGCCTACAGGTGCTGTGGAAGGATCCACTTTCTTGTCGTAGCACCACTTGAAGTAGTGTTGTAGTCTAGAGTCATAAGTGGCTCGTGTAGACGATCTAAGGAAGGAGGAGGATAGTTCTGCAGCCCTTCCCGAATAACCTGCCTGGGACGCGATTCCCCTGAAATGGTCCATAATGTTAACTTTAGGTAGGGAACCTTGGGATGGTATGTGGATGTCCCTGGTTGACAGAGGAGATCCTCCCTGAAGGGAAGGATACTGGGGGAGAAGTTAGAAGATCTAACAGTGTGGGAACCAAGGCCGTTTCGGCCACCAAGGAGCTATCAGAAGGAGGGCTGCCTTGTCTGTTTGCACTTTCTGTAGTACTCTTGGTATCAGTGCAAAGGGAGGGAACGCATACCCCAGAAACCCTTTCCACTGCATTGTGAATGCGTCCGTCATCAGAGCTGCTGGGTCGTTGTGTTTTGTGCAATAAACTGGCAGCTGCTTGTTCAATGTCGATGCGAATAGGTCGACCTGAGGAGGACCGAACCTGTTGAAGATCTGTTTGGCAATGCTTGGATTGAGTTGCCACTCTGTGGGGAGATAACTTCCCCTCGACAGGAAATCCGCCACATAGTTGTCTTTTCCTGTATGTGAGAGGCTATGAGATTCATCTCCACCAAATCGCACCAATCTAGGATGTCTAGAGTGAGATTGCACAAAGGTTTCGACCTTGTGCCCCCTTGTTTGTTGATGTACGAAACTACCGTGAGGTTGTCTGACTTTATCAGAACCGTTTTCCTCCGAACTCTGTCTTTGAAGGCAAACAGAGCATTCTGTATGGCCCGCATTTCCAGTACATTTATGTGCTGACCCTTGTCTCTTTCTCCCAAGTTCCCTGAACCTGGTCCGAGTTTAGTACTGCACCCCATCCCATCGTCGACGCGTCTGTGAGAATGGTCATGGAGGGGGCTGGGGTAGTGAAGGGTTTTCCCATTTGTAGGGTATTTGGGGGCATCCACCAGCGAACCGCCTGGGACAATGTCCCTGTAAGGCGGATAATTTGAGTCATTGGGTCTGTTAGTGGGCGATACTGACTGAGAAAGGCTATTTGGATCTGCCTCATTCTCCTTCTGCAATCTGGGACTGTGTCCAAGAGACTTGCAAGGAGGCCCAGAAAACGCAGCCAGTACTTTGCTTGTGCGTGAGATGAGCGGAGCAGGAATCTCCCTACTAGATGAACCTTGTCTATTCTGTGAGGGAGGGGATGGGCGAGCCTTAGTTTCAGGTCTAGTTTGGCGCCCAAGAGCTCCGGATTCTGAGTGGGTTCTAGCTGAGACTTTTCGTAGTTTACGAGAAAACCTAGCTTGGAGACTAGGTCTAATGTAATGTCTAAGTGCTGGCGTAGTGTGTCTGCAGAGTCTGCTTATACCAGCCAGTCGTCTAGATAGACGAAAATTCGAATGCCCCTTTCTCGTAAGTGGGCTGCGAGTGCCTGAACAATTCGAGTGAAGATGCGTGGGGCGGTTTTGAGACCAAATGGCAGAGCACGATATTGGTACACTTTGTTTGCCACTGCGAAACCGAAAAAATGCTGTGCAGTGTGGGCAATGGGGACATGAAGGTAGGCGTCTACTAAATCTATGGAGACTGCCCAATCGTCTGCCTTGATGAGCGGTAGAATGTTGCGGAGATTTTCCATTTTGAAAGTGGAGTTTGCGATGTATCGATTTAGCTTTTTACATTTAGCACCATGCGGAATCCGCCTTTTCGCTTGGGGGTGAGAAAAACTGGGGATAACACAAGTTGCCTTCTTGTGTGGACCCGAACAATTGCCCGTTTGGTTAGTAGGGACTTTATTTCTTTGTAACAAAGCCCTTCTTTTTTCTGGGTTTGTTGGCAGGTTGTTTTTTGCTTATCTCCGGAAGCAATTCTGGGTGAATCAGTGGGGGAACATATCCCTTCTGAATTACTGAGAGCACCATTTGTCTGAGGTTATTTGTGACCATTGATGGGCAAATACTTTGAGTCTGCCCCCTACTGGGGGTTGCCCTGCGTGCTGATTCGGATAGTCATAACTGTGAAGAATGGTCCCGCTGAGGGGCAGTCGAGTGCATTCTGGGGGGGGGGGGGTTAGATTGCTGTCCCCGGGGGTCGTCTAAACGATCTTCCACCCCGCTCTCTGCCCTCATGCCTGCGAGAGTCGGATGATGGCTTGTAAGACTGACTGTACGGATGTCTGCGATAGGGGGAACCTTGAGATGATCGTCCTCACGGAAGAACCCTGATTGAGGGGGCATATGGTCCCTAGAGGATCGAAAAGAGCGATTGGGTTTGCTCAGTTTGTAGGCGGTCTTGTCTGCAGTGCTAGACGCCGCGATGGTGTCCTCCAGTACCTGCTGAAACTTTCCCGCAAACAGGTCTGGGCCCGTAAGGGGCAATTTGCGAGTATGGAGTCAGCCTCTTTCTCGAGTTTGAGCTGTTCCATCACCTGAGATCTGCGAAACTTTGAACACAGTAACGCTGTTCGGGCGGCCTGTTCGAACTGGAGATCTGAAATTCGCAAGAGCAAATCGGAGATCTTTTTCAGGTCCTCCCCGTCTATGGCCAAACGGCTTCCTTCTCGTTGCGCCGTAATTAGATAGCTTTGATAGCCGCGAGCCTCATCGAGCTACGGGCTGTCTTCTCAATGTGAGCGATCTGCGAATCTATTCTTCGGAAAGATCGAGATCTCATGCCGTTGAAGTTGGATTTGCGAGCGCTCGCGTCGCCAACACGGAACGCTGCCTCTGGGACTGCAGGTGTATTGAACACGGCGTTGAAATCATTACTGCCAAACCGAAAACCGGACACAGCGTCATAACGGCTAGGATCGGGATTCAGGGACGAATGGGCTAGTTTGGAACAACATGTAGCAAAGGGGGCATCAAGTTTCACCGCACTGGGTCCTTGGCTACGAGCAGACAATTCAGATTCCAAGCAAAATATAGGCTTGGCCTCTTCTTTTTCCTCAGTAGCAGTCGATTCTGCCTTTAACTGGGGACAGTACTTTATCAGTAGTTCGGCGGCTATCTGGCCATCCCTTCTACCTGTCTGATTCGTTGATTCTTTATCAGAAGGGGAAGCTCGTCAGTAAATATGCTATCCCGACCATCTGAGCTGATAGAGTGTACTGAGTGAGACGATGGGAAACTAACACCAGTATCATCGGCTGCCCAGTTTCTTGCACGAGATGCTATTTTGGGAGGGCGATATCCAAACTCATCATCGGAATAGCCGCCCAAACTGATCGTCGGAACGCGAGAGTGGAAGCGAGACCCGATATCTTCCCCCTCTCTGCGGCGGGGGAAGCCCTATCACGGGTTCGGCAACGGGATTGTCGAAGTACTGGGGCCGAGTCGGAACGGGCCGCGTTATCACGTGTAGGCAGGCCGACGGACCCGGGGGAGGACGGAGCTCGCGATACGTCGCTGGGGCGAGATTCCGGGGGCCTGTCGCATCGCCCGCTCGTGCGGGAAGGGACCCCGGGAGGTTACTGACAGATTGCGTAGCGGGATCGGAAGAACCGAGGGACCTGTCGGATCGCCCGCCCGTGGGGGAAGGGTTCCCTGGTTATGTGAAATAAGTACCGATTGTAGGGCCTGCATGAAGAATTTGCAGGCTGCTGTTGTATCAAACGAGCTGCTATTATCAACGCTAGCAGGCTGGTTGACGTTCAGTACGCTGGAGTCTACCGACTTGGTCGGCGGAGCCAGGTTAGTCTCGTTGACGTTGGGTCTAACGGCAGGAGAAACCGCTACATTGGAGCCTGATTTCTCGGCCGGACCGGGAAGAGAATGCTTTTTCGGGGCACTCTTCTTTCCCTTTTTAGGTGGAGGAGAAGAAGTAGGGAGCACAGGATTACTACATGGTCTCTTTTTTGTGCTCTGCTCTGATTTTGCGGTGTTGGATCCCGCCTTCGTTGAAACGTTAGGTTCAGCCTCCGCCGTAAGGGTTCGAGCGGGGCGGTGAAGAGCGAGACGAATTGGGCATCTTAAATGCCCTAAGTCGTCACTAGAAACAAGAAGCAATAACTAGGCTAAACAGCCGAGAGAACAAGGAATATAACTCCAAAAAATACGAATCAAACACGATAAGGTAACAAGTGAACGATCTTATCTGTATAAGCGTAAGCTAAACCGTAGAGGAACTCGTCATGAGTAGCGGCGGCAGAAGAAAGAGGATGAGATCGCCCGCGCTCGGGCTTATATAGGGGAGTGTGTGAGGGGTTTCCCTTCCGTTGCCGGGGCAACAAGAGGGTTCAAAGATATTTTTAGCTACCGGGGGCAATTCTAATCGGCATTAGAATGGCAATTGTTATATTGATAGGTAAGTAAAGCGAAATGAAGTAGATCAAAAAATAAGATAGGTTTCATTGTTGTCTGGTTGTCCAAAGTCAACAGCAAGGAGACGGACAAGAAGCTGAAAGTAAAATAATTGTCACCACTCATTTTGGGTATTCTGGGCACGATGCTTTCGTTCGTTCGGCTTCTTCAGGCGTGTACGACATAGCAGGAATCCATCTGTATATGTTCATGCCTTCCTGCAATTTGTACGATGTTGATATCGACATCGTACCATTTCAGTATGATTCAAAACCATTGCAATAAAATAACCCTTGCATAAACAGGTTTCAGGAATTGATATATCTACTCATCATTAACGATAATTAGTAAACATAGCCACGTATGGCATATTGTGATAAATGCAAATGCTGTAGAGGTGACAACTTCAGATCGGAAACAACGTTATAGTTACATTAAATACGATTTTTTTTTTCACTGCTTACTTTTTATATCACACCCTCTCCTAAGGACGCTTCGATTCGAGGACGAGCCCTGGTAGAAGCGGAAAGGATCTCTCGAGTATCCACGGACACGCACGTCGCCATGGCAACTGCGCGGGGTTCTCAGACAGGCAGTGCGATTTGTCAGAACCAAGAAGACTGGAGTTAAGAATGGATGAAGAGTATTACCCAGGAGGTCTTTGACAATTGACTACCAGTACCATCTCATGTCAGCCCCATAACGCTTAGCGTGATTTAGCTGTCTACGTCTGCTCATTTGCTCAGTTTTCGAATCGTTTGCACAAAATTTGTAGTTTGGGTATCAAAAATGTAAAATCAAACCAAGCAACTAAAAAATTAAAAGAAGAAAAAGAAAATAGTGTTAGGATGACCATTTTACGAGGGGGGCAATCATGAAGGTATGGTATATGCTACTCTGCATCATTCGCAAGTCTCGATCAGGTTCGGAGTTTAGCTTTAAGACACACCCCCATCGGTACACGCATGATGATATCACGTTAACTATCTCATACCGATTGCATATAACTATATAGGTACCTATAAAAGTATATTACAGTATATATAAACATATATATATGTATATATATATATATATATATGAATTATGTATATATATATATATATATGCGTAAGAAAGAAAAAAAAGGGGGGGGGGCTTCAGCGCAACTTCTGCTCTCACTTCCGGGGTAAAAAAGGGGAGCCAAAGCGGTTACACCCTATGTACAATATTCCTATATCTTGTGCCAAACGAAATGGGGGCGAGCCTCAAGCAGGGGCGGATCCAGGAATTCTGTAAAAGGGGGGGGGGGCGTGACTAATATTTCTGGTGCCACTTCCGGGTTTCATTTCATTTTTTTCTTTTTATTTCATTTGTTTTTAAAGAAAAATAAAGGGGGGCGTGCGTCGGTTGCGCCCCCCTCTGGATCCGCCACTGTCTCAAGCCTCCCCTCCCCCCCCCCCGATTCCGCCGACCATGAGACAAACAAACAAAGAAAAACGAGTTAGGTAGCGGGTTACAAAACTCGAGTTTTGCAACCCGCTAATTTGTGTACGTGTGAATCCCCCGCAAAGTACGAGTAGGCCTATATAAGATAGACGAAGATATAGCTATCAAGGCTCTCGCAAGTAAGATTTGAAATTAGTTTAAGCCATCAAGCTGAATTCGTGTTAGGAAGACTGCTAGTGTCGCTTAAATTAAAAAAAAAAAAACCAAGGGATATGGGCTTATAAAAATATGATATTTTCATATCAGCGAATTGAAAAACAGATAGGGTAAAACGGGGTTTATTACTCATACGTGCTGATTACCGCAGCTACTAATATATTACGAGGGGGGGGGGCATAAAGTATGAGGATAATAAGAGAGACGAACTAAGCTATTAAGGTTAAAGGTAAGACATATAGTTTTGATACGCCTGCAATCTTCAGAAAAACGGACCTTTGGAATAACTATCAATGTTCGGATTAACGAACTTTTTTTTTTTTTTTTTTCATTTTCGGACCAACGAACATCCTGGCATAGGCAATTTGCGTGTTTCGGACTGACGTTTTACTTTTACTTGCCCAATCCATACGCCCACAGAACATTGAAGCAACTTAATACATAATAGGCCTCTAAAACCATTATTATTATTATTATCAGCTATAGATCTAATCTTACTCAAGTAGGATATAAATAAAAAATGCGATGCACTGTTTTCGAGGTATCAGTTGAAATCGGTGTCTGGCATGAATAGCATCATTTTCTTCCGTGCTGCGCCCCTCAGAAAATAGTGCCAGCCAGTCACCTCAGAATCCATTCAACTGGAACCTAGCTCTCAGTGCATGGTATATTTGATTTTATATTTTGGATCAAAAATGTATCCTCTAGTGATTGGTTGAAAGAGCTTTACGTGATTATAGGTATTTTCAGCTATCAGAAAGTTGGAAAGTTTGACACTCCATAAAGTAAGCCTACTATTGCAAATTGACGTCACTTCTATGACGACATTTGCAAAAATTAATAGTACTTAAAGGGGAAGGCTAGTAACTGATCAGTGGGAATCAGTGGAAATGGTGGGAGATGATTGTTCCAATCCTTATGGGATTCATTCAAGAGTTCATTGTATATCTATTGTTGTGTGAAAATGATTTGCTTCAGAACGGTCTCATATTCAAGTAATGTGCAGATTAATGCTCCGTCACTGACCAGGGACGCTAACCTGGAAGCATTAAACTGCACATTACTTGTATATGAGACCATTCTGAAGCAAATCATTTTCACACAACAATAGATATACAATGAACTCTTGAATGAATCCCATAAGGATTGGAACAATCATCTCCCACCATTTCCACTGATTCCCACTGATCAGTTACTAGCCTTCCCCTTTAAGTACACTATTTGCAAAATGATGTCACAAAGCAATACATGTGCGAAGCCTTGTACCCGTCACTCTGTAAAACTGTAACGTTTTTAACATAACAAACAATTGTGATATCACAAAGCAATTTTGACATCGCGCAATCCGCCGTAAAATGTAACAATACTTGACACCACGAAGCAATTTTGACATTACGCACTGCTCATCTGGTCACTCTGTGAAATGCATCAATTTTTAACAAAACAATTGTGACGTCATAAAAAAAAACAATTCTGACATTGCGCATTGTTGCTGAGCACAGTCGCTATTGTCAATGTAACATCACAAAGCAGTTCTGACATCGTGCGCTGCTGCATGCTTCTTACGGTTCCCTTCACAACATCGCATCCACCATACGACTTTTCGCTTCGCATTTTCCCACATTTCCCCACTTTTGATTCAACAAATGAAAGAAAATTATACTTTGCCTAATTTTGACTTTCTTGTTAAAACTATAGACCTCGGTGCCTCCAAAAGAACTACTCACTGAGGGGCGCAGCCCCGCAGTGAATAGTTCTTTTGGAGTCACCTCTGCCCATGGTTTTAACCAGAAACTTTCCAAGATAAAGTATATTTCTATATTACATATTAATATAATATAATTATATATGTATGGTAACTTCATCTGCTGGCAGCTTCTTGAATAGTTTTTTTTTTTTTTTTTTTCTCGAATAGTTTTTTTTTTCTGTGGAGGACCAAGGAGTTATCATAACTCCTTGGGAGGACTTACCGATTGTCATGACCACCTTGGCACCTGACGTCATGGCTGTCGCTTCATTCAAATGAAGACCAACGACTCCAATGCCTCAGTATTTTGTAAACGAGTGATGAATTATAGTAACGCTGAAGTGGCGCGTTTAACGCAAATCAAAGAGCGATGTGGGAAAAGGTGGAACTTAAGACCGTGACGAAGAAAGCAGAGGCTGGGGTGTTTTGCCGTTCTCCACAAACAAGCCACCACATTCAAAACTTTGCATAGGTCCTATAATGTTGAAGAACGCATGTACTACTGAGTAGGGCCTATACCTCCTCGGGGTGGCACTATGGTTAATATCAAGACACTTCCATCACATTTGACTGCATCTCGGCTGAAAAATTATCTGCTTGAACTAAGATCCGCCTGGTAGTCCAGTACCAGGCAGCCAGCTGAAGGTAGATTTTGGAAGATGACACGTACTGCACCATGAACATGTATATATTATAGGCCTGTTGAGAATGTCACATTGTCATCAGCATCGTGAGCGTGCAAAGCGAACGTTAAAATAAATGTCGGTCGAGGAGGCGATGAAAGCAAAAGCAACCCATTCCAGGCAACAACAGATCCGGAGAAACACCTACTACATTGTAGCACGAATGTCACGAACAAGGCCAAAAAACTAGCTCCACAACGTTCAATAAGAATTTGCCACAAGTATAACTCCGAGTGACATGCTGCGTCAACCAGCACTATAGCAGCGAGTATATGTTAATTCTGTGCTTGAAATTTGATGTGCATCTTCTTGTCTTTGTCACGTTTAATGTTTTTCTCCCTCGAGAAGGCTGACAATTGCACACAATCTGCTGGTGAAACTACGGTAATTATCTGCATTGCCTAATGGCTGATTTTTTTTTCTTTACTCGATACACACTGGGAGTATAGCAGCTTTACCTACCCCTACCCCTTTCAAAGCTTCTATAATTCATAACTCGGAGTGATCTTAAAGTAGCATAGCGCACTTGATGCTACTTTTTTTACATGGCAAATTTAAATTTTAAATACAGTGTATATTATTTAACATGTACGAAAAGTGAGGTTGTGATAAAGAGTTGGTATTCATGCGCTGGCTGTGTGGGTTTTTTTTTTTTTTTTTTTTTTTTACTTTTCGTATCTACGACCCAGAAAGGACATGGATGAATAAACCTGCTCGCATAAATATTGGACATAGTAAAACAGATATAGTCTACCTTATTGATGACAAAAATACTCAGAAGATGATGAACCTCATTCTACAATATTTTGAAACTCACAAGTGAACCTTACATGACATGATAAGAAGAATGATATGTGTTCGCCTTTGAATTCCTCACCTTTTCATCTTTTCATTCGCATATTATGATGTTTACGGAGATGAATACGACGGGATGTATGAGATGTTCTATAATGTCAAGCCCAATGCGTGAGACTTTGCAGCCTTGAAATTAAGTAGTTGTAGCAATGACAACGACGAAGTAATTTAGTATATTGCACATCGTGATGGTAGTTCTCATGTTGTTAATGGAAATTCGTATAATAGCTCGGTGCAGATGTGCTAACAGATTTCAATTTCATTGAAGTAGGTTCACAAAAGTGCACTTGGTCCTATAGAGCGCTTAACCAAAAAATAAATGACTTGCCTCGTGATGCTCTCTGAGAATCACGGAATTTCATGTATTATATCATACCGCTTCATCATTGTAGAAGCTGAGATGATGAATGTTTGTTTAATTGTTTTGTTTGTTCGTTCATTTCCATCTGTGAAGATGACTGGATAGCACATATTCAGCTACGTTAAGCTGGTCTTCCATGGGGTCCAGTTGGATGTGAGGTGGGACCACTTCACCGGGTTCAACACCCTACTCTTTGCGATGAATGAATGAAGCGGGATCTTTTACGTGCATGAGTAAGTTACTCTCTCAAACACGGGACCTCCATTCTATGTCCTATCCGAGGGACAGAGTGTTTTGCCTCTTGCTAGAGGAGACGGTATGCTTACATACAACATTGCTCAATCCAGACTCGGGTTCGAACCCGGGCCCTCATAAGATCGTGAGGTAGAAGCGCTACCGACTGAGCCAACTCACCATGAATGAGGATCGGATGGCCCAATTGATGTTGAGATCCCCCATCACAAAAAAGGCATGCTTTTTTACAGAAAGCTCACCATAATGAGAGTGATAACTAATAAATATTACATTTCCACTTCCTCTACAAGTTATCTTCAGTGAAAGATTATTTCCTACACAAACAGAATGATATAATGTACACAAATATGCACAAAATGTCTTTTTCACAAAAGTCAAAACGAATAACTTGTATATCTATACTCCCCATCAGCAATATTTACTGCCAGTGGAGATTGTAGTGTTAAAGTATTGAGCAAAAGTATTTACCTCTTCGATGTTCTAGGCCTACTAACATTCTTGTTACTGACTAAGGAGATGAAGTAAGACTATAGCATATTATATTGATTATTTCGATGAGGCACGTACACAGAATCATTTCGAGCCCATTCGCAAACACGAAATAATGCGAATCACGCACCTCTACTTGTTACCGCGACCGTGGGAGATAGAGAAAAAGAAAGTAGTCACAATGTTTTTATACATTTACACTTTTAACAAAAACTCTTTTGCTATTGACCAAGTTCAAAGTTACCCTATTATATAAATCCACATCGCGGAGAAATGTCATCATGGAAGTATCATACATAATAATCCGTAAGGCCCAATTCAAGTGAACAATAAATCACATGATGACATTTTGGCCCGAATTCACGAAGGTGGTACAAATGAAACCATGGTCTAAACCATGGACAAAAACCGTGGAGCGCCAAGTGTCGCATGGAAAATTTCGTTACAAAATTGGTCATTTCGTCGGTGAAATGATTATTTTGTAACGAAATGACAACATTTTGTAACTAAATGAACATTTCGTCCACGAAATGATAATTTCATTATCGAAACGGTCATTTTGTCGACGAAAATGACCAATCTTGTAACGAAATATTCCTTGCGACACTTGGCGCTCCATGGTTTTTGTCCATGGTTTAAACCATGGTTTACTTTGTACCACCTTCGTGAATTCGGGCCTTTGTGTTTGCTTTTGTTTCTTTTTTGGGGGAGGGGGGGGGGGGTGGGATTGTAAGAGGTCAACAAGTCCAATGGTACCCACCCCTCTTGAAAGAGTCTATAACTTTTGAAGGATGGAACCTTCGGAAATTCATGGATGATGGTAAGGGTATTGCTATTTTGCAGTGTTGTCCCATCCCCCTTTTTTTAATACCCCAAAACGTGTGCTTGTGTGTGTGTGTGTGGGGGAGGGGGGTAGAGGATTTGCCAAACCCTATGCTAACGTAATATTGATATTCTCTAAACCAAGCTTCTCTTGCTGAGCTCGGATTGACGAACCTTATACTTCATTTTCGGATTAATGGACCTTCGAAATAACGAACCTTATTATTTCATTTTCGGAATAACGAACCTTCGGAATAACGAACCGTATAATAACCGTAAAGCTTACCAGTCCGATTGAGTGCCAGTTATAGAAAAGGCTGAGTATGTCATTACCTCATTAGCAAATTTATTCTCTCTGAAGGTTAGTCCGGTCCGGTCATAAACATGCGATATCTTACACACTCTCTTAATTTATAATGTGCAGAATATAAGACCCCGTTGCTTTTCCCGGATCACCGCTTTCCAGGATTTGAAGGAAAATAAAACTCAAATATAAAATATCAGGGTTGAGTAAAGGTATAGTAGAACACATCTCAGTGGAGTATGAGGAAAATTGGGCAAAGGCCGTTCTAAAGTTTTTAATGTTTAAAATTTCGTTAAAACTATCTCTGGATAAGAAGAATACAACAATTTGTGATGTCACACATGGACTATTTTTTTTATTTATTTTTTTTTTTAGAAGGAGGAAAATAAAAGTACACTGAACACAATTCAGTAACTATAGTGAAAGGAAGCGCACGTTACCGGTAGGCCTACACAAAGTAGGACATTGTGTAAAATTTTACTTGTTATTTTATCTATGTCGTTGCCCTGCTGTGACATCACGAATAGTACTGTAGTTTTTACAGCAATAGCGGTATCGAGAGTTTAAACACTAATTCATTACTTTTGAACGGATTGTCCAATTTTCTTCAACCTTCAACCTTCACTGATGTGTGTCATATTAATTTTCTGCTTTCACCAAATTTACGCGGCAAGAACGTTTTACTCATCACACCTTTGGTAACACCCACCGAGGTGGTAATACCCAATGCTGGTAAGCACTATTTGGGCACCCGTCCCGCTTCATCATGAATATTCATCAGGCAGTAAGATACTGTACTAGTAAATGGCAGAACGCTGGATACGTGCAAAACGTATGGCCGGGAAATGTAAAAATCTCGAAAAATTGCATCAACGGGGAATGTCAAAACGTCTCGCCGGGAGATGGAAAAATGTTCAGTTTTGCCGAGAAATGTGAAAACGCCGCCGGGAAATGAAAAAAAATATGTATTTTAACGGTATTACGGATACATGTAGATGATGAATATTCATGATGAAGCGGGACGGGTGCCCAGATAGTGCTTACCCACCAGCTGATGTAAACCCTGGCAGCAGGATTGGCGATAGAGGGCGACATTCGTTTATCAATAGAGCGCTGCTGAGCTGTTGTACGTGCGCGATCGTACGTGTTTTTCTGTGGTATGGGATTCTCTGCTTATCGATAAGCTGGCGTACCAACGTGTGTAAAAGTATTGTGTACGCTGTATATTGTATACGACGCCCAGAATCACACGTCACGTAACGTAATCGTACAACCAAAGAAGGATCGAGACAGAAGTTGATTCACAGGAGCACCATCATTTTACTTTTGAGGCCAACTCTAGAAGCTGTCCAGAGCTGCAGGGATAGGTAATAATACTAGAATCTTAGCTCTAGTTCTGTACTACGTCATGTTGTCAAAGCTCCGCGGCTGCCGCTTCTAGGATATTCTAGAAAACCGTGTCGTGATCGTGCACTGCACTGCAGGTACGATTCGTTGACATTGATTGTGCGTGCCACTTCGTAAGTGCTACATACAAGGTCAAAACCATACGGTCAGTAACAACCGGTTTAAAATACAACGAACATTCTAGATCTAGTTTATAAGTTTATCTGAATCACCACATTAACGCTAAACAGCCATGTTGATTGTTATCATCTTGTCTACTAACAGTTAGATCTAATCATATTCATGTAGGCCTGGAGAGGTTCATCTAGCCCTAGGCCCATATCCCAAACTGTCACTGCCTATGTCGTTCTCTGTTGAGTGTTGTGTATTTGTCAGAATCTCAGTATGCGTGCCGTACCTGTATCTGTGCAGCTGTATTGTGTTGTCACATGGGATCGGCTAGTATCATGTAATACAAAATGATAGGCCTTATGGTAGTGGGCAATATTGTGTCAGTGTACAACCTGTACAGTAGACTCTTTCCGCTTAGTTATCATGGTTATTTTACTAGCGCCTATATTAGATCCAGGCTTTATCCACCCAAAAACTTACAAAAGTATGGTTGGAAGTCCAATGCATCGACACCTAAACTTTATAGACAAGTTTTTCATATCAATACTCAATTATCAATAGATAGGCCCGGCCCTACGACATGTATCCTGCTAGGTTCTAGAAGGTTTATGTCACAATTTGCCTGAAATTTTACTCACAATTAAAGGACAAGTTCACCTTCATAAACATAAGGATTGAGAGAATGCAGCAATCTTAGTAGAACACATCAGTGAAAGTTTGAGGAAAATTGGACTATCGATGCTAAAATTATGAATTTTTAAAAATTTTGTGTTGGAACTGCTGGATGAGGAGACTACTAAGGCTCGTGATGTCATATGAGTACAACAGTATAGGCTAAAGAAAATGTAAAGAAAATTCAACATATTTTCACTTTTTTCGCATAACAAAAGAGCACTTGACTTGACTCTTTCTAAAGGCAGTTGGAATAATATTACCCACAACATTATTGTCAGTAACGACTCAAGGGAATGTGTACTTTTTTCAAAAGATGAAATTTTGTGCAATTCTCTTTATATTTTCCTTATATTGTTGTACGCATGTGACATCACATGTACAGTACACTGCAGTAGTCTTCTCATCCAGCGGTGACTGCACAAAAACTTCACAAATTCATAACTTTTGAACGGATTGTCCGATTTTCCTCAAACTTTCAATGATGTGTTCTATATTGCTACATTCTCTCAATCCTTATGACTATGTTAATGAAGGTGAACTTGTCCTTTAAAGAAAATACTCTTTATACTGTAAGTGTCTTAATTCACAGGTGCTCATTAAAAATGTGACTTGTAGTACACACTCTGGAGTCCAAGATAACTGCTTTGAATGTGTGGGTTAATATTTTGACGCACTCAATTGTGCCGTAAATTTTGAAACCAACACCTCTGCCCTCCATTGGTATTGCATTGACAGTATGTGTGAAATGCATGTACTTTTTCAATGTGCATTTTATAATCTACGGTATCATTGTTTTGCTGTTAATCTTGTTTATTATCAGGTTTTTCAGTAATATTTTGATATCATCAAATCCCCAGTAAAGAATGCAAAAACCACTTTTTGTAGTCTCACGCATGAATGTTCGTTCTTATACGCGCAGTGCTATAAATAGAGGGGTGTCATTTTTAATACAGTGTTGTGTACAACCACAAGCATTCTCACATAGAGCTAACGTAAGACAATATACCCTCAGACCTGATTAACTGTTAGGCCTAACCAAAGATGTTCGATATCTCTGTTTTGAATGTTGAAAAAAACTTTGAAACAAACACGCATGTTTACTTTTCAGGATGAGTATTAAATGTAGACTATAAAGAAATAATTACAGCATTTATATACCCTAGACCCGTGTGTTTGCTATTTCTAAAACGGCACACCACGGCCATGACTCGCATTCTCTAGTCCTCTACATTTGCCCACTATTAATGTTAGATTAATAGAATAAAACTTCACTAACGTTGCTACATACTAGTAACAGTTTCATACTACTAGTAAGTAGATCTATTTAGATCTGTGCACCTACATTGTACTTACAGTTTGTAGTTTTTTTTTTTTTTCTTCTCCTTCCACTAAAATGCAGGTTTCATGCATGGAGATAAACACACTTTTTGTTATTGTTTTAATTTGATTGTGTTCTATAATTTTGTTATTTTTGGCTATCAACACATAGTTAATAGTTTGTTGTGTCCCACTGCAGTTGTGTGCATGTTATTCACACACACACAGGTGTTAGAGCGTGAAATTGATCCAAAGATATATTTGTATGAAATTCCCAATTTTCCTGTTTTGCTTTCCATACTGTTTATTTTCCATACATGCCCCTTATCATTTCTTCTCACACTTAGCCTCTCATACATCCCCATTCCTTTCCCCTTCCTTGTGTCTATTATACACTTTCCAGTACCTTCTTTATTTCTCGCCCATCTCCACACCTCATGACTTTTTCGTTCTGTTGTCTCAGGTTGACTAAATGCTGCTCAGCTTGTGGAGTGCCAAATGACGAGCTGATGATGATATTGGACACCAGAATGAGTGTTACTGTACAATACATGAATCTTGCATATTGGGCCTACAATATTACCCGTATATGATAGGAGATACACATGATGCAGGAACTGAGAGTACACATACTACAGCTCAAATACAGTTTTTCACTGGATGTTTAATGCTTTTCCTGTTCATTTCACCTGCTCAGATTTGTCGCAGAGGATACTTTCATCATGGACCTGTTCACGGGAAACCGCAAGATAGAGTGGAATGCCTTGTTCCAGTTTTCACAGCTGTAGGTCTCACAGTCCAAGTCTTTCCTACAACTTTTCTTTTTAGCTGATGAACGCAGTTTATTCGACAAAAAGTCAGTCAGCTCTCAAATCTTTGATCCAGCCTTCTGTAGTTTTTTGTTGTCCTTCATATATTTTACAGTCTATGACATGTATTCAACATCAGGACTGTTTTCACCTTAGATATGATGAGAAATTTATATATAGGGTTTAAATTACATGAGGTTTATGATTTATTTATTGTGTAGCTGAGATTAGATGATGTCATAACATTTGAAATGTAGGAGATGAAAGGAATATTCCTAGATTTTGATTTCATATGAATTGATGATTATCTCCTTGAAGGACTCATTAAACAAGATTTCACTTTATGTCACTTGATATGGACAGGAGCAAGGATTGCCAATCCCATTTGAAGCGAGTCTACTCCTGCCTTGCTATGTGCATGATGGCTGCTGCAGCGGGAAGCTATGTGAATGTTGTGTTGCAGTTCCTCCAGGTAAGACTTGTGCGCCACATCATAGTCAAACTCTGGGTGCGTTCGAGCGCTCTCCTACAGCGAACTGTACCGTACTGTACCCGCACCAGAGGAGCGCGCGAACGCTCATAAAGTGTACCGTACCGTACCGTACTGTACCGAGCCAAAAGTGGACCACTTCCTGATGTGCTCCAAAAGCGTACCAAAGCATACCAAAAGTTTGCTGTAAAGCATGCTCGTATCATGCGCATACGTCACAATGCAAAGACATCATTCTCTTTGTTCGGGACAGCTGCAAGTCGTTCAAGCTTCAGGTGGATGACATTCTTGCTACAAAATGCATGACCTTTTCTAAAAAAAAAACTCGTGAGGTACGCTTTCTGGACAAAGCGCTCGAACGCTTCAAATCTGGCACAGTTCGGTACGGTACGCTTTGGTTCACTTTAGAGTGCTCGAAAGCACCCTTAGTCCTTAAGAATTTGTATGCCATCCTTCCCATACTTTGCCTGTTGGTGGAAAGAAAAAAATTATCTTCCTATTAACAAGGTTCATGAACAAGAGTGCTGTTAGACAGGGTCTTTTGAAGTGAGGGCAGCATTTTCAAGTATCCTCGTCGGGTATGGCCTTCCTTGAGTTTGCTCCTGGTACAATAAACACTTTAAATGGCATTTTGTTACAGTGAAGTATAAATTCAGGTCCCCAAATTATTGTTACTGCTAAGTGTCTGTTGTGCAAAATTCTCTTCAGTTATAGCGATTTAACTATAAAAAAAAAAAAAAAAAATGCTGGTCCCGAGGACTGTGTTACAGTGGGAGTCGTCTGTAGGCCTACTTATATATTTCACTGTCAATGTACACAGTATCAGGAACCACCTTGAGATTCTAGACGGTTAAGGAACTTAATTTATATCTCATCTTTTGTCGAAACGGAAGGCATGATTTGGAAATGTGTATTGTCAGTATCATATTCTAAAAATGAAGGGATGAAGAATTGGAATGACCACTAGTTATGATTTATGATGATACTCCTTTTAACCAGACAACCTTTGTAACTTTTGTTTTTGGGACTTAAAGAGTGGAATTAAATACTGGACCAGAATGTTGCAGTAGAAGATGAAGTGTACACATATTGAATTGTAGAAACCAGTGTGCTATTCCTTGACCAGGTACAGTACATGCCATAGGCATGTGTTAGATCTTGAAAGTAAAGCTTAGCCAGTGGTGCTGTTCTGGTATGTGTGTTCCATGAGGTTGATTCTCAATTGATTTCATGACTACATTGCAGCTCTGTTGACATGCAAACTGTGCTATTGCAACAGGTCATACAATAGGCCGGTTTACTAATGTATGCACGGATCTTTAATTTTGCACACGGCCGCAACCTCGGGCAAACAAAGGATGCGAGCCTGCAACGTCGGCTGCTGCAGCCGTCCCCGACACGTCCCCACATGTAGACTTACGTGTATGTTGTGTACATGTGTGCGATGCATCAACTTCGACTTTACCTCCTGGCATTTCGTGTGGCTCTAAATCAATTCTCAACCTTAGATGAGGAAAAATTCTGCTGTGATCAAACGCAATTTGGACTATAGTTTCGATTTTATTGAATTTTGGCTTCGATTTTGTCTTCAGTAGTTCTGAAAATGGGTGGAAAACACTGCTGCTATGGAACATACAGTATGACCGCATCACTTCAAACTTCAATGAATTTAAGCATTATGATTGATTGTGAAATCTAAACTAGACCACGAATCTCTCATATCGATATGTTTCCAAGGATTTTTTTTAAAGTTAGACTCAGACTGATTAGACTTCATGAAATAGAATGACGATTTTGACCTATTTTTCTATTAACAATAACAGTTAGGGGGCCTAGCCCTATATAGACTAGATCTAGAGTAGATCTAGACGTAGACCTAAAATTAAAAACAAAAACAATGATAGACCTAACCTCCCTGACATTCGCAGTAGGCAACATTTATTTCCTCCGTTGACTTAATATTCATCACGACCCAGGTCTGGTACGTTGGTTTGTTGAGGTATGTCCGGTCGGCCTAACCTCACTAAAGGGAAACACGAAAAGGGCTCATGTCCGAAACCTCATTGAACTTCAGGCTTGAAACACTTCCATCCGCGAAAAGACGGTAGTCCTCAAATGACTTGTATCCCTTTAGGTTTTCCAGTCATAGTCAGTCCGCTTGATGATCAGGTAGTTGAACACATCAGAGTCCAAAATCTGGAATACTCTCGAAGTTGGATGTAAACCCAGCGAGCTTGTTAGGATCGGAGAACGAGCAGCCTACAAGCGCGAGCTTCTCCTGCAGTGACCGGCCGGTGTCCGCCCGGGAGAGGTCGGGATCGATGGGCAAATCCAAATCGGCTACGGCTGTTGCACTAGTTTGATGAGTTTCTCCTTGTTGTAGCCGCTTGTGCTCACACCTATATCCCTAAAATACTCAGTTAATTCCTTAACTGTCCAATTCTTCCATGGCTTGCTCGAACTTTGGCTAGAACTTGAAGCTGACGCCATCTCAAAGCAAGATTATAGCAAACAAAAGTTGTCGATTATCCGCAGCGAGTAATGATCGTAGACAATACACGCGTGAATGCAAAAACAGTGTGGCGCGCGCGTCCGCGCTTATTTCGCTTGCCCGACTTAGTTACAATCACTAGGGTCGCGTGGGGTTGACGTCATTATGCATATCATTAGTAAACCGGTCTATTGCAGCTGATTTGCAATTTGCCCTTACTACATCACATAAATACAAGTCATACAGAGTACATAGGGTACTTATACTAGCATTATCATTCTGGTTTAATATGTAATGCATCATTCAGTATTACATGATATTGTGCTTTGCATGGTCCTTGAAAATGAAAGTGGTATATATTTCATGTTTTTCTCATCCCTTCCACAGAGTCAATTCCTGACCGCCATCGCTACATTCGGCCTCCTCCTGTGGTTGCGTGCAACCCCACAGACTGACGACAACAACGGCAAGCGCCTGTCCATCCTCCTCGGCTTCGCCTTCTGCATGGGTGAGTTTTGTGTGCTGCCCTCGCTGGATAGAAAGCCGCTTAGTGACCCCCTGACTGACAGTACTTTACTCAATCATATCCCTTTGCTCCTGCAGAGTTTGTACAATGTAAATGCCTTGCTTGTGCTGCACTGAGGCAATAGTTGTTAAAGGACAAGTTCACCTTCATTAACGTAAGGATTGAGAGAATGTAGCAATATTAGTAGAACACATCATTGCAAGTTTGAGGAAAATCGGACAATCCCTTCAAGAGTTATGAATTTTTAAAATTTTTGTGCAGTCACCGCTGGATGAGAAGACTACTGCAGTGTATGATGTCACATGCATACAACAATATAAGGAAAATATAAAGAGAATTTCACAAAATTTCATGTTTTGAAAAAAGTACACATTCCCTTGACTCGTTACTGACATATGTTATGGGTAATATTATTCCCATTGCCTTTAGAAACAGGCAAGTCAAGTGCTCTTTTATAATGCGAAAAAAGTGAAAATATGTTCTTTACATTTTCTTTATACTGTTGTACTCATATGACATCACGAGCCTTAGTAGTCTCCTCATCCAGCGGTTCCAACAAAAAAGTTTTCAAAAATTCGTAACTTTTGCATCGATTGTCCAATTTTCCTCAAACTTTCACTGATGTGTTCTACTAATATTGCTGCATTCTCTTAATCCTTATGTTAATGAAGATGAACTTGTCCTTTAAAATCAATATTAAAGAGCATCATGAGTTGAAATGTGCACACTACATCTCTCAATCAGTCTGTTCCAATATATTATGATTTCTGTGATTGTTATTCACCCCTTCCTATAGCCCATATATTAGTCAGAACACCTGTTGTGATTTTCAAGGGAAATCTGCTCTAGTTCACTGGCATACTGTGCAGATAGGTATCATTCGGTTTCTTAAGTCATGTGTCCACGTTATGTTGCTAGATAATTGTATTGTTTGTATTCATGAGGACTTTGCTGTCAGGGAGACACACCTGCAAACTTAAACAAAAGAATAACTTGACAGATTTGTAGTTCAGGGAGACCCTGTTATAACAAGGTCTCCAGGACCAATGATTTCACCTTGTTGTAACTGGTACCTTTTTGTGAATGTACCAAAAAAGAGTGTAATAGGAAGTTATGACGGCCAAAATCACCTCCTTAACCCTAAAAAGACTGGGCTATTTTGATGCCTCGTAGGACTGGGGGGGGGGGGGGGGGGCTCATTGGGCCCCCCCTAAGATCTTGGCCGTTGAGGGCGTGATTGCAAGGAAAATTGGCACACGCGTCACCCACAAGGTAATCTACAAAACTGAATAGGTAATTATTTCACAAATATTCAACATTATTTTTAATAAATCAATTATGCTAATTTATGCATGAATTTTAAAAAATGGCTGTAAATCTATAATCAAAGGTCCAAAACTGCTGATTTTTGGTTAAGGTACTCTGTGTAGGATTCTTATCGAATGAACATAAAAAAAACGGCAGTATCAAAAAATTTTTCTTATGTATTTTATTGTTTTTAAAATTTCTTATGTATTTCTTTGTTTTCGACTTTTTGTTTTTTATTGTTTTTTTTTTATGGAAATCATCAGCGACACTCTATCATAAACAGCATGAAATTAATTGATTTTGATCAGTAAAAGTAAAAATAATGATACATATCGATGAATTTTGGTCAGAAACAGAATTTGCATTGGATTTGTACATGAAATCACGTTTTTGAGCAATTTCTGGCCTGACATGCACTTACTAAATATTGCGTAACTTCAGAACCGCGTACCCGGACATCGCGAATTTGGTCTCGAAAGTTGCACAAGACTTAAAAGAAAAAAGTCATAATACGTCGCGGTGTGAGATTTTTACGTTCTAGATTTATCGCGAAAAATGTCGAGGGGGGCCTAAAAAGCCCCCCCAGTCTTTATAGGGTTAACCTGTTGAAGGCTACACTCGTGCAGGTGTATATGGTGAAACATTTGATGACATAAATGGTATCTCGGGGTACCAAATAAAAGTCAGCCATTCTGTTGAGTTATTATTTTTTTTTTAAAAAGGTTGTACCCTGGGTGCCAAAAAGAGGAAATTATTTTGGTGATGGAGCTAGCGCGCGCTAGCCACTGCACTGCACTGCACTGAAGCACACGCTAGTGGTAGCACAGTGTGCCATGCACGCATAGTATAACATGCAGTGGCATGGGAATGACTATGTACACACACACACAGTGCATGCATTTTTCTCTGGCTGTCCTCGAGTGGACGTGAGGTGGCGCTACACAACGTGGTAATCCGGGGTACTACGGTACCCCGGGGTAACGCGTGATGCATCATTTGTTATAGCAAAGTTAGCTCATCCTCAACAGGTGAAAAGCGGCATCTCGTCACAAGCAAGTTTGTTATAATAAGGTTTTCGTGTACATTGTAATTGTACATATACCATGTCTTTCAACTTGTTTTGGTTCTTGTTTGCAGGAATCAGTTTGGGACCTCTCCTCTCAGTGGTGGCTGATATTGACCCAGCGTAAGTTAGCATGTTATCGATGTGAACTGTCATTAAAGGCATAATTTACCATTTGCAGATGAAATAAAAATCCTGCATTAGTGCTTCAAAATAGTTTTCAAATGTGAGTTAGGGATAGAAACGACAAATATAAAAATCAGAATTAGTATAAGCAATATTAAGTAATGTTAAATATACAAAGTGTGAACAATGGTTATAATAAAAATGTTCCCAGACTAAACCGTCTACAGTTACGGTTCATTGAGAAAAACAATGATATCTCCTTACATTTTAGGTTTTATTGCAAAATTCTTATATGGTAGGATGTTTTGTGATACAACTGACCTACACATATGCATCAAATGTGATATTTTGAAAATTTTTAAAATCACTGCTCCCAATGGTAAACTGGACCTTTAAGGTCAAATTGTTTCCACTTTAAACTCTGTGTCAACACGATATATTACTCATGTGATGATTATTCAATATCATTATAAAAGAGGCCGTAGTGGAACTTTAATCCTACAAAACATACCCTCCATAATGCAAGTATACCAAAATTTATTGATCTTACTTTATTTTTCGACCAACTGGGTTCTTCTTAAAGCAAGGGCACAAGAACATACCACATAATTTGATTGGCATGCATGTAAATATTAGCGAGCACTGTTGGGGGTGAAGAGGATAAAGGCAAAGCATCAGAAGATTTGTTTTGATAAGGTTTCTCCACCAACCGTAGATCATTTGTTCTGCAGTGAAACATTTGCTTAGAATGAAGTGAATAGCAAAACCTGCAGAGACATACATCTGTTTTGTATGTTGCTTTACTTCACAGAATTGATAATATGAGCATTACAAATATGCTCAATTTTGATGTAGTAAGCTCATTGAGTGAATGTATCATCAACTTCAACATAGTGTCCCAAGTAAGAAATGGTTTCTTTGATATGAATCAAAGATTCGTTGTTTGAAATTGAAATTGATTGTCTAGTTTTTCACTGTTATATGATTAATGAATTATATTTGCATGATAAGTAGAGGTCCTACATTGTATGTACTCAAACATTCATATGTATCCATCTGATGTATGTAGTATACTGATGTGTTTATGTCTGTCTGCGTGTGTATACACTACAGTGCACTCCCGTTATAACAAACATGGTTATAACAAATTTTGTCACAGTAAAGCATATATTCAGATTTAAAAATTAGTATCTATTTTGTGTCTGGACTTAATTTGTTCAGCTCTAACGAAATTTCAATATAATGAAAGAAAACTGCTGGTCGCAAGGACTTTGTTAAAATGGGAGTTGCCTGTACATTTTAACGTTTCCTGCTATTCGTGTATACTAGGATCATCACGACGGCCTTCATGGCTACCACAGTGGTCTTTGTGTGTTTCTCTCTGGCTGCCTTGATGTCACAGCAGCGGACTATGCTCTTCTTGGGAGGTAAGTGAGAACATTAACCCATTGGTAACTGAACCACTCGAAACCGCCCTTCCACTTTTGTTGTAGTTTTATACTTTACCACTTTTATTGTTTTCATATAGAATATATAATAACGTAAGTGGAAAGAAGTCAAAGGTCATCAAAAGTATGTCAGAATTCTGTGACACATAAGTCTCTTAATGTGTTGGTAAAGACTTAAATAAGCTTTCAAATTAACATAATTTAGGATAGAGAAAAATATATGTGTTGTGAGCCATTTTGCGTAATTTAGAAAGTTGTCAAAATGAGAGCAATATTACTGTACCTTCTAGGGAATGTTAGGCCATCATGTACAAAATCTTCAGGTGTTAAAGGGTTTAAGGTACCGTCTGCTTTTAGACAAGACCAGCACAGGTTTATGTTACAGGCATGTTTGTCTAAGGTCTCCTGTTGTAGGATGAGTTATTACGGAATGAATTTGTGATGTATGTAAAAAATACCTAATGATATCATTAGGTGTAGATAACTTGTGGAAGATCAGGAATTTATTCCTTTCATTAATTTGCTCCCGTTCTGCCTGACCAACATAAAACTGATATTATTCTGGATTATAGAAATGAACTTGCATAGGCCATGGTAGCCTACAACTTATCTAATTTAGTTTTACTCACCCCCTGGCTTGTTTACTGAAATTTTGGTACCACCCTGTCTTGCTGTCTTTGCTCAAACTAATCACCTTTGTCCCAGTTGTTTGCTTGCCCGTGCTTTTATGAGCCCATAGATTTCTTCCTTTCCAAAAACAATGTTGTTTTTTGTGTATTAATCATGCATTTTATATCGTAATTTCGTGAGAGATTACGTCATATATGAGATCCCGCTAGTGCGCGCGCCACTCAATTCGTTAGTCGCCGCCATCTTGCTTACACGCGAATTTCTGTGCATCGGAAAATTCGCCGGAATTGCACTTGAAAATTCAAGTTCGTTCGAGTTGGATTGACATAATAGCTAAAGTTACCTCAACGGGAGGTTTTGCCAGGTTTTTTTATGGTTTTAACGATCATTCTTCAGCTGAATAACAACGGTATTTATGTCTTCAACCAACGTTCCAAACGTGGGCGGCGCAGCCGCACCACCGCTGCTGACAGCAGTTGCGTCCCCGGCAGCCACCGGCGGGGGTCGCGGAGACCAACACTCACAAGAGTGCAAGCAGAAAACTGCGACAGCCAAAGGTAAAACGCCTACTAGAGCCGGCAAGGTAGGTACTAGTAATAGTACTACTGCAACTACAAGTAGTGCTAACCCTAGTGGTATATAGTACCGGTGCAAACAAAACAGTGAAACCACCTGCCAAACTGGCTTCTAAAGTTTCAACTTTGGAGGATAGACTCGGCAAGCTTGAAGGCCAATTAGCTGTGGTTGTTCAATTTGTGGAGGCACAGTCGGCAAAGCAGACACCAGCCCGTGAAGGCGGTGGCAATGGAAAGAGTATCAGGACTCGTTCTGAATACTCCCCTTCAGACTCGGCAGATACTGACTGCCATTATGATGATGAATATGCGGCACCATTTTTGGGCCGAGATATGGATGAAAACTCAGTGATTATCCAACCAGGTCAAGGGGATCGTTGTCAGGATGACAAATTTGATATTGAAGAAGGCGAAGTTCCCCCTCCTGTAGTGGAAAAAGTTCCAAACATTGCAGCCAAATTTGCTGTGGCTGAGGAAGTTGGTCCCCCCATTGACCCAGAAATTGCTAAGTCTACAGCCTACCTTCTGACCCACCAGCTTGAGCCCAAAGTGGTAGATGAAACGATCACTAAATACCCCATTCCCAGCAACTGTGAGCTGGTGGATGTGCCGAAAGTCAACCAAAGAATCTGGAATGGGCTACCTGCCTTTTCAAAGACACGAGACCTCAAATTTCAGAGACTCCAAAAGAATCTCACGAGAGGCATCAATGCCTACATACATACAGTGTCGGCACAGAATATTACTGAACAGCAGCAAGATGCACTAGCACTTCTGTGCAGTGCGAACTTTGAGCTAAATTCCTTACATAAGGAATTCATGAAACCAGACATTGGTTATCAATTCCAACATCTCTGCAAGCCCTCTACACCGGTCTCCAAATTCCTTTTCGGTGACGACCTGGGAAAGCAAATGAAAGACATTAGAGATGAACAAAAAGCAACTGAGGGTGTCCTCAGGAGTGAGCATAGCAGACAGTACAAAAAGCAGCGTTTCAGCCCATATGACTATGGCAGGAGTGCATATGGCAAGGGCAGGAGCAAGATTACATCAGGAAGCTCGAATTTGCCCCAACAGTACCGCGACGCGGGCTGGACTACATCTCGTGCAAGCACAAGTGATGTGACTAGGCCTACAGGTGCAAAAGGACCGTGGACTGGAGCTACCAGCCATGCTTTTTTAGGCCAGCGCCCCAAGGGGAGGGGGAAGCCGCCAGCTCCCCACACCTTCACACATCCCAGCCAGCACCAACCGCACTGCGGCAGCAAGCAAGGCTCAGGGATGAAGAGAGCACGATAACCTCCAGTTCAACTGACGAGGTAAATATAACATCCTTTTCTAGTGATCATGCAAAGCTATGTCATGATAATGTAGAACCTGTGGTAGGAGGTCGACTGCAGCAATTCTTCCCAAAGTGGCGCAAAATTACTTCTGACCCACATGTGCTAAATGCTGTAAGTGGTTACAGGCTTGAATTCAGTAAAGAGATGGGTGCACCATCTAGAACTAAACCCCCTTACATTTTTCGATGTGATAAAGCCGAAGAGGCTGATATTATCTTGAAATTTCTAAACTCCGTGACAAGGGAGTAATTGAACAGTGCCAGAGGGAAACTGGAGAATACGTGTCTAATATTTTTACACGGCCTAAAAAAGATGGGGGTACACGCGTTATCCTAGACCTGTCTGATCTCAACAAATATCTCCAGTACCAGCATTTTAAGATGGAAAATATTCATACTGCTATTGAACTCATTTCAGAAAATAGTTTCTTAGCCTCAGTCGACCTTCGGGACGCGTACTATACAGTACCTGTGCACCCAGCACACAGGAAGTTCTTAAAGTTCTCCTGGAAAAATCAACTTTGGCAATTCAAAGTACTGCCTAATGGCCTGAGCACGGCGCCAAGGTTGTTCACTAAACTACTGAAACCTGCATTCACATTACTGAGAGAGCAAGGGCATGTAGTAATTGGATACCTTGACGATATCCTCATTATTGGAGAAAGTGAGAATCAAACTTTGCAAACGGTTTTGGAAACCACTAGCATCCTTGCACAACTTGGGTTCTTGGTGCACCCAGATAAATCAGTACTATGCCCCACTCAAGAAATACAATTTCTTGGTTTCATTCTCAACACTCAGACCATGACAATTCGACTGCCTGATAACAAATCAGAGGAAATACAGTCCTTGTGCACTGAACTTATGCAAATAGCAAACCCCAGTGTCGGGCAGGTGGCTAGAATTATCGGGAAAATGGTAGCATCATTTCCCGCAGTCCAGTATGGACAGCTCTATTACAGGGCTTTAGAAAGGGACAAAATCAAAGCACTCAAAATGAATAAGGGGCATTTTGACAGAAAAATGAGCCTATCTTTGGAAGCAAAAGAAGAGCTGCAATGGTGGATAGACAATGTGCAGTCTGCTTTCTCACCCTTACGACACCCTAAACCTATGCTCGAATTGTGCACGGATGCCAGTGGCAAAGGCTGGGGGGCATCTGATCATACCACCCATACAGGGGGTAGATGGAATGAAGACGAGCTGCAAAAAGCCAGGGAGAATAAGATTAATTATCTGGAGACCCTGGCTGCTGGCATGGGACTCAAGTCCTTCTGTTCTAATTCACAAAACATTCATGTCTTGTTACGGCTAGATAACAGTACTGCTGTTGCGTACATTAATAACATGGGAGGCATTAAATCCCTTGACTGTGATCGGGCAGCCCGAGAGATTTGGCAGTGGTGCGAAACTCATAAAATTTGGGTCACAGCTGCACACTTGCCAGGAAAGCTGAATGTGGAGGCAGACCGCATGTCTAGAAAATTCAATGACCGCACAGAATGGATGCTTGACCGCACAGTTTTCCAAGAAATAACCTCACGTTTTGGGACACCAGAAATAGACCTATTTGCCTCCAGACTTAACAAGCAGGTAGAGAACTATGTCACATGGCTGCCCGACCCACATGCCAAGGCTGTTGATGCCTTTACTCTCGATTGGGGAAAGTGGTACTTTTATGCATTTCCTCCTTTCTGCTTAGTTGCTAAGTGCATTCAAAAAATCAAATCTGATAATGCAGCTGGGATACTAGTAGTCCCAAAATGGCCAAGCCAGCCATGGTTTCCTCTCCTAAACAGGATGATGAATGAGGAACCACTTGTTATTCATAGGAGTGAATCCTTACTAACATTGCCCGTTTCTAACACTCCTCACCCACTTCACACTCAGATTGATCTTCTTGCTTGCAGGTTCTGTGCAACCCCTTCAAAGATGCGGGATTGAATGCACGGATAATTGCTGTAATGGCCTCTTCTTGGAGAAAAGGGACTAAAAAACAGTATGCAGTGTACATAAACAAGTGGAAAGCATTTTGTGACAAGAAATGCAGCAACTACTTGTATTCAGATGTTCAAGCTGTCCTGGAATTCCTGAGTGACATTTTCTTCGAAAAAGGGGCAGGTTACAGTGTCATAAACTTAGCACGGAGTGCTCTATCTTCATTTGTGATACTTCGAGATACTATGTTTACAGTTGGAAACCATCCCTTTATCCAGAGGTTTATGAAGGGAGTTTTTCAGCTACGCCCACCCAAGCCTAGACACATGGAAACGTTGGACGTTAACCTTGTTTTCAATTTTCTTCGTTCTTGGTCCCCAGCGCACGTATTGGACCTGAAAAAATTGACGCTTAAATTGTGTGTGATTATTGCATTAATCTCAGCACAAAGGATTCAATCATTACACTACCTAAGCTTGGATGATATGGTGTTAAGAGAGAATGCAGCCACCTTTCACCTTCATGATCTCCTAAAACAGAGCAAGCCTGGAAATTACTCACACAGTGTCAAGCTCCAGGCATACCCACCAGACAGGAGACTTTGCGTGGTCAGGTACTTGCAGGAATACATCAGAAGGACCCACAGGATCAGAGCTAGTGAGCGGTACCTTTTTGTTAGCTACAAGAAACCGTATCACAGGGTATCCTCTCAAACAATCGCTCGCTGGATTAAGGAGGTTTTGGAGGCTGCGGGTATTGATACAGGGATCTACAAGGCGCATTCTACTCGGGCAGCGTCTACCTCCGCAGCCAATAAAGGAAATTTCCCAGTATCTAAGATACTTGCGCAAGCCGGTTGGGCCAACGAAAGAACCTTTCGCAAGTACTACAACAAGCCCTGTCCTGCTGAGAAAAATTTTGTAGAAACAATTATCAAAAAATAGACTGTGAAGCCCTAAGATTTGAGCAGACATGTCTTGAACTGCCTGAACTTGTGAACTCTTGGAGACACAATATCTATGCAGCATTCAGCCTGAATGAGAATGGCAATGGAACCTCTATCTATGGTATGCTCCCTAGTCTAGCCCTACCCCTTTTCGGGGGGGGTTGCCTCGAGAATGTTACCACTGGCTTCGAAATCTCATATATGACGTAATCTCTCAAGAAATTACGATATAAAATGGAAGATTAAACGAGAACTTACCGTTTGAAGTTTAATATTAATTTTATGAGTAATTGGAGGGTGAGATTACGTCCCACCTCACCCTCCCTCAATTTCAAACGGTAACTTAATCTCTCGTTATCTTCCTACATCAGTGGTCACATTCTTGCTTCTAATATTGAGTGGCGCGCGCACTAGCGGGATCTCATATATGACGTAATCTCACCCTCCAATTACTCATAAAATTAATATTAAACTTCAAACGGTAAGTTCTCGTTTAATCTTCCATTTTTCAGTACATAGACACCCCCCCCCCCAAAAAAAAAAGAGAAAAAAAGTGTGGCCGATAGACAGCAATAACAAACTTTGTTGACAGAGCTACAGTTGATCTCTACAGGGAAATCATTCTTATACTAATTGTACATTTTGGTGACAGAAATACACTAAGGTTATGATTTGGAACATGTTTCGGTTGTCTTTCAAATGATATTCATATACTTTACAAGGACATAATAGCAAGATTCTTTTCAGTTCCCACCAAGCTCCTAAGCATCACATAGAGCACTCTGTAAGGACTAGAATAATTGGCACCATTAGTTTAAAAGTAGAAGATTGTTGTGAAACTGTGTGAACTGCAAAAATTATGGTAAGTCCACTGAACAGAACTAGATGCCTGGACCCTTTGTTCAGGCTGGACTAACATTCAGGGCCTAATTTAGTTCCATATGGTAGCTGGGATGGCCACCAGAATGACCTCGTCAAAGTGATCTGCTTCTTATGTGCAGTTTATTGTGCAGTTTATCGTTCATGTTGTTTTCTTTTTAAATACTCACCTAGGTCCCCTGATGTCTGGACTGTCCATCATGTTCTTTATGAGCCTCATCAACATCTTCTTTGGCTCTACCAGGATCTTTCAGGTAATGCACAGTACCAGTATAAGCCAGTCTGTGGTTCCCCTTTGCGCATGAGTACAAAAAGGTCATATGTACTATAAATAGGCATGATGGCTTTTAAATGCAGTGAGATAAGCATCTTCGATATAATGATTATTCATGTAATTTTTACAAATGGTGCTTGCCGGTTTATCCACCATCAATTAGCAACGATGTGTTTGTTAAAGTCTGGTATTTGGCAATTTTTATACATGAAGTTTGTTACTCCATTGAATTTACCACACTGAAATCAATGCTTCCTGAATGCTAAATGACGTGCCATTCTGGTAAAGAGGTCAACACATGATTCGGCATGCTGTACCCCGGGGTACCGTCGTAGCCCGGGGTACAGGGTTGTGTAGTGCCATCTTGTGTCCATTATCATACAGTTGTGCAATGTTGTCATGGCGAATGTTTTCTCGTCATCAGCGTTGGCATAAAACGGGGCGGCGATAACGATCCCAATGCTGACTGATTATGTTGCATAATCACAAACAAGAAAACATTTTTGGGCATAATATTACTAGAAATTATATGTACACATTTTTTGGTAACCCAGGGTACAGCGCTGAAAAAAATAATAATTCAACAAAATGGCGAGTTTTCATTTGGTGTGTGATGTACAGTGATTTAACTCTTTGCATTTTATGCTGAGAACAAAATCAGCTGACAGACAAAGTATGCACCATGGTATGTGTTTATGCCGGCTTCTTCCAAATTACCGCCATCTTACCCTGGATAAGGTAAAGGCGTAGTGAAGAGTGAAAATGTCTAATATTGTCCCTTAGGGCCCAGTCCCACTGTTGTCTAGGAAGATTTGCTTATGAATTGCTCACAAAATTGGTTTATATTTGCTGAACATCCGCAACCAAAATTTTGTGCAGCTCAAAAGTCCTGGCAACAGAAAATGTGCCTCTGCGAATAATTGCAGACCTGTGCAGATGTCGGCCGACCCATACAAGCATGTTTCTTGAATATTGCAAATGTTTAGCGAATATGAATCAATTTTCAATTTTGTGCACAATTCATGCGCAACCCTTCTTAAACGCCAGTGGGACCGGAGCCCTGTTTCATAAAACTGTTTGTAAAGTTACAAACATCTTATGAGCGACTGGTAATCAGTTCTGATGTGCTATACTTATCACAATTTCCATAATTCAGCACAAGAACTGATCACCAGTCGCTCGTACATGTAAGTTGTTTGTAACTTTATGAACAGATTTATGAAACGGGGCCCGGGCCCTAAGTTTGAGTGTGGTAGTGAAATCTTCTTGGTCTTATCTCCTCTCCTCTTCTCATCCATCCAGATGGGTCTGTACATGGGCGTGGTCATCTTCAGTGGTTTCATCCTCTTTGACACTCAGCTCATTGTAGAGAAGCATTGCCATGGCGACAAAGACTTCATCTGGTGAGTATCATCAATACCAGCAATAGTTCACCAAGTATTCATGAAGAGACTGTTTGCAAAACTAGTTCAGCACCCTTTTAAAACATGTTCAAGAAATTCCACCATCAAATAGAGCAAAATTAAACCTTGCCTGAGATACGTTACTTGTTACATAACAAGGAATTCTCTTGAAGTTACGAAAGAAAAATCCCATATTTTCTTTGTTTTTAGCAGCTTTAATCACAAATATCTCAAATGAGCAATAATGGAATTAACTCCTTTTGCAGTCAAACTCTTTACATGTCTTCAAATACTGTGCTCTGTACTCTTGCTGGCCCCCAAAAATTCACAGAAGTAAAAGTACTGTCTGTACTTCTACTCTTGTCTAAGCTCTGTGGCGTTTCCATATGTTGTAAGCACTTCTGTCACAGAAACATTAGCCTATAATGAGATACTCGGGTCCACATGATTCTTCTTGAATGATTGTTGAGACAGATGCCAGTTAATGGCACATACACTCATGCGACTGCAAACTGTTGTGCGAGGTGGGGAAATTATCTTGTGAGTAATGTACCTGTCTACTGTATATTTCATGTTGAATTCAAGCAAAGAGTATATTGAACAGGAATTTCGTACATTAATTGAATTAATCTGTATTTGCTGCCCATCAGGGTACGTTAAAAAAAATGTATGAACAGTGCAGGCCTGGTGAAGTAAAATTACTCATCAGCGAATATTTGCATCAAGGGGTATGTCAGTAACATTTGACTCCAGTCAAGATTCTACGAATGTGGGTGTACTTACATAGAGATCAGAGATAAAGCTGTACATGATTCATTATAGACCGATTCGGGTTCGTTGAGGGCAACAGACAATTTGTGGCACTGGGCGCAGCCATAAGCTCATTTTGCGGTGTCCCAGCCGACCCCCCCTCCTCTCCCCCACCCCACGGGCAACATGTTTATCCCGCACTTGTAACAAAGGTTCGCGCACTCAGTACGAGACGCCCATTGGCTAAAACAACCATGCATCAGTTTTTCATACTGTGCGCGTGAGAGGGGTGGGGGAGAGGGGGGGGGGGGGTCGGATGAGACACCGCAGTAATGGCGCTGCCCATGCCAAAAATACACATAGCGCGTCACAGAATCGGTCTATAGGGATTCCCAAATATATTTGAGTCATTCCAGCCTTCCCATTGCATGGTATCCCCATTGTCACAAATGTACACACAAGTAGTTATGTACATGTATCAAGGCTGTATGCATGGTTGTTTAATGTGTATGTACACAGGGTGACCAGATTAATGGAGAACATTCTATATGATATAGATATAGTACATACAGGCTGACCAGATCAGTGGAGAATTTTCTACAGGGTATACAATGTAGCTACAGTACATGTATGCATGTGACAGGAAATACATTATAGCTCACTCAATCTAGAATGATTTAACCCATTCCAGAAAATTCTAGGAAGTGCTGGCTGAGTGAGGCACTGCCCTTGTAACCCAATGTGATTGGTAGTTAATTTTGGCAATGATGTTATGCACATATTAGGCAGTGAGTCATCCAGGATTCCTGGAATTTGGACTTGCTACTATGTTCAGGTATGTGGCCCCAGGTTGGAGAAAATTACAGAATGTACTAGAATGGGGTGAATGGATAGTATATAAGCAGGAGAAATTCTGCAGTAGGCAGAGTACCCAACACCTCTGCTCTGAGAGTTACGTCACTTATGGCTCTGAAGCGACTTCTTATAGTCAGTCCTGTGTTACCTGCTGACCTGCTATACAAACTGTGTTTGTGGAGATAAGGCCTGGGAGACATTTTGCCTGCAGAGAATTAATTTGCCTACATTGGAGAGAGACTCCATATTTTAGTGTCAACGGACATTGTTACGGCAAAACTGTGACGGGCTGGATTCCTTGCTGGACATTATAAAGTGAATCATCATTCAACGCATCAACTGGACGTGGTCGTCATAACATTTGGATTCTGCCCATTTCCTGTGGATTCTGCACGTTTCGCTGTGGACGTATATCCTGGATTTTTACCCTGGATTAATACAGAGGATTATCACAACCTGCGCCTCTGGATTTACGTCGGAGGTATCATTCATCGGTGCATCGCGGATCATTCATCTACATCGAACCTCGTATCTGGACACTTCAAAGGAATTACACGGACTATGTGATTTAACAAAATATGTAAGTGATTCCATTACCGATTTGTAATTGTTTCTATTGATCATTATTGTACTGATGTGAAAACCGATTACGAGTCTGTACCCACAATATCACTGTTAATAAACCGCCTGAACATTAGTTGATTGTTTCTTTTGTGCGATCATTCTCAGAGTGATTTTGGTCGTAACACCATGCTTCCGGGTTTTTAACCTGTTGAGGATTTATGAGTCCTGAGTATACTCGGGCAGGTGTCTATGGGAAATGCGTGTTGTAGCAAAATCAAACCGTCCTCAGCGGGTTAACATACCACACGTACAATTTGCAGAGGAGAGTGAGGCTTGGGCTGGTGCCTCATTATAAACACAATACCGTTCTTTTCCTCAAACTTCACAGGCACTCTGTTGACCTCTTCTTGGACTTCATCAACCTGTTCCGTCACATTCTTATCATCCTGGCCCAAAACAATGAGGTAAGTACTAGTTCTTTCTTTTTTTTTGTATGTGTGTGGTTTTGTTTCTCTGTTTTGTTTCAAATTTGTTTGTTTGTTTACTTGTCTGTTTTTTAGCTAAATTCCCATGTTTTCATTAAGATAAGTCACTTGTCCTGTTGGCTGACAAGATCTGATTTTTCTTATTTCTGTCTGTCCCCAAGGAGAATTTGTTTTCATTAAAACAGTGGTGTAACAGTAGCATATCAGACAAAGCATTCAAAATTGTTACTAATTGTTTGTTAAAATTCTTTAATAGAGCTGTGCGATAGGCACTTTAAAACAGCTGGTATGGGCTTGGTAGAATGGCATAAGAATTTGCCTGTAAATGTGTACACTGTAGAAAAATTGCTGTGCTGATCAAATTCTTTATGTTACATGTAAGTATGAAAGCAGATTGAAATCCTGTTTCTGCCAGACATGATTATGATTATAGCGTTTTACTAATCATTGTCAGAAAGGATTTCCAAGTTCATTGTTTCTTTATTGTGGATGTGTCTTTGTACTTTGAAGGCTGTATCTTGAAACATACAAAGTTGTTGTACTTGAGGAGCTGTAGCTTTCACAGGTGGGCCACAATGTTGGAAAAAAAAAATTGTATTCAGTCTAACACAGCCTCTGAGAATTTGTAGGAGCCAAAGTGGGTCTCGGGTTAAAAAAAGGTTGAGAAGATGGGTGTAGTAGATCTACATGCATGTGTGTTATTTAACTCTTGCATGTATATGTGCAGTCAAACCCGCAGTAGGGGCCACCTGTCTATACTGTAAAAGTGGATAGTTTCGCGTGACTAATTTTTCGCGCTTGGCCGGGTAAGAAGAGTTTCGCGTGTTTTTAATTCCGCGGAATCAAGACTTCACGCACAGGAACATATGGCAAGCAAAAATATTCGCGTGCTTTTATTTTCGCGCTAGTTTCTGGTTGTGCGAAATGCGCGAAAATTTCAACACTGCAAAAATTTCCACTTTTACAGTAGTGGCCACCTGATGTATACAGCCATTGAAAACAATTCCCTTCAAGAGAAAAGCCACGTTAAAGACCCTGTCTGTAGCAGTCACGTGTCAATAGTGGCCACCTTACTCTTCTCCCTTGGGTAGCCGCTGTAGACAGCTTTGACTGTACTTGGAGCTGGATATGTGAATGACATTCTGTGGCCATGATGACAATAACCTGTCCATGCCTAACTGCCATATTCATCCATTTTGAGGGGTTTAAGTTTTTGTCTTTATTTTCTTTTCTGTCTCATTAGAACAAGAATCGCCGTAACCGAAGGAACTGATTCAATCAACCATGCCTCAAGCATCAAATAGTGTCATTATGCTATCAATAATTATTCGTCATATTTGGGATCTTGAATTTCATTTTTATTTTGCTTGATCCAATCATATACTTCACTCAGTCACAAATCTCTGCATGACATTAATTTTGTCATCGTATTTCTCATGATTAGGGGTCAGTGTGGTCAAGAGATGCTTTGTCATTCAGAATACCATGTACACGTAATAGGCCTCAATTCAGGAAGGGACCACCCCTCCCCCCATTCCCAACCCCACATGGTTCATGATATGAAATAAAAGCCAACAACATTATTAAACAGTGAACCATAGACAATTTTGACAAAAGCTGCATAGAGTACTGTTCTAAAAAACTGAACAAATGGTTGTTTTTGCATTAATGCTGTTTTGCTGTTCAGTGCAGATATATGTGTGCCTGGTATAACCTTTCGGTTCAAATTCATGAATTCATTTGTCAATCAGTTGGAAAACAAACAAACAAACAAACCTATGGTACCTATAAGTGATGATGCTTCTACAAAAAGCATGCACTTTTTGACCTCACAGCTTTGTTCCCCAAAGCAATATATATCTACATGTAAATATTCAATATATTCAAATTTCTGTGTTGGCTTTTGCGCTGTAAAGTTTCTTTCAAAGTGTTTGTTTGATGTACTCAGATGATCTTATTGGGCAAATAGTGATAGATAGCTCATCCTGATTCTGACCATTTTGGCCAGGCTAATGTCCATCATACATGACAATGATGTTCAGCTGCTAACTTCAATCATTTCCAACACAATGTACGCTATGATGTACAGATTTTACAACTGATGTTTTCTTAACTAAATATGCAGCATGTGAAATGCTTGTGTTCTTCTGTTTGAGCAAACCCTGATGTAGCGCAGTGTACGTAGTCAGTAATTGTGTCACGGTGGGGGAAATTTACGTAATATCAAGTCAGCTACGTGTGTATAGTTACATTACTGACATGTACAGTAACCAATGGTATCCAATACAATTCAATTTCTTTCCATTTGCCTTGTTTTATAATACTCCAGACAAAAATCAAAGTCAGTATATAATCATATTTGTAGGAAGCAGTCAATATTATATAACGCCTGAGGAGATCCTTGTCATTTGATTGGTTGTTTAACATTGATCATTCGGCCCATTTCACTATGACGTCATCATCCGTGCAATTGTGGCTCCATTTACCGTGCAATTTTGGATCCATATGATTTGCTCCATTGCACGCTCGCTGAGAGCCCGGCACACTACGCCTGTTAAATGCGCTTGCGTTTGCAGTGTGTGTATGCGACAGCGCGCCAGCGTAAAGCGCTCAGTGAGCACTGCACTCTCGCGATCTCAGTGTCTCTCTTGTTTCCAAATTGATAAAACATCAAATGACATGGATCTATTTTAGGCATTATATGAAACAAATAATAAATGTTTTTCATTCGTGTAATGGACAGAGTATTTCATTCGGTGAAAGATTAAATGTTTGATCCATTCAACGAGGCGCAGCCGAGTTGAATGGATCATTTCATCTTTCACCTTATGAAATATTCTGTCCATTGCACTCATAAACATTCATTATTTGTATACTATGAGACTTTGTACTGTGTTTAATACTTGCATGACAACATTATAACATGTAGTTGTTGTTTTTTCTTTTGTTAGTCTCACATTTCAAGTACCTTTAATTTCTCTTTAATTGCTTTGAAATAGAATTGTTCAGAAGGCAACTAAAGTGTACTTTGTCAATGGTAAGATCTCTGTCAAGTGAATTATACCTATTTCCAAATTTCTTCTTAGAGAACTAAGTAATTACAGCATAAGTGGGGGTGAAATACCAGGAGTTGATTGTCGTGATTTTCATAGATGTTATGGCATGTAGATTAATTTTATTATGTCCTTTTATTCTTACTAACATCAAATATGTAACTGCACAGAGTGTATGCATTAATGGAGAATTTTAAGAGGCACTATTGTGTATCACCAGGCCTTGTCATTGATTTGACAGGTATAAATGTACAATTCACATGCAGGTTGTATCAAGTACTGAAAGAGGAGAAGAGGTGTGAGGAGTTCTTGCTCAAAAAGACTGAGTGCACTTTAGAAATATGAACAGGAAAAAATTCTATTTAATGTTCGTACATGTATCGCAGAATATTGTATGCAGCAGTTATGTGATTAATAATGAATGGAGTGTTAGAGATTCTTTGCTTCATTAATGTATGACTTGATGGCAGAGTATCCACATAATTGACATTGTCTTTTTTTCAGACTGCTTATTAAATGCTTAAAGATCTTATAAAAAGAATCAAACACTTGAGGTACAGTGTGATTTTAATTACCAGCATGTGTAGCCTGTTGGCATTGTGAAAGCTTCTGTGTAAGTTATGAGTGCAGTGTGTATGCACATTGTATGTTGATTGTGTCTACAGTGATATAATGCATGTAGCTATGTTAGAAAGGAAGCCAAAAAGCATACATGTATTTGTGATATTGACTTTGACACTAGTTTATTACAGTGCACTCCCGTTATTCTGAACATGATTATAACGAAACTCTCATCACAACGAAGTGAAAACTGAGATGCCAATATCACTATCTACACGTATATACACTCTATTTATATGCTGTTTGGCTATAAAAGAAAATTGCTGGTCATGAGGACTTAGTTTTAATGGGAGTGGATTGTATCATAAATTTCCACAGAACTTAATTTACATTAGTGAATGGTGTATATTGGTTAATGAAAGCTTTGTTAGATGACCCAGCATTACAGACAAGTAGGTGTGTGTGTGTGTGTGTGTGTGTGTGTGTTTTGTTTGTTTTTTGTTCTCATTTCTTTGTTTTGATTATGAAACTTATATAATGTCTACAAAACTGCACTGGCAATGTCCAACTGCTAACATTAAATGCATATCATAACACACACACACATACACCTATGTATGTATGTATGTATGTATGTATGTATGTATGTATATAATATATATATATATATATATATAGATATATATAGATATATATAGATATATATATACTGCCTCTTCTTTATTCTTACCTATAATAGATGAGAATAAAGAAGAGGCGGTAGACGTAGCTTTTGAATCCTCACAATTGGATTTTACTTCTCGAGCTTTCGGGCCCTGCCCTTTACCAAGACTGAGGACAAATCGGACAAATACATAACAAACACACACACACACACACTATATATATACATTTGTATATATATTTATATATGTACAAGTGTATATATGTATATATATATATATATATATATATATATATATATATATATATATATATATGATTATTAGAAGAAAGAGTCTCAAGTACGCCATGGATCCAACGATTACACAAAAATTTTATTACAAAATTTTCGGTCTGCCTCAGACCTTCGTCAGTGCAAAGACAATGATGGACAATGATAAACATGAATCATAACAACAATGCTATGCGCGTCATGCGCGTAGTGCGTTGCCCTGGAGCTGCGTTGTCAAGGAGAGCGCTGATACGTATAGGGGTATGGTAGAAAGTGAAATCTCAATGAATACTGAACTCAGACTCAACAAAAGTTTCAAGTGCTTGTTTGAATCATACTATGCTATATATACTCTTTATAAAAATACATAGCTTTATATACGTCCTTGTAATAATAGACTTTAGCGATTCTATTTTTTTCGTAGATAAACTTCGAAGAAAAGACGCATATAAAGCATTGATTACAAATGGAGAAGAAATTAAAAGGAATGAGCCAATAATACAACTAGTTATTAGAGCATCTGTTTACTGTAAAAATAAAAATTGTATATATATATATATTATACGGATAATCAAGACATCATATCCAAAAAATAGTGTTCAGTACAAATATAATGAAATCTCAACATTAACTCAATTGAAATCTCAATGAAGACTAAACTCAAACTCAACAGTTCCGAGCGTATGCGTATATTATATGCATGCCAATGTATGCTATATATACTATATATAAATACTGTGGCGCGAGGAGGGGGGTGGGGTTCGTTGGCCCCTTATTTAAGAAATAAACTCTCTAATGAGCCACCAAACCATTAATAAACCTCCTTTCATAAGTTGCTGCCACCACATACTTTTCAGGGGTATGAACCCTTATCGAATGACAACTTGTGAATGTCAATCAATATCACGCAAAGAAACTTCGAGGAAGTCAAATACAAAAAAGGGGGGGGGGGGGTTGTCATTCAGCTAGAATAGCAACTACAGGCTCAACCAATAGCCAAACGCCAAACTCAACACTACCTCTTTCAATCCTACAAGTGCTCTCATTGGCTAGAGCTGGCGCCCTTTAATACATGTGCTACATATTCATTCTGCGATCTGTATCCGTGACTGTGTGAGCCTGCAACGGTTAACTCTGTCCTGGTGCCAAACTTCTGAGCTAATTCACCATATTTCGGCCATTCATTGAAAATTTGCAGGGGTATCTGTTCAAGTTAATGGTGAGTTCTGTTTCTAAGAAGTTGTAAATGTTGACAACCACGATCTGACGTTCTATGATAGCTATTTGTTCACCGTGCAAAAGTCATTAGACTCAACAGAACATGCTCGAGATGCACACACGCATTCATGCACACATGATATGTACACACGTGCTTGAACATCGAGCAGTCTGATCACCATCGTCACACATCGCCAATCAAACACACACTCGGACAACTCCCCTTATTTTCCTCTATTGTGTAGAATTTCCTTAGTTTCTAACCAACAACCTCCTCATGTAACGTGACAAAGCATCCAAAACTTCGATGGGGGGCCGTTCGTTGAAGGCGAACGTTTGTGCTTAAGATTACTATTAACTGTTACCATACGTACTTGAACTAGACCAATAGTACTCTAACTACTCATGCTTTTACATCTTGCATTCAATACAACTGACACAACACAAGACACGGACTTCTCGACTCACACGTCCGTACAACCACACTCACATCATGACCAGGCAAGTACAGTGATAAAATTGTCTGTTTTGGAAACTGGAAAATTTGAGTAAATCTCAATCCAATGCAAGTGTGCTTTATTAACATATTTACAATCGTAGCGTATGTACAACAGCATAGTCTTACTTACTTACTTAATACCTACTTTATTTTATCCTATGTGCGGTTGTGACTCGGCTCTATGAAACTTAGAGAAATGATATCAAAATCATATACTAATACTTGTACATACACATGTAAATAATGACACATTCAACATTTGGGCTTGTGACTCTCACCTAAGTTGTATCTATCCTTCATAACCATTGCCGTGCTCCGAGGGGCCTATTACATATACTCGTCGGTCTTCCGAACAATTCTGTCATAGTGACTAGGGTAGTTTCTCTATAACTCTTCAAAACCTTCTCTCTCCAACTTAAGCGCCTGCGCCTAGTTAACCGGTTCTCCGAAAATAATATTACGTTCCTCCACTCGTACCCGACCACTCCACCGTCTCTACTGGGATTCGAACTGGCACTCTTCCTGCCCAATACTATTATGAGTTTATCAGTCGTTCCTTTGATCTGATACAACTACCAGTATTTTATACATTCTCCTAAGCAAACACAGCCTCGAGATTTTACCTCCTATGTTGCTCACTTATAGGGGCTTATTCCTAGCACAACGTTCTGTGTTCAACCTGGTCCATGACAATTCAAAATATTCTTCACCTTTGGTGATACACGTAAAACCTTGCATGTCAGGAACAGAAGTCATTATAATAATCCTTCACACTATAGTTTTATTATGAGTCACATTTCAATTCCGCACTATTCAATGAATAGATCCTTAACAATACTACAAATACGACTAGAGTCAATGTTCTCGAAATGTATAGGGGGGGGGGGGGAATACTTGAATGACTACATCATCTGTCATCAATTTCTCATCTTAACATGAGAAAGTCAATTCAGTCATAGGTAAAGGTCAAAAGGTTTCTTAACGAAGACAGTGGTACCTAAAGGGACTTCAGTAAAATGCACAAGTCAGGTACAGCTCTGCGTTGGTGCACGTGACGTTCTTTGCACAAGATTGTCACCGTACGATGCATGTTGACCAGCGGCTTTGTCAGATGAGAGAACTCTACACCGGTACAGATAACGTTCCTTGTTCAGGATTGTTATGTAAGAATGATGAACACTGCTTACTAGATGAGATACCGTAACTCTGACGCCAGGTACAAATAACGTTCCTTATTCAGGATTGTTATGTATAAACATGAGGACTATTCGATGGATGCTTGTGTACGCAGGATAGAAACTCTGCACCGGTACGAATAACGTTCCTTGTTCAGGATTGTTATGTAAGAATGATGAACACTGCTTACTAGATGAGATACCGTAACTCTGACGCCAGGTACAAATAACGTTCCTTATTCAGGATTGTTATGTATAAACATGAGGACTATTCGATGGATGCTTGTGTACGCAGGATAGAAACTCTGCACCGGTACGAATAACGTTCCTTGTTCAGGATTGTTATCATATGACAAGTACTAAATCAGACGTGCTAAAGCCAGGTAGATGAGACACATGGTAGCTCCACCATTGACACGAGTAACGTTCCTTGTTCAGGATTGTTACTTCACGATGAACAGTTGTCCACGTACAACGTAATAAGTCGGGATATTGGTAAAGGTCGGGGGGGGGGGGGGGGTAACTGAATATATCACTGCCTCATCATTGACATCCTATCACTGTCATCTTCCAATGACAAGTACCGAGTACTATGTACTCTCAATACACAGAAAATTTGCTTCTAGTAAAACTAATCTATATCGTCTATGCAATATACAATTTCAAATTACATTCTTGTCTATACATGTCCTACTAATGAGATACTCTGGCATGTGATTGCTTGACGTAGTAACGTCAGAAAATGTACCATAATGTTATTGAGGATTCATTTTTGTATTTTATGGTACATTGCCAAAAGATTCAAACATTTACGTAACACCCCTAACCCTCCATCGTCTATGCCTCCACATGGTTACTGTGCTGTTTGTTGTCAATAAAATGTGAAGAAAATGTAAAGTCTGATGAACCATTTTGCTTGTTCTGCTCTTTCTGCTAATTTGTTTGTTAAACATTCTAGACATAAATCTCGTACTGTGATCTCCTTGACTCGAATATGGACCAAGAAACACGGCCGCCACTAACAGTTGGCCTACCTGTCAGTTTGACCTGAACCATGTTTAATTTACAGCCGCGCATAAGATTTGGAATTATATAGCCAGTATAAAAGCGCATGTATCGAAACTGACTCTCGCCTTGGAAATCACATTACGTGGGACATGAAACAAAAATATAGCTTTCATGGCATCATTTTAGAATGCAGTATTGACTTGTCATATCTATATATCTCCCTCTCTTCTAATACTAAAAACATTGTATCATATTGAATCAAGTAAACTTGAAACATTCACAGAATCTATACATCATCACCAGTTCAAAGTTAATGGTCATCAAGACCGCTACCATCAACATCCATGAACTCCTTTCCAAGGTCATCAAGACCAAATATAAACATCTTCATCTCATTTATTAGGTCATCAAGACCTCTATCAACTAACCTAAACATACTTGCAAATATTCTGTTATAATAATGTTCGATGACAACTTATACTTACTTTGGCTCTTGTACGGATAACTCAGCAAAAGAGAGGGGGGGGGGAACAATCTTCTGAGATGAACTGGAAATCAGCTGATGAAAATTGCAAAATCTCATCTTCTGCTCCTCCTATTTATACCATAATTATGTGACGGGTTTCACAGTTTATTATTGGGGCTATCCAGGGTTTATCCAGGGGCCAACCCTGTCCTCCAGTGATAAAAGGAACCTAAGCCACGCCCTCTCTTGACAACTATGATAATACGCAGCGTTCATTGGCTAAAAGTACGATCACGCATACGCAGCGGGAAAGAGCGTGATTTTGAACTAAGCTGCCACGATCACTCGTGCAGCGTCTAAACACAGTAAAATCGCTAAAACCGTAGCAATTGCTCATCAAAATACTTGGAATATCCGGAAATTATCACCTTTCTGAAAAGATCTCCACGTCGTATCAAACCATAGCGGGATTTAAAGCGTCAAAGTAAGTACAACCTCGCTATCATTCTAAACATTCGTCACTATTATAGTCCCACATATACAAAATAGTGTATGTGAAATTTGTTAAAGTCTACCGTGAAAGAAAAGTGCATACACCGTACTACACGAACGGAGTGGGGAAAATAGAAGTAATCTACACACACAAAAAAAAAATTTAAGAGCCACATTCGCCACATTGTCCCCCTCCACGTAATCGCTGTCCCAGCGATCGTAGGACACTTAGATTATTAATACTCATTATACTCATTACTTGTGATACACTACCTTATTTACACAGTATGTACACATTATACATTGTAAAATTATCGACTCCTCACTCCAAATTGATGTGTGTACTCGTATTATGGAGTGTGCAAATATCCTCCAAACTTCATTTGCAATATCTATTCCTTGCAGAGATATACATGACATATAATTCTTTGTACCTTTAATCTGTGCTACATTGTATGAATATTCCGATAAATGTTCTCACTGTACATAACTGTAGCTCAGATGTATACACATCAGTTAAAACACATACTGTATGTGCACATGCATACAGTTATAATCTGTTCTAATAATTCGCCACTTGGATTGCAAGCAGAATCTTATTGCTCTCATTCAGATAATCTGTGCTATCTATCTATGGATGTTCTTACGATATACAACCATTACACAGATTTATACACATAACTTGAAACACATGCGTGCACATACACTGTACCACTCTAATGTGCATTAATTATTTATGGATGCTCCTGCCATATACAACTACTCAAACTTATTCACCTTGACCAAAACACCTGCAATTACGTACTGTTCTTCTAAATTTTCACAGATTTCACTGTATACGATACAGTGAATGTAATTGTACTTCTGTATCCATATACGATAACTATACACACTATATTACACTTTGAACTAGAACAATACTGATACAGCCAACGCTCTATCTTACACTTTTTACAGATGAAGAGTCGAACAAACTCTCCTACGGCTCATGGTGAAAGTATCTGGTTAACACTTTTCTCTCTTGCAGCAGTTCCTTCCCATTTGCGTGCGTATACCATTCGGTTTCGACGACCAACCGACTCAGGCGAAGTGTGCCGGTACGTGGCTTTTTCAACGTGATTTGGATCATCCCGTCCTCTCCCGCCTGTTCAACGTCCATGTCCGACGTCTTCTCATCAGGAACTACCGACCCTACTGATGATGCTGCTGGAGAAACTGAAGATGCATCGCTCGATGAGGATGACGACACCGACAATGCTGGTGACCGTGGTGGTGTCTCTGACGCGGTGAGGCTTTTCTCGTCGTTGTCCAGACCAAGACTGATGGATGGCAGGTTTGCAACTTCAGCACTTCTCTTTCTGCTTTCCTTTTCAGCAACCTTTTCAGCCTTCTCCTCATCACGACCTTGTGTCTCCTTTCTGTCCTCTCGTTTCTCCCCAGCTTTCTCTCCTTCCCGACCTTGCTTCTCCTCCGGCTTTGTACCATCCCTCCCCTTTTCTCCTCCTCGACGTTCATCTACTTTCTTTTCTTCCTTCTTTCTCTCCTCCGTCTTCGCATTCTTCTTTCTGTCATCTCTCAGCCTGTCTCGCTTCTCATTCGCCTTTCCTCCGTCCCTTTCTCTTTCTCCACCTCTTCGCTCATCCACCTTCCCGTCTTTCCTTCTGTCCTTTCTCTCCTCGCTACGTCTCTCGTCCCTCTGTCTCCTCTTTCGCCTCTCCTCCTCTTCCAACTCCTTTTCCATGAATCTTCTCGTTGCGACCTTATAATCAGCATATCCCGCCTCCTGCCTATGTCCAGGGTGTTGTCGCTGATAATGCCGGCTGAATTCGGGGCGTCCCCGTGATTCATAATTGCAGTATCGGCACTGCAGGGTTAACGTTGTGTTATGTATTAGATGCATATGTGTCAGAAGCGACGTCATGGATGGCTTATCCTCACGGCATATTGTACACTGCAACATCTATATAAAAAAAACAAGAAATATACCATGACGGGCTAACATTGTATTATTAATCTTCAATTAATCGTCTTGGGGCATGCCTACTTCTTGATGGGTTACGTCTGCGGGGTGTTGCATTGAGCCAGTTAACTCGGGGAGGACCATGATAAGGCTTCAACCGATCAACATGAATAACCTTGGGCTTGGATCTGCTCGATTCTTGGATTCTGTACACCACATCTGATAATTTGTGTGTGATCATGAATGGTCCCGTCCACTTGGGAAGAAGCTTTGGACATACTCCCCTCTTTCTTAGTACGTGATACAGCCAAACCCAATCGCCTACTTTGTATTGTACCAGTAGAGTGTTGCGATCATATTGCTTTGCCTGCTTATTGTGAGCTAGCGCCAGCTTTTGTCGAGCAATCTCATGCACATCGTTTAGTTTATCTCTGAGATGTTGTGCATAATCGTCTCTCTCCGTTTCTTCTGACGTAGGTTGACTGATGGTGATATCCACTGGCAGTGTAATATCTCGGCCCAACATCATCATGACTGGAGATTCGCTGGTAGACTCTTGCACGGAGGTGCGGTATGCTAGCATAGCATATGGAATTCGTTCATCCCAATCGGTTTGGTTCCGGTCCACATCGAGAATAGATGCAATCATGGTAAGCAAAGTACGGTTGAACCTCTCGATGAAACCATCACTCTGAGGATGTAGTGGAGATGTTCTAGTCTTCTTGATACCAAGGAGTTTACATACTTCTCCCATCAGAGCAGACTCAAAATTTCTTCCTTGATCGGTATGCAATTCTTTAGGCACTCCAAATCTGCATACAAATTCTTCAACAAATACTCGGGCCACTGTTTCTGCTTCTTGGTTGGGGAGAGGGTACGACTCGATCCATTTAGTAAAATAGTCTCCAACCACAAGTACATATCGATTACCACGATCTGTCTCAGGAAGTGGTCCCAAAATGTCCATCGCTACCCTTTCAAGGGGTGCACCTACTGTGTATGTCTGTAATGGGGCTCTTGATCTCTTTGGGGGATTCTTAAGTCTTGCACAAACTACACACTCTCGAACTGTTGACCTAACATCTGCAGACAAGCCGACCCAATAATAGCGTTGCTGCACTTTATGTAGTAACTTGTTTACTCCCAGATGACATGCTGTGTTCGAGCCATGAAGTTCATTGAGTACTGTTTGTCGCAGTGCGCGTGGAAGTTCAGTCTTCCACTTAACTTCTTTACCATCTTCTGATTCCCACCTGCGCATGAGAATTCCATCTCGAACATCTAATAGAGTCCAGTTTACCCAGTACGACTTAACAGCTGACGAAAGTCTTGACACTTCTGTCCATGCTGGTCTTTCTGTTCTCTCTTCTTTCCACCTCAAAATATGCTTTATGTCTCTGTCTTGTAACTGAGCCTTCCTTACGTCATCAGTGGTAATACTTGGCGCAATAGTAATTGCTTGTATTCTGCTGACAAGTTCAGATTCAGTATCCATTGTCAGTCTGTATTCTCAGCTACAGCAGTCCATCAGTTAAGTATACTGGTACTGTATGAATGTATACCAAATACAATACAGTTAATATTCATCTACATACTACACATTACATCACTAATTTACTCTACTGCTTATTTTCACAGACGTCTTCCAGTCGTCCGCACTGTGTGCATGGTCGTCGTGACAGACCATCTGCATTCATGTGAACTCGTCCTGGTCGGTGCTCAAGGGTGAGTGAATACTGGCTTATTACTTCTAGCCATCGTGCTACTTGTCCTTCGGGGTTCTTGAATTTCATGAGCCACCTAAGTGCACCATGATCAGTTCGAACTGTGACAGGCTGACCATAAAGATAGTGACGGAAATGTTTCAGGAAAGTTACAACAGCTAACAACTCTCGTCTGGTTACACAGTAGTTTTGTTCGGGTTTACTCAGTGTTCTGCTGGCATAAGCTACAACTCTCTCATGTCCATCTCTTTCTTGACTCAACACTGCGCCTATGCCAAACTTGCTGGCATCTGTATCGAGTAAGTACTCTACACCTAGTCTTGGGTATGCGAGGATTGGAGCTGTCGTCAACTTCTCTTTCAACAGTGTGAATGCCTGCTCACACTCATTAGTCCACTCAAACTTGTGATTCTTCTCTGTAAGAACATGAAGGGGCTTGGCAATACTCGCAAAGTCCTTGATGTACCGCCTGTAATAAGATGCTAGACCTAAGAAACTTCTCACGTCAGTTGGATTGGTTGGTTGCGGCCAATTTCGTACAGCTTCAGTCTTGGCTGGATCTGTGCTCACACCATCTGCCGATACTTTGTGTCCCAGATAAAGTACTTCTTTCTGGAATAGAAAGCATTTCTTGGGTTTGAGCTTGAGCTTGGCTGCTTGCAGTCTCTGTAGAACGATTTCTAGTCTTGCTATTACTTCTTCTACTGAGGGGCCAAACACTATGATGTCATCCAAATAGATCAGCAGGATTTTCCATTGTAAGCCTACCATGATGGTTTCCATTAACCGTTCGAACGTTGACGGGGCATTACACAAGCCAAATGGCATCACTTCAAACTGATAAAGACCACCAGTAACTACAAACGCTGACTTGAGTTTTGCATCTTCATCTAGTGGGATCTGCCAATACCCAGAAGCGAGGTCAAGAGTGCAAAAGTACTCGGCACCATCAAGTGAATCAATTGATTCATCAATACGAGGGAGAGGGAATGAGTCTTTAACTGTGTACTTGTTCAGTTGTCGATAATCGATGCAAAATCGCTTTGTTCCATCCTTCTTGTTAGCAAGCACTACTGGTGATGACCATGGACTGTTGGATGGTTTGATAATCCCTCTTTGAAGCATGTCAGTAACCTGTTTTTCTATTTCTTCTCTTTGTCCCATAGGAGGTCTGCGTGGATGCAGTCGTATCGGTGCACTGCAAGTTGTATGAATGGAGTGATGAACGATATCTGTACGACCGATGTCATGATCACCTCTGGAGAATGCGTCTTCATACTTGGCTAAAAGATCAGCTACTGATTCATGGCAGTCATCTGGTAGATTGGGCAATGCTCTGTGGTACAAGTCGGCAAGAAATTCAGGTAGGTGACTTGGCACTTGTCTTGTTGCATTAATCTTGTGCTTGTCATGACAATTTCCACTTGAGTCTGTGCATTCGATGCATTCACCTTTGATTGTCAGTTGCAGATTATCACAGTCAATAGTTGAATTTGTCTGCAGCAGAAAATCCATCCCAAGTATTCCATCATACTCGATATCAGCTACTATGACACTTGCGGTATGCTGGGTCGCTCCTATTTGCATATTCACGACTGCTTCACCGTAAACTATGATAGGAGATCCATTAGCTTGACATAACCGTGTGCTTGTTTCACAAATGACAGGTTGACTTTCTAGCTCTTGAAATGCTGACTTGGAGACTATTGTGATAGTTGACCCGGTATCAATGAGAAATCTGATAGCTGTTCCTTCTACAGTACTCTTCACAAACATGCCTTCTGTAATCACATTAACGGTACAGATAGTTGCTGGATGACGCTTGTCTCTCTCTAAGCCATCGGATCTTGTCTCTGGACTGACCGATCCACGATCCGCTGGAAAGGCCTCTTGCCGTTTCCCTGTCTGAACTTTGGACACTGTCTAGCCATGTGACCTTTCTGTCCACAATTGAAGCATGCATACTCACGAACATTGGTATCATTACTAGTGTTCTTGTTCATTTGTCTCATCATCTGCATGATCTCATTCAGACTTGCTTTGAGCTCATCAATTTCTGTTCTTGTCTTCATGTCAACAGATGCAGGCTGGATGCTGCTTTCCACAGCACGAACTGGACGAGGAGGGCGGTATCGTTCACGAGCTCGCTCAGCCTTCATAAACGACTCTGTCGCCAAACCTGCTCGAATAGCGTCGTCGAGTGTCACTGGATTAGCACGGAAAATGCCAGCACGAATCTCGGCCTCGTCTATGGCTTCGGAGAAGTGAGTCTTGGCCAGTCGTTCCCTTGCCATGGTACTCATCTCGGGATATGCCAGGGCAGTGAGGTCGCGAATCGCCTGTCCAAGTTGCTGAATCGACTCATCTTTGCGTCGACGTCTCTGTCTCAACTCCATCAAAAAGTTCTCGGCCTGTTCTCCAGGTCCAAACCTACGCTCAAGATGCGCTACTAGCTCAGTGTACAAAATTGAATCTCCAATGGGCAGGTTATTCAACACCTTGATGGCTGGTCCATGAAGTCGCGTTGCGAGATACTGGCCTGCTTCGGCATTCGTCCATCTGTTTAACTTCATACATACTTCAAAGTGTCTCCTGTAATCGGCCCAGGGAATCTTTCCACCAAACTTCTCTGGCAGCACATCTTTGCGATGATTATCCACAGTCACAGGTAGTTGCTCCATCGCTACAGTTGACGGTTGACTAGAAACATACTCGGGCATCTCTTGAAGTGCACGTGGACTGAAAACTCGTCGTCGAGCTGGCGGAATTGCATCTCCATACTCCTGCGTGACTACTATTTCTTGATCAGTTTGGTCAGCAGTCCATTGCTTTGGAGTGTGTTGTGAGATTGCTTGATCACCAGCAGCTAGCTCTACTGTCGCTGCAGCAGCTTTTTGACGGTTTTCGCTATCCATGTTGACTGTTATTTGGTTTGAATTGAAAGATAACCCGAAATGTTTATGGGTTTTAAAAGCCAGAGTATCTCTTACAATGTCAATGTAAAAAGGAGTAGAACTCCTTTACTAGCTTACACTACAGTTGCTCTTACTTACATACAGCTACACTACAATAATGTACTTGCTATATTTCATATCAAATTTGTTTGTAATTATGCTACCATGCTAAGTATGTCAAACTATTGGTGTTACTCCAACCACTTGCCTGGTTTGCGCAATTCTACTAACTGATAGACTCTAGACGTGACATATCCAACTTTGACAGTACCTACAGCGTAACCTTGACTGCACACTGCATTACTTCAAACTGACTAAACTTCAGACAAACAGACTCTTACTGTTTGCTAAGTACTAGCCTGGACCTCAAGTCACTCAACGTCATCATCAGCTTACTAGTTGCAACAACACACTGGCAACAACACTGAGACACACCAATCCTTCTTCACACACATATCAGTTTACTAAATATCACTGTATAGTGTTCTTAAAACACATACGCAATCAATCCCATCAGCGGTCTTTTACAAAAAGTAATCAATCCCACCGAACAGTGGTTTTATATTTCAGCAATCCCACCGCTGCCACCAAAATGTGACGCGAGGAGGGGGTGTGGGGTTCGTTGGCCCCTTATTTAAGAAATAAACTCTCTAATGAGCCACCAAACCATTAATAAACCTCCTTTCATAAGTTGCTGCCACCACATACTTTTCAGGGGTATGAACCCTTATCGAATGACAACTTGTGAATGTCAATCAATATCACGCAAAGAAACTTCGAGGAAGTCAAATACAAAAAAGGGGGGGGGGGGGGGTTGTCATTCAGCTAGAATAGCAACTACAGGCTCAACCAATAGCCAAACGCCAAACTCAACACTACCTCTTTCAATCCTACAAGTGCTCTCATTGGCTAGAGCTGGCGCCCTTTAATACATGTGCTACATATTCATTCTGCGATCTGTATCCGTGACTGTGTGAGCCTGCAACGGTTAACTCTGTCCTGGTGCCAAACTTCTGAGCTAATTCACCATATTTCGGCCATTCATTGAAAATTTGCAGGGGTATCTGTTCAAGTTAATGGTGAGTTCTGTTTCTAAGAAGTTGTAAATGTTGACAACCACGATCTGACGTTCTATGATAGCTATTTGTTCACCGTGCAAAAGTCATTAGACTCAACAGAACATGCTCGAGATGCACACACGCATTCATGCACACATGATATGTACACACGTGCTTGAACATCGAGCAGTCTGATCACCATCGTCACACATCGCCAATCAAACACACACTCGGACAACTCCCCTTATTTTCCTCTATTGTGTAGAATTTCCTTAGTTTCTAACCAACAACCTCCTCATGTAACGTGACAAAGCATCCAAAACTTCGATGGGGGGCCGTTCGTTGAAGGCGAACGTTTGTGCTTAAGATTACTATTAACTGTTACCATACGTACTTGAACTAGACCAATAGTACTCTAACTACTCATGCTTTTACATCTTGCATTCAATACAACTGACACAACACAAGACACGGACTTCTCGACTCACACGTCCGTACAACCACACTCACATCATGACCAGGCAAGTACAGTGATAAAATTGTCTGTTTTGGAAACTGGAAAATTTGAGTAAATCTCAATCCAATGCAAGTGTGCTTTATTAACATATTTACAATCGTAGCGTATGTACAACAGCATAGTCTTACTTACTTACTTAATACCTACTTTATTTTATCCTATGTGCGGTTGTGACTCGGCTCTATGAAACTTAGAGAAATGATATCAAAATCATATACTAATACTTGTACATACACATGTAAATAATGACACATTCAACATTTGGGCTTGTGACTCTCACCTAAGTTGTATCTATCCTTCATAACCATTGCCGTGCTCCGAGGGGCCTATTACATATACTCGTCGGTCTTCCGAACAATTCTGTCATAGTGACTAGGGTAGTTTCTCTATAACTCTTCAAAACCTTCTCTCTCCAACTTAAGCGCCTGCGCCTAGTTAACCGGTTCTCCGAAAATAATATTACGTTCCTCCACTCGTACCCGACCACTCCACCGTCTCTACTGGGATTCGAACTGGCACTCTTCCTGCCCAATACTATTATGAGTTTATCAGTCGTTCCTTTGATCTGATACAACTACCAGTATTTTATACATTCTCCTAAGCAAACACAGCCTCGAGATTTTACCTCCTATGTTGCTCACTTATAGGGGCTTATTCCTAGCACAACGTTCTGTGTTCAACCTGGTCCATGACAATTCAAAATATTCTTCACCTTTGGTGATACACGTAAAACCTTGCATGTCAGGAACAGAAGTCATTATAATAATCCTTCACACTATAGTTTTATTATGAGTCACATTTCAATTCCGCACTATTCAATGAATAGATCCTTAACAATACTACAAATACGACTAGAGTCAATGTTCTCGAAATGTATAGGGGGGGGGGGGGGAATACTTGAATGACTACATCATCTGTCATCAATTTCTCATCTTAACATGAGAAAGTCAATTCAGTCATAGGTAAAGGTCAAAAGGTTTCTTAACGAAGACAGTGGTACCTAAAGGGACTTCAGTAAAATGCACAAGTCAGGTACAGCTCTGCGTTGGTGCACGTGACGTTCTTTGCACAAGATTGTCACCGTACGATGCATGTTGACCAGCGGCTTTGTCAGATGAGAGAACTCTACACCGGTACAGATAACGTTCCTTGTTCAGGATTGTTATGTAAGAATGATGAACACTGCTTACTAGATGAGATACCGTAACTCTGACGCCAGGTACAAATAACGTTCCTTATTCAGGATTGTTATGTATAAACATGAGGACTATTCGATGGATGCTTGTGTACGCAGGATAGAAACTCTGCACCGGTACGAATAACGTTCCTTGTTCAGGATTGTTATGTAAGAATGATGAACACTGCTTACTAGATGAGATACCGTAACTCTGACGCCAGGTACAAATAACGTTCCTTATTCAGGATTGTTATGTATAAACATGAGGACTATTCGATGGATGCTTGTGTACGCAGGATAGAAACTCTGCACCGGTACGAATAACGTTCCTTGTTCAGGATTGTTATCATATGACAAGTACTAAATCAGACGTGCTAAAGCCAGGTAGATGAGACACATGGTAGCTCCACCATTGACACGAGTAACGTTCCTTGTTCAGGATTGTTACTTCACGATGAACAGTTGTCCACGTACAACGTAATAAGTCGGGATATTGGTAAAGGTCGGGGGGGGGGGGGGGTAACTGAATATATCACTGCCTCATCATTGACATCCTATCACTGTCATCTTCCAATGACAAGTACCGAGTACTATGTACTCTCAATACACAGAAAATTTGCTTCTAGTAAAACTAATCTATATCGTCTATGCAATATACAATTTCAAATTACATTCTTGTCTATACATGTCCTACTAATGAGATACTCTGGCATGTGATTGCTTGACGTAGTAACGTCAGAAAATGTACCATAATGTTATTGAGGATTCATTTTTGTATTTTATGGTACATTGCCAAAAGATTCAAACATTTACGTAACACCCCTAACCCTCCATCGTCTATGCCTCCACATGGTTACTGTGCTGTTTGTTGTCAATAAAATGTGAAGAAAATGTAAAGTCTGATGAACCATTTTGCTTGTTCTGCTCTTTCTGCTAATTTGTTTGTTAAACATTCTAGACATAAATCTCGTACTGTGATCTCCTTGACTCGAATATGGACCAAGAAACACGGCCGCCACTAACAGTTGGCCTACCTGTCAGTTTGACCTGAACCATGTTTAATTTACAGCCGCGCATAAGATTTGGAATTATATAGCCAGTATAAAAGCGCATGTATCGAAACTGACTCTCGCCTTGGAAATCACATTACGTGGGACATGAAACAAAAATATAGCTTTCATGGCATCATTTTAGAATGCAGTATTGACTTGTCATATCTATATATCTCCCTCTCTTCTAATACTAAAAACATTGTATCATATTGAATCAAGTAAACTTGAAACATTCACAGAATCTATACATCATCACCAGTTCAAAGTTAATGGTCATCAAGACCGCTACCATCAACATCCATGAACTCCTTTCCAAGGTCATCAAGACCAAATATAAACATCTTCATCTCATTTATTAGGTCATCAAGACCTCTATCAACTAACCTAAACATACTTGCAAATATTCTGTTATAATAATGTTCGATGACAACTTATACTTACTTTGGCTCTTGTACGGATAACTCAGCAAAAGAGAGGGGGGGGGGGAACAATCTTCTGAGATGAACTGGAAATCAGCTGATGAAAATTGCAAAATCTCATCTTCTGCTCCTCCTATTTATACCATAATTATGTGACGGGTTTCACAGTTTATTATTGGGGCTATCCAGGGTTTATCCAGGGGCCAACCCTGTCCTCCAGTGATAAAAGGAACCTAAGCCACGCCCTCTCTTGACAACTATGATAATACGCAGCGTTCATTGGCTAAAAGTACGATCACGCATACGCAGCGGGAAAGAGCGTGATTTTGAACTAAGCTGCCACGATCACTCGTGCAGCGTCTAAACACAGTAAAATCGCTAAAACCGTAGCAATTGCTCATCAAAATACTTGGAATATCCGGAAATTATCACCTTTCTGAAAAGATCTCCACGTCGTATCAAACCATAGCGGGATTTAAAGCGTCAAAGTAAGTACAACCTCGCTATCATTCTAAACATTCGTCACTATTATAGTCCCACATATACAAAATAGTGTATGTGAAATTTGTTAAAGTCTACCGTGAAAGAAAAGTGCATACACCGTACTACACGAACGGAGTGGGGAAAATAGAAGTAATCTACACACACAAAAAAAAAATTTAAGAGCCACATTCGCCACAATACATTACTTTATGTATACATCCATGTAATATTTGACTTTTGTGACTCCAAAAAGCATGTAAAGACGCCTATCAAGCATCAATCAAGCATCAATTACAAATGGAGAAAAACATGAAAAAATAAGCTCATAATAATCATAACCAAATATCGAAGCATCTGTTTACTGCAATGGTGAGAATATGATAAATTTGCGGATAATCAAGACATCATATTTAACATAAAAGGTAAGTGGTCAATGCGAAAGTAATAAAATCTTAACATTACCTTTTGTAAATAATGAAAAATATGCAAATAATATAGGTCTAGTCTCAGATTCTTAGAGATTCATTTCTTCACTTCTTGTAGAAAGAGAAACTGCTTAACCATCCAAGGTCCTTGTTGAGTCCTGTTTCAAAAGACCTGGTTTGGATGATGAATTTCATTTCAGCTAATTTTCTGGCTTCTCTGTCTTTGAAATTAGTGCCGATGATACAGAATTGCAGATCCCGAATTGAGTGGTTGCCTGAGTTGAAATGTTCGGCAACTGGTAGTGATGACTTGTGCTGAATTGAATTATATATATATATATATAATTATATATAATTATATATAATTATATATAATTATATATATATATATAATATATATATATATATATATATATATACATGCAATAACAATCATATTTTTGTACAATGATTTTCTTGCGTGTTGATGTGTCTGCTGACAGGTATGGAATTTTCAGCCTATCATGATCACTGTTTTTTTTTTCTTTGTAGGACCATTGTCTATTCGTACTTGTGATGAGGGGTATTTTATGGTGTCTTTTTCTCCGAGGCACGCGAATGACTTAAGAAGGATGCAAATGTAAAAAAAAAAAAAAAAAAAAAAAAAAAGTAGGGCAAAACATGCAGAGAAGTTTTGCTCCGAGCTGAGCTGTGAACCATTCAGACATCTCAGCCATGCGTTTTAGACAAGACGATGTGTCGCATGGTGCGAAATTACCCCACCCATACACCAAACGTTCGTTAAAATATCGCTAGACCCGAGTGGGATACAGGAAACCTTCGTAAGAAATGTAACAAGTTGTTGTTAGATTGTGTGGTTGTTTGTTTGTTTGTTTGTTTGTTCTGTTTTGTTTTTGGAATTTCCGCCAAAATAAAACTGAACAATTGGCAACGCTTCAGAACCTCGCCCTTGTTTGGTGATCTTTTGCAGACTATATAAAATACTGTACAAATGTAGGACTTTTCTACTTTTCGATTTTATTAGTATCCTTCTCAAATAGTTTGCGTGCCCCCGTGAAAACAGGCTTTTTCCCCTTCAGAGCATATAGAGTAGAAGCTAGAAAATCAGTTTCGTCAGAGCAATCAAAGCAGGGCCCCGTTGCTAGAAACTTTGCGTTTTAACGCAACTTGCAACTGATTGTCACTGGCCAATCAAAATCATTGTTGCATGCATGCCTTCTTAATAGGGCAGACCCTGAGCCAATCAGAATGGTTGTTTCAAAATTAGCAATTATTTGCAATTGATCGCAACTTTCTTGCAACGGGGCCCAGATCTACAAATCAGTGAAGTTTTAAACCAATGCAATGTATTCCTTTAAAAATAATTACTCCTAGAAGGAGCAATAGGCCCTATCATGGCATAATACTGTTATATGTCATAATCCCTTGATTCTGAATGCCACTTCATAAAATTGATTTCATTTCAATTCTATTTTTGATAAACATAAAAAGATATCTTTTGTTATATCATGACAAAGAAAAAAACCGTGTATAATTTGCGTATGTGCATTCATGTAAATACAATGTGTGTATGTATGTGTGTGTGTGTGTGTGTGACTCATAGTATGGTGCATATTTTTTTTTCCTTTTTTGGCATTCGTTTGTGATGTTTATTTCATGTTTTTATTTGCATTCTCTTCATTGTATGATTTCTATGTTTTGTTATCATTTCACGGCCTTGCTGAAAAACAACTTTTAGCTGATCGCAAGCTTTTTACTGTGGTTAGATAAATAAACTCAAACTCAAGTATGAAAACGTGTTTAGTGAGGGTGATTGCTGTCTAGTTAATTTACTTACTCTTTCATGAACACATCAAAATGCGTAAGTAATCTTTCATAATGATAATTCTTCCATTTTCCGAATCTGTCGTTGGTCGTTATTATTTCAAAACCGAGTTCTGAAGAGCACCGAGGCAACCAACGCTCATGCAGATATAATAATTTGATTCCATGACATTTGCTCCTGCGACAGTTGCTCAAATAAAATAATATTTCATTGAAGCAACTGCACGCTATATAAACCAATCATAAATTTTACCCACAAACATAACCATAGGGCCTAATCCTTACCTTCATTATATCAGACTAAAACCTACCACAACCCTAACCCTTTGAAGTGCTTGGAGAAAATATAAAGAACAGGAGCAAAATAATGTCATGTCACCAATATTTTATGAAGCTGGTGTCTTCTCTGAACTGATCGCGTGATTTTTTTGTAACGAATTAATGAACGCCACTCAAAAGCAAACAGATGTGTAATTTACAAATTCTCCAATCTTAGAAGGTATAAAGTCCGTGTGTGCATTACGGTGAGCTTGTGGCGCCATTGGTAATGAAAGGGACTCCTGTGTAACAGCAGGGAGGTGGGAAGACGCAACGCAGACGTACAGCTACACACAACATAATATCCAGGACATAACTTACATCTCGCCGTGTGCGTGCACGCCTTGCATGTGTTTCAGTTCGAACTCTGTGAATGAATGGTTGCGAAGGTTATCTTTTCTTTCCTCGGCCATCGCATGGTATTACAAAAAACCTTGCAAATTACATTGAGTTGAATCTCAAACTCTTCACGCGTTAATACATAAATTGCATTATGAATTGAGAGAACTATAGGACCAGCCATGCCAAGTATTATAGGGTGGCAATCTCGGATGGTTCGATATCACCACAAATGATGAAATAACATAATGCGATAGGGTCCTACTTGTATTCCTACTCGTTCTTTCAAGCATCGTTCTCTGGAATAGCCGTGGTTTTGTCTACACATTATGTCATATCACGTTACGTAACCTAAGTATACAGAGTATTGATAGCCTATAGTTAGATGTTACTTGCATGCTCAAAGCGGATAAGCAATCTCGTTGGGATCCGTGCAGATATACAGCCTTGCCGTGCACAAGAATATCGCAAAATGCACCAATGAAAACTCCGTCATCGGTCATTCGCAAGTTTTCGTGAGAGCGATATACGCCGGCGCTAGCTGAGATCGTGAAATTATCGAGCGAGGATGGACTGTCTACGATTCCGTCAACGATCGTCGGCTCACGATGACGTCTCAGAAGGTTCCATCGACTTTGGTACCGTAACAAACCTCGAAGGTAAGCTGTCTCCTTTGCCCTATATCGATGTCTTAATAATCGAAGACTGCAATACTTCGCGCATATTGTTATGTCATGTGAGTTCAGGTTATTGAGACAGTCATTAGAGGAGAAGCTATGTCTCTCAGAATCTCAAAATGCAACTGACACCAAAGAAAAAGGACACAATACTGTATATTGTTCGGACGAACCTATGATATAAAGACGCGTGGTATCCCTCGTTGTCCGAACATAGCGGTGGAGCTCTGAATGGGCAGAACGTTTTAGTGTCAGATATACTGAAAACCAAATTTATGTTGTCTTGATCCCTGATGGGCCAGTCTTGATAAGACGGTATACTCCAAACGCCGCGATAACACTACTAGAAAGCTTTATACTTCATTACCCTATATACCGATCAGCAATGTATATCTTTAAGAAACACTGTCCAGTCCAATGGATGAGTTTGGGCCATAAACCAATGTATGCAAATTTTGGGATCTGTTAGGTTTGTTTCTTTGTTTGTTTGTTTGTTTCCTTTTGAGTTCTGTAAAGTAATGAGCTATACTTATTTCTCCATTTCCTAATTATCAGAAAACTTTTACTGAACGGAGTCGGATTTCATGCATTATCAACTGTTATTTTAAGATAATAAATGCGTAAAACTATGATAAATTATATAATGCCAGCATGCGGTATACGTCTCGAATTCACGTCACACGATGTACTCTCTATAAAGTATGATAATGATATGGACGTTCAATATTGTCAGCTTCTTGAAAATTGTCACCCACACATTGAAGTGGATATGCGATTTTTCTCTGATAATTGATTTTTTGACATCCACATTGCATTCTGTGATTCTGTGATTGATAAGAAATGCACGTCATAATGTCAGAGGAAATTAATTACCATCATGCAAGCTGAGGTCTCATGCCAATGTTGACCATATCGGAAAAATATTGATGGGGTGCAATTAGCGTGGCTGTATGAATCTGCATTAATACTGAATGCACATGCATGTTATCACCCTCGGGCAGAAACATATCGAATATAATGGCGGGCAATATAACGATCTATTTCGACATCGGCTGATGAGTAATCATTCTGCCTGTTTCAGTGTCACCTCTCTATGTGCCATGTAACCATGGTAACCATTCATTATTATTGCTGCATCCATGCGTTATAGAATTGAGATCACAAATAATACACTGGTAGATTTCTTTGATACAATTAAGTAGTCCAAAATTAATAGACGACAAGTATAGGTCGGTACCTTTATAAAACGATATAGTTGGTAGGTCGAAACAAATGCCATGTGTTAATACGTTGGGTGTTTGATTATTTGTCTTAAAAGGGTGTAACTCTAATATTTTATAGTGTTCGAATAACGTAATTGCCGTTGTTGCAACATAAGGCTGATGTAGATTCACGTCCGCGTGATAACCGTGTCTATAATCAGAATCGATGTGTGCGAATACCAACACTCGGCAATCTACCGCCATATACATCTCTGTACACTCTTAGAAAAAAAGGTTCTTTTGAGCACCATTAAATGGTTCTCAGCACTGTCACAATAGCGACACCCTTTTTGGTGCTCGTGAGAACCTTTTTTAAATGGTGCTTGTCGGCACCTTTTGCAAAAGGTGCCCATCAGAACCTTTTTCCCGATGAAATGGTGCTCGTGAGTACCATTTGAAAGGTGCCCATGGGCACCTTTTTGACTAAAGATGGGCACCTTTTTGACTCTTTTCAAAAGGTGCTCATGAGAACCATTTCATTGGAAAAGGTTCTAATGGGCACCAATGTTAAAAGGTGCTGACAGGCACCATTTAAAAAGGTTCTCACAGGCTCCAAAAAAGGTGTCGCTATTGTGACAGTGCTGAGAACCATTTAATGGTGCTCAAAAGAACCTTTTTTTTTTTTTCTTAGAATGTAGTATGTGAATTGATGTCTGTGTATTTTCTGTGTGTTTCACACGCAGTGCTGGTAAGTTGCTTCACTGGCACCATTCTTAAAGGTACTGAGTACATTTGTACATATCTGCATTGAAAATGTGCATCACAAACTCATTTGAAATGAAATGAATTGAACTGAATTTCATCTCATCAGTCAAACATTCGTACAAAACCTACATATTAGCAATACATAAGCATGTCATACATTATCGTTGACACTGAAAAAAAAAAAGCAAGGATAACACACCCATGCACACACAGTTTCACAAGCATGAATACAAACGTGTACATGATGAGTTTGTTCGCAAAAACCGATAAGTCCATATTTGCCAAATGGAGATATTTGCGATTAAAGGTCAAGAAAAATAAAGAGAATAATAAGAAAATGTTTGCTTCTTTTGACCATCAAAACCAATATATCATTTAAAAGGTACATGTATTATTTTTGTACTTTATGACAGAGACCGTTCTTCAAAATCTTCAAAAATGGACTTATCGGACTTGGCAAACAAACTTTCACATGTACATGAAATTCACCAATATTTTTTCATGAAACATCACTCAATAACTGAAAACCATAGAAATTTGCTCTTTCACAAATTCGCAGAAATGTATTTATTCACCTTAACTTTTACAATCTAAAGGTGAGGTTTGTATTTGTCATGTTATAATCTGTCAAATATTCTTAACAAAATATTTTCATTTGTTCACTAATTTTTTTTTTTCCACAATATGTGTCATTTGTGTACCAAGCACTTCTTGAAACACCATCACACATCTCTGTACAGATGATATGAAACAGCAAGAGGTGCATCAGGCTTTTGAAATACATAACAAAATTTCTAATTCTCTGTGAAATAATTCCTGCATGGATGAGATACAGTAATTGTGTCAGTCTTAAGATAGGCAGTAGTCAAGTACATTACTTATAAGTAGTATGAGGAACTTTTTCCACATATTTGCTAGTTTGTTTGGTGTCTTTTTTTGGTTTCTTTTAAAGCATATTTGTCCTAAAAGCAACTACAAAGGGCAGGAAAACAATTCCATTAAACAGGACCTTTGGTATTGTCACAGAAAACACACATTATATTGCTGGTATGACACTTGGGAGAGGATAAGCTTTACACTTCTCCACTTCACTTCACTTCACATTTATAACGTCGAGTACTTGAATTAACTTATCTTTGTTTGCATACGAGTGCCTTTTTTTTGTTCTGCAATTTGAAAGCACCATAGACACATCTATACAACTGCAAATACAAGAAGAGTATCAATTCGGGTTAATCATGACCTCTGACAATTTACAGCATGTCCTAGGAAACACACACACACACACAAAAGAACACATTGTTTTATAATGTGAAGGATAATAAGGGGAAAAGAGCTAGGATACCACACCCACATAGTTTCACAAGCATGAATGAACAAAATTCCTCAACCATTATCTAAAATGTATAACATTGGGTATCAATAAATATTTACACTTTTTTAAAAGCAGAGCCATAAATTCATTAGAGTAAACTACAATGCAGACCTAAAGCTGAGGTTAGAATTTGCTGTCCTATAACCTGCCTATGACAATGATATGTTGTTAGCAATTTGGCAGCAGTCTTTTAAACACCACCACCACGTACATGTACATGTACATTTTGTATTTCTGCAAAAACAGCATAAACTGGTGACAAGAGGTGCATCAGTGCTTTGAAATAAATTACATAATATTCAATTCTCTACACAATACGTTATTCCTGCATGGGTGTAAATGCAATAAGTTTTACCAGTCTAGGTGCAAACTTTGAAAGTGTGCAGAAATCGACCACACAGTGACTGGAGAAGTATAAAGAGCATTTTCCGTTTGTGCTTTTAAAGTTTAAAACTATAAATGACTCCACTTCTCAGATTGGCATCCAGTCTGATCTCATTACGTCTACCCCCCTCCCCCCCCCCCCCCCCAATACAGTTGATTCAAAGCTGTTAAATGCGAATTATAGTGAAACATTATCACTGATACATTGTAAATTGCAAATACTGTATTGGGATCATAACAAAACATATGTGACCCTCCATCACACAAACCAACAAAAAGTCGCCAGACATGAATTTTTGGTTGACGGCAGATTCTGAAAGAGCAGCTATAAAATACACTATAGAAGTCAATGCAAACGGACTTACCTACCCTATCTACATATTTCTAAAAGGTTTTCCCTGGCAGCATCAGTGTTTTCTCTTTAACTCAGCTCCTTCTTGGCTAGCCTAGGTTTCTGGTCGATGCTGTCAACGGGCTATCCGGGCTAAAATTGTCATTCTGATCGATGTATTCTTTTGGGCACCTAGCTCATTCTTGACTATAGCCCAGGGTTCTGTCTGATGCTGTCAACGGGCTATCACGGGCTGTCATTCTGATCGATGTATTGTCTTAGCCACACAGCTCATTCTCGACTAGCCCGCCGGTTCTGTGGATGGGCTATCCCGGGCTCTTATTCTGATCGATGAATTCTTGTGGCCGCCCAGCTCATTCTTGGCTAGTGTTAAGCCTACGGTTCTGGCCGATGTTGTCAACGGTCTGTCACGGGCTGTCTCTCTGATCAATGTAGAGTCTACCTTGTTCCCTAACCGCACCAGCGACCCAAACACGTCCGTACTGGTTATCGTCCCGGCCGGAGTTACTTGTTCCCTGGTTTCTGTGCATGTCGGTGTGTCCACTTCCCTGACATATGAATTGAAAGATACAATAGACCTACACCGCGTTAATAAAACAAAGTCATTGCTATAATTCGATAAACATAACACAGCATTACATCATACATGACGTGACTCCTTAAGAACAAGCCTGAAATTAAAACATACTGAAGAGATTTTGACCTAGGCCTACTGGGCTGTACGACCTCTAGTAATTGGCTCCGAACGTTAACACTATAACAACAATTATAACTTATAGGACCCTATAGAACAAATTTCCTTATTGCATGTACCGGTGCATTACCCCGGGGCGCTCCTTATACACAGTTATATCTTTGCGTTCGGCGTTCGGGCTGTGTTTCGGAGTTTGTAGACTCTACTTTTAATAGGCATAAACGTTACATGCAGGCCTAACTAAGCAACTTAGCCCGGCCCAGTCGCTATAAAAACGTGACAGCCATATGCTCCGCATAAACACGGCGTCTGTTCGGGCTAGCCCATTATTGCTATGCCAAATTTCTAATTGTAAAGTATTAACGTTAACGTTAGGCCTAACATGTTATTGTTAGATCTTGATCGTACTGTACCTGGTAAACATTACACAAGATAACAGCTTCGATCAAATTAGATCTAACATTAGGATCTAACCGTTATCGCCACAGGTTAATCACTGAGCCTGACTGAAAACTGAGTGATGAATCTAACTTGATTTTGTACCAACGAATGTCATCTAAAAATGAGATGAAACCACATTAAAACTAAAAATCTTACCTATTCTCCTAAATTGTGATGACTGCCATGGCGAAAATGGAATTGACAGTGACACGTTTCCAGTCCACTTTGACAAAATTAATGTCTAACGTTACCGGGTGCCGTTCGTTATGGTACCGGGTGCCTGTGATGCATACAGACCTACCTACTGTACGTATTATGTGTGTCCACTCTAGCCGCAGCGTGGTGGTAGGTTTGCATAGCTAGCTAGGCGGGTGGCAGGCGCTAGGCAGGCAGCACAGGGCTACATAGCCGCGGCGCGCGCGATGGCTACATACACAAGATTCCCATGCGGTGGTGCAACAGTGCAGTACTAGTATGTGTGCGTTTACGCGTACGCATATCTGATCGAGCGCTAAATTGGATGGTGGCAGCTGTCAGTTGGCACGCAGCCAAGAGAAGTCATTAGTCTACGATAGAAACAATATGTACTTTTTATTATCACAGCAGTAGAAGCAAATGCAATATTTTTGTACCAATACCACATTTTTTGGTGATTCTTACATCTGACATTCGAATATACAGCAAGGGGAAAAATGAAAGTGGACCTAAAGATATTGTTTGACCTGCAGGAGTACCACAAATAACACTCGGGGACTGGGTCGCATACTAGCAAATGGTGACGAACGGAACCATTTCGATTGGGAACCATTTATAGGTGCTCATCGGAACCATTTTGCGAGAACCATCTGATGAGAACCATTTTGGAGCCGACGAGAACCATTTGAGAACCTTTTTTTCTTAGAGTGTAAAGGGTAATGTCAAAGTCTTACTAATGGGTGGTGCTATCTCGGATAAAGCATGAGGCCGTTTGCGAATTAATGCGATATGGTCATCGCTTGGAAAGACTGCACTTTTGTCCACCACTAACTAAATCGAACTCAGTTCTCTTCTCAAATGGAAGTGAAAACATAATATTCATGAAATATGGCTACCATGCCGTGGAGGCTATTGTTCATAATAATGGAATTACCTGACGAAAATGTCACAAGCGCTTTTAGGGCTCAGTCCCCAGGCACGAACAGTCACCACAATGATGATGAATAGTGATAACGATGATGCATCATGATGATAGTAATAATAATAATAATAATAATAATAATAATAATAATAATAATAATAACAGTAATGATAATAATAATGATAATAATAATAATAATAATAATAATAATAATAATAATAATAATAATAATAATAGAAATAATAATCAACATTAACATCATAAGTGGCTCCAGTATTATTGTCCACCTTTAGGTGCTCATGGCGCTTCAAGAAAAATGCATATTATACAAAACATGAGAACAGTGACGGAAATAAACTATTCAAGCAAGCAAAAATGAAAGTAGACCTGATGAAAGCAATTACTAGTAACTCAGATTGTCTTCATGTGCAGGATTTGGTTTGGTAGACATGCATGGTGTGTATACGCGTGTGTTTGTGTAGGGCCTAATATTGTGTGGGTATTATCAGGGCTCGACACTCGCGGGGGCCCAGTGGCCCGGAACCACCAAAATTAAGTGATGTTGGGCTACCAGATTTCCAATAAGAGTATCTTTTAGTAGCCCGATAAAGCAACTGGAATGCAAAAAATATCTTTGTTGTATTTTGGACCATTACATTAAACAGTCTCTTTGGGCCACTACAATTGGAAGTTAAAACATGTCGATGACAAAAATGGGTCAACATGGGAAAAATGTGTCGTGTCCTGCACTGTACGTTTGTGTATATCATAATTTATATCCCAATTACTGTATAATAACCAACACCAGCAATGGATCAATTCTAGTCATATCATGCAGTACGTTGTTCAACCAGGGAGGTGCAACGGAGTAGTCCTTGTGGCCCAATGCATGTCAAACAGTGTTTTTGCGAAAGCGACATCTTGAACAGAGGGCCAAACTTTGACCAAATCCGAAATTTACCTTCGTAGTATATTATTACAATGAGGCTGATAGTTCTTGTGATATTCACATAATGTGAAGCAGTTTGAGATTTTGGTAAGCGTGATACTAATGCGTGTTCATGATTGTTTTGCAGTGTTTTTAGAAGGGGAGGGGTTCAGCAAACCTTGATTGTGGTGATAGGGATGGCTAGGCTACCATTTACAGAATGAAGATACCTCATCGCATGACGAGATGATCCAGAAAAACGCAAACTTCATAGGCTCTCCACAAAAATCGTGTAACATGAAAGTTACGATGTAGTATTAATACCGGATCATTACTTACATTAAATAGACAATACGTCACCCCGGATTAATTCAATGTGCGGCGCTCCAAGGGCAGGATATTAGAGACAGAATAAAAACTGAAAGTGGTGAGCAGATTCCCTTATCTTTATGTACAGCAATACAGAAACTTGCTAAATCATTAACTATTTTCGACAAAGGGATCAGTCACGCCATGTGGCGAGATCCCGATTTGAGTGCACTGTATGGTTTATGCTCAAGAGATGGCGCCCTACAACATACTAGTACTTAGCATTGTCTCGAAACGACACTGCACTGTTATTGCTGTATATATTCATCAAATAGACTGTTGCCGGAAACCGGGTGCTGACCTCTTCCCTTGTTTGACTTCCCGCAAATAAACAAACAAACAAACAAACAAACAAACAAACAAACAAATAAACAAACAGAAACAAACAACTCAAAGCAATCAAACGTATAGGATCAGATTAACAAAAGAGGATGTGAGACAAGCATTTAGCAAAACAAAAAAAAACAATAAAAGAAGGATTAGGCCTATGTCCTTCATGCGTGATGGCAAACAAACATCAATGATCAATCACAATACTCGTAAAGTTTAATCGTGTTCAGAGGTTAGCAATAAAACAACACACTCATTCCTTCCCCCGCAGATGAACTCACATTAAAACACGTAGGGCCATGTAGTCGTTTTCGGAGCAAAATGTCGTCCATTGAGTGACGTTATCAATGGACGTCAGTCCAATTTCAGGCTGTATCTTTTTGCGAGATTTATAAATTAAAGAGCATACAATAATGTATGAGGAATTCAAAGTGTATTTGATGAAAATAAGCTTTGGAATGGCTGAAATATCTAAAAACAGATCAAAACAAAGTGGTAGTAATAAAAGGTATGGGTCCTCACTTTGTTTTTGGATGGGGACTTCGGATTTTTTTTTTTTTTTTTTTTTGCACAGTGTTTTGGTTGGGTGGGGGGGGGGGGGACTTAGGACAATGTGTAGCCGCGTTCTCTTGTAAAGTAACATTCGGCATAATAGGGTTATTGACATTGCCTTATATATGATTTTTGTCATTTAAAATTCTACGATTCTCATCATTGCAGTTTCACGTAGGTCCAGTTCCTATATGCTTATATCATTACATTCCATCTCCAAAAGCTTAAGAAGCTACGAAGAGGAACGGACAGTTGCAAGTTTTCACAATGAAAGCAACAATAATACAGTCAAACTTCCTGTAGCGGCCACAGGTCCTGCCGTATGCGACCACTATAATGTATGAAAGCCCCGGTAAAGGGAGGGAAAACAGTCGCTTTACAAGACCCGTTTATAGCAGCCACCTGTCTGAAATTATAACGGCCACGTTTTTCGTCCTCTTTTTGTGGCCGCTATAGACAGGTTTAACCGTAATTGTGGTTATTCAGAGGTCATAATATCCTTTTTCCAGTTATTAGGTTTACTCGTTGTTAGGATAAATTCTGCTTTTACTTTAAAACTCCTCAATACGTCGACACGATCATCATCACCATCATCATTACAATCATCATCATCGCCATCATCACTGCCAAGTTTATTAGTATAATTTAGTCATCTTTTTCGTCACTTTATCATCATAACGAAGTATAACGACGACACCGCTAAGAAAGCTACACATATTGAAACAAAAAACAAAAATACACAACATGATGCAGAGATTACAGAAAGGAGAGTTTGAGAGGGATCAGCAGTTGACATCTCAGATAGATTTTAAAAGAAGAAGACGAAAATGTGGTTGTGGAGAGAGAACACACGGAAGAGATTGTTTTGATCTAGGTAAATTCGCATTTATCCTACTAAAATATTCATCTTTGTTTTGCTATCATTTTGCTCAACTTCTGTTTGGAGATTAGTCTAAACGCATGTTTGTTTTTTCATCACATCCTCTGCATGAGTTTATTTTAAAAATGAATCCGATGACGGTTATTGATGATATTTCAAAAATGCTTATGAAGACTCGATCATATCAAAATGTTGTCTGTCCAAAGCGGGTCCAGAGGTCATGCAAATTTGCTACACTAGTTGTAGTTTGAAAATAAAATATCTACGTCTGAATCTAATATTAACAAGACTATCCGCCCACTACGTGCATGTATCACTATTCGCTAGCCATGCAGGGAAACTGAAGCGAGGCAATTATTGTTTATCGATCCGGCCAGCAGAGGGACGCGTAGATAAAGGATAGGTACCAAGTGTACTAGGTGGGAGTGTATTCGCGGGCTGGCTGTCACCGGTTGAAGGGTGTGAATAACACTCAACCTTAATTTTCCCACTGAACATTACAGGGATTTACGGACACTTCGACAGTTTCATATACATTTCTATGCAACATGGGAGACAATCAAGGACAAGGTAAGTTAAAAGAAACGTCAAGTAGTCAACTTTCCCCCTCTTATTCTTGTTTAGAGGTTGAAGAGTGTCGACAGAGTTTGGAACAGCTTAGCGAAACCTGTAGCGGGGCGCGGTCGGCCTGGCGCGCTACCCACGTTCCGTTAGTCGTTGTGGACACTTCCGCACAAATAGCATCAGATTGAACAGTTCTGACTCGTTGCGTATCATCATGCAGAATAGGAGTGACTATTCAAAGCCCTACCGACAAGATACTATCCGGCGTTTGAATGGGGTACACTCCATGCCAAAACGACTTTGCTCAAGTCCCTTTGTATAAAATAAAAACCTAGAATGTGGAGATGCCTTTTATTATAACTCTTGGTAGTCTTGCTCTTTTGGTCTTGTTGTTTATCCATTATCTAGAAAGCCATTTAGGCCTAAGTAACATGATGTACTTGTACAGTTACTGAGATAGCACTAAGTTAGCGATCGCATTTTAGTGGCAGGTTATTTTTTTAACACTCACAGTGTGAAGTTCTGAGAACAAAATTGGCAGATTTTACACCTAGAAGCACGTCAGTTCAGGGTAGGGAAGTCCGCACCATTGCATTGGAAGGTTTTGCTTCGACTCGCTCATTTTTATGCTGTCTGTATACAGTAGGATCTATAGCAAATAGTGTGGATCTATTGTACAACAAGGTTTGCTACACTACAGATAGGGATTTGTAAACTTTGTTCCTTCCAGACATTTGTATACATACATTGTAGATGTACTGGTAATTTTTAATCTCTTATGGAGGATATTATTAAAATAAGTAAAAGGAAATCAGTTGGTCAATCAACTTACTTATCAATGAGATGCAAGGCTACGTAATAATGAATGATCATGGTATTATTTAAGTTGTGTCGAGGAATCTTCTTAAACAATTTAAATTATTTAAATAGGAAATTACAATTTTAAGCATCAACCATTAATGAAGTTAAATCTGCATTTATTTCAAACAAGAATGGAATGCAGGGTTTGGTGGGTGAGTTGAATGAAACATAGATACCATTCTGTTTGTGTTAGATTCTTCCTTTCTACATACCAGTTTTCTGGAAAGTACTTGCAATGCCACTGTTTAGGAGGAACTACTCTAAGTGACTGTCAGCAAAATGCAGCCGAGGAATTTACTGGGCAGACAGACAACCAGTAACAAACAGCAATCAAACTCTTTTGGTGTATTGAAGCATACTGCTACCAATTGTGAAGACATTTACAATGTATGGAGGTACAAATGTATAGGTTATAGAGATGTATCCTGGTGTATACTGGTTGTCTCTTTACTACCCTAGATAAAAGGAAGGTCATGTTTTACACTTTTGTGAATATGCCACTGAGCTGATGAACTCGGTCAGGTGTGTTACTCTTTTGTCGTGGTTGAAGACCATGAAAATGCAAGGGGGATATGGAGGATTAGTAATCCCAATTCACCAGTTTCAGGACATCCCTTCACTAATCCCCCCCCCCCCCCCACCTTGGAAAGAAAACGAAGCATTGTAGATCTGTTGGCTTGTTGAACCATTCAAAGGCTATTTTAAAGGGATGGTATCCTAGCATATAGTATTGGTGGAGATGAAGATTGGGCTTTAACTTTTTGTGAGATATCAAGAAACCACTTATGAAAGGATACAGAGCATACTATTCTGAGAGGATTTCAGAGTTAATTAGATGAAAATCAGTTTTGGAATGGCTGAGACATCCAAAAACAAAGTAAAACAAAATGATCCTAATAAAGGGTTGGTCCCTGCGGATCAAGATTGCTCTGTTTTGGATATCATCTATTAGCCTTTTAAAAACCAGTTTTCATCAAATAAAAATTGAATCGCTGTTGGAATTATATGCCCCTTCATATTTCATAAGAGCTCTCTCATTATCTTACCAAAAATCTTGGAAACCTGAAATTAGGTCTCAACCAAATCCATACAATCCCTGTAAAGATGGGATTTTTTTGTTCTGTTTTATTTTGTTTTGCTTTGATTAAATAGGCCAAAGCTTGCTTCAGTCTGTAGAGGAATGTACATGTATGATTCATAATCCAGCATTACTTTGCAATATTATGCAATACTTTCATGTAGTTCTAGTTTAATAGCTGGCCTCTATTTCCTGTGAAGGGAAGTTCATCATGATAAAATGTTGAGTTGTACTGAGTGGAAGAGTTGATGACATTGAGGTTACAAAGACATCCTGAAGAGTTGTTGACACTTCATCATTATTACATGAAGCATAATACATAAACCGTGACAATTTGTATTGTATGGTAATATAGTGTTGCTTTGTCAGGCAAAAGATATGAACATATTGTGATGTACAATACCTTGTATCTGTTGAGTTTATTATTTTTTTTTATTGCATAGTATTGGTGGAGATGAAAATTGGGCTTTAACTTTTTTTTTTTTTTGCGAGTTACTGAGAAAACACTTATGAAATAGTACAGAGCATACCATTTTAAGAGTGAATTCAAAATTTATTTGATGAAAATCGGGTTTGGAATAGCTGAAACATCCAAAAACAAAGTAGAACAAAATGATCATAATAAAATATGGGTCCCACACTTTATTAGGATTGCACTGTTTTGGATATCTCAGTCATTTCAAAATCAATTTTCATCAAATAAACGTTGAAATCCTAATGAAATTACATACTCTTTCATATTTCATATTGAAGAGGTTTCTCACTATCTTTAAATACACATATTCCATAAACCATGCCCAGCTTCATTGTTTCTATTCCTCTGGTTAAGTGAGTCCAGCCAGTCAAATAAAAAAAAATGTCAAGGTTAAACTCAGGCTGAGACAAAAGTGCACCAGTCTGATATACTATGATAGAGAATACAATAACCACAGAGGCCTGTGGGTGTACTGAAACTGGTAATTTCCCCTAACGCTAGCAGTTATGTGCATTCATGAGGTTCCTTTTATCTGGTATAATCTCATACCAAATTCAAGTCTAGTAGTTACTCATGAAAAAGGTAGAAATTTTAAAATTCTAAAGTTTCCATTAAAATACAATGTAGGACCTGGAATTTGAAAGTGTTTTAAAGGAATTTTCAAGTCTCATGTACTTTTCACCAGATAAAACTGGTGATATTTGCCTCAACCACATGGTGCATTGTACCATGCTGTTAATACATTACCTTCGAGATGATCAGTTCATGAACTCATGAATTCTAAGCTCTGGTTTGTGCAGAATGATTGTAGTGGTCAATAGGTGCATTTATCAACTCACTTGTGGTGTGGAATTAGAACTTCCAAACATATTTCAGGGAGTTTTTGGCAGTTTGTAAATTTATGCAAAACTGTTTTGATTACTGGGTTTAGCTATTCGTATAGAAACAGGTTTCAGAAATACCAGAAAAAGTGTAATCAAAGTGTGATCTCAAACATGTTTGATCCAAAAATTATGCTTTTCTGTAGAGTTAATAGCTTTGCTCCAGATGCTACAGTGTATAACTGCCCAGTTACAATGTTTAGCAATGAAACAAATAATAATGATAATAATGATAATACAGTGCTTATATAGTGCATATCACTACCTTAGTGTCTCTATGCACTTTAAGGGAGAGGGATGAAAATAGAAAAAGAAATGTATTGACTCCTGTACAATGTATGTATCATAGATGCAAACCAAAACTCGTTCATAATACTTTTTAAACAGAAATGTCTTGAGAACTGATTGACAATGTAGTGAAGAGTTGTGTGTAGGTTAATGGGATACTTTAATGATGCCACGACATCGTAATTTGCATATTAGATGCTTGCCACTCATAAACATCACTGTTATGTGAAGCATGAAACTTAGCTATTCCATACCACTGTAGTATTGTACAGTCAGTATGTCAGATTTAGTGGACCTTCTGCTAGTCTTTTCTCTTAATTTTGTTCTGTTTATGAACAGCCAGTTGAACATGTACATTACCTTACTGTAAATTACAGTAGTTGCTACCATCAGGGAGGTGGGAAGTAGAGAGTAGTGAAAGATTCAAGGAGAAAGTTGATGGAGAAAAAAAAGTTGAAATAAAATATGAAGGACTCTGAATTGCGGCCTACTCAGCATAATACACTTTATTCATGGGGAAAAAGTTGAGGGATTAAGTTTCGCCAGGCAGGTGAGGGTGAGAGTATTTTGTCTGAAATGTGAGACATGGTACTGTAGGTTTGTATAGATCTCCAAACATCTTCAGATGAGAATCAAAAGGGCATTATCACATTTTATTTTTTCTTGGGGGGGGGGATGCGTGGGTATTGAGTTTTTGGTATCATGTTGTAGAGCTACATCATATCTACATTGTACATTATCGTGTCAATTTTAAATTATTTTCATTTTCAGTAAATTTTAGAAATCAAAACCACAGGGGCACTATTGTATGTGATATTTTTTGGAACAATGCTTATCAACCTGCTATTTGTACATTTGATCAGGTGGACTGAGATTGTTTCATTTCTATTCATGCTCAAATCTTAGAATGTGACTGTGTCCTTCTGGTTCTCAGCTGATGGCACAAGAAATGAGCAGTTGATTCACTCCTTGATGTGTTAAAAACTATGTTGCCCTCTTATAGCTTGACAGGAAGGGGTAGATGTGTAGTTTGTGTCCACTGAGCCCCAATACCATGGAAATCAAATTTGTGTATGACTAGAATACACAAAAAATAACCTGTGATAGCCCCTGAAAGTATACATATTTTGATAAATTAGATCATATCTCTATAACAATTTAGCACTTGTGCTATGCACATTTTAGTTCTGCTCCGTTCAAGCGCTGGTAATGATGTGTGCGCGTTCTAGCTCTATACGCATAAAATGTTGTTTTTTTTTGTGTGAATAATATCGAGATTCCATGTCAATCAGTTAGCTGATCATGCACATGCATTGTATATAATATCACTATTGTTCAAGACATTTGGACAAAGATATCGATAGCAGTTTGTTTGATTGAAAGAATTAGGTGATCGACTAGTCTATTTCAAGTCTTTTTGCTTTTGTATACTCTTTAAAATCTGCATTTAAACCCAATAAATGAAAATCAGAGTAACAAAAAAAAAAAGAAATCAAATGTTTTGCAGAGGGCATATACATGTATGTGTCTCAAGTATATTCTACATTATATAGCAAACATGAAATTCAGAGTATTAGTACATTTTAATCCAAAGGTATTTCAAGGGGGGGGGGGGAGGAAATAAGATGGGTCTCAAATAGCTGAGGCTTGTTTCTGTCTTACATGATACCCTCTGCTTGCACATACTTCTCAATCTCGTGGAATGATTACAGTCAGAGGGCCTGTGATGAAGGCTATCACTGTAAAAGCACAAAGGATAAGGAAGTCTGCAGACTTTGACAGCTGCATCATTCTATTCTTATTTGAGCAGTTGGTATCCATGATGACTGGTTGATGATAGTAGCACTTATTAAGGGCCTTTCCAGGGGGTTTGACCTTATCACAGCTCTGAAAAAGGAGACAAAGCAAAAATTTTGTTTACTTGTTTATATTTAAAAAGACTTCCATTTGGCTATATTAAAATTTAATGCCAAATGGTATTTGATCTACCACTTTTACCCAATTACATAATCTAAAGTAATGTGCTATAATATACAAGTGTATTTTGATTCATGTATTATACTGTATGTCTCATTCACCCCCAATTGAATTAAATTAAATATGATCGTGATGAGTATAGAGGCATATGTTGAAATTTTTTATTTTTCATGGGAATAAATGACAGGAATTTGCATAATTGAATTTGAATCATCAAATGGAATTTGACAATCTCTGTGGGCTGAGAGTATGCACTGATAATTTACATTATGTATAGTCCCTTGCTTTCTTAAAACATTGTGAACCACAATGTTGCACAAAGTCATCAGTACAAAAAAAAAGAAAAACAAAACAAAACAAAACAGTTTTTGAATGGGTGAGTGGATGACTGAATTAGTGGATGAATATAATTATGAATGAATGAATACATGAATGATAAATGATAATGAAACCAGCTTCCTCCTTTTTGGTCCTCTCTTTGCAGCGGAGCAGATGCAGCAGAAGTTGCGGCAGGGGACGAGGTTCACCAAGATCTCTCCAAACAGCACCAAGAAGCACACACGCACGTTTGTGCTCACTGATGATGCATCCGCTCTCATGTACACTCCGTCCAAGAAGGCTGCGCACAAGGCACAAGGTAAGGCATAGATTTTCATGGGCATACATGTACAAAGTATCTCAGGTTTTGACATGAATTTCTGCCATCAAGGGCTGTATAGAATCATTCTCTTTAATTATTATATTTTTGTGGGGGGGGGGGAGAGGGGGTTATTGTTTGTTTGTTTTTTATCCAAGCAGCTTTGTGTAGTTTACGAAGGGTATTTAATTTGTCATTTAAATTCAAGTACAAGATATGTAACACAATATAAGAAAGACAGCACTCGTATGTAAAAAAGCAGGATTGTCGCCTCTCTTGTCTGCGGGACATGCAGTCATCATACTCTGGTCGTCTATTTGCCCATTGGAGACAGAAAGGTTTGCTTCAAGTACTTACACATACTTGGGTATGTGGGATAATGCACTTTGACAATTTTAAATGGGCATTTCCGTGAGTTGTGCGACATGACCACCAAAATTTTACCCGCATATTTCAGGACAACTGATAATCTTACTTTGTTAGCCATAGTTTGAAGTGTGTGAAACCAACTTTACCTTTAAGAAAAGTTCCCTTTTGTGCATTTTTATACCTTTTGAAACCAGAAAGCATTTTTTGACCTAAAAATCCCTAAAAATGCATGTTTGTTGCTCTTTGTGATTAATTTTTATATTTGAGGCTCAAATCAAACTTTGTTTGGTTTTACAAATCAAAAATATATTAATCTAGCAGTAAATAAAGTGGAGAGCTCGATATAAGATATTACTTTGGACACCAGCGTGCTCTTACATAGCTCGAGAAGCTGCTGTAACGTGAGTTACCGAAACATGAACTTTTTAACCTAGCAATTTTACTATGTCCAACTGAGACATGGTATTTTGGATTATCAAATAACTATGCAGCACACATCCAAGAAATATGATGGGACTTATAGTCTTTGCTTCAAATTCTCATAACAGAGGTCTTAAAATTGTAACGTGAGTTACCATGTAACGTGAGTTACCGACATGATTTTTCTTGAATACCAAGAAATGATATGAAGGTTGTGATTGTAAGTAACCAATGAGTACATGATTGCTGAACTCTTGTATTAAGATTCTATTTCCAGTAGATTGTTATTCTCTTGGTCTCTCTCTATCACCAAACCAACTGGTCTACATGTACAATGTATTAATTACACATGTTCATCACATGTTAACTTCTGAAAGAAACTGTTCCATATTTACTATTTAATATTACAGTGCATGTATACTGATCTGTTACGAAAGTTGTTAAAAGACATTTCTTCTAAAGCTGCATGGACCTTGTTCCAGCAAATTATCAAAATTTTGTGATAACTATTAATAGCCTCCTGATTGGGATAATCACTGCATGATTACTCTTGAAAAGTTCTTGTTTTTGTAATTCAAGTGATTACTGTTTGACATGTCATAGTTTATACCTACCTGTATAGACCAAAGCCATTGTTTATGAGGCTGAAACATTTACATGTATGAACAGAATTTTAAGATTGGAGCTCACTTCCTGCTGTTTTTTCTGAGATTTTTGAGAACTGAACATTGTGAATTTGACACGCTTATGTGTTTTATACTATTATACTCTGAGGTTTTAGCTATATTGTTGCAAAATCCTACAATGAAACCTTTCCATGTTTACTGTAATTTACTTTACATGCTGATCTATTACCAAAAACTTGTTGAATGTGAACCTCATTATCAGACATTTTCTTTAAGAGCTGGACAGTCATGTACCTTAAAGCAAACTATCAACATTTTGCGATATTAACAGTTAGCCTCCTGATCACAAAATATTTACTATTCATGTTTTTCATTGGGATTTACTGCTTCAGTCTGCTTGATTACTCCAGAAAATACTGGTATACTTTTTACATGTATGTACAATTTAAATAATGGCTACCATGGTACTTGACATTTCATAGACCAAAGCCATTGTTTTTTAAGGCTTAAACATTTATGAACATGTTTTATTAAACTGATCAATACTGGTAGCAGATAACTAAAATTTCTCTGCAGTTTCTGTAATTCAATTCTAATTTCTTTACCAGTTTAGTATAAGAATCTGTAAACAAATCAAACATACAAACAATTGATTATTGAGTAATTCAAACAATTATCAAATAATTGGAATATAAATTGCATTGTTTAAAAGTTAAAAGATTTATTGAAATATTCATTTCTGAACCTTTAAACTCTCCACAGACTACTTGTACAGGTCTCTAGTCTTGTGACTCAGTGTATTAAATGGAATAGTTTATGGATGACTTGTTTTATCTAGATAGCCTGAAATCCATTTAAATCTAGTAAAATAAAAAAACAATCAAATCAAATTCTCAATTAAATCCTCAATTTCTGATGCATTTGTTAACTGGAAAAGAGTGTAATTTAATTAAATAGACTCTGTTTCATATCATTTTGTTGAATACAATTTTTGTCTCAGTACAAATGAAAGCTTGGAAAATGACTCAATTAAAAATGAAATTTATCTTCAAGTTGGTATTCTAAATGTAAAGTTTCCTGCCTTTTGGTAATCTCATGGATAAAATGGGATTAATTACTGTCAGATCAATGTTCAAATCAATTTAGATTCTCTATTCATGGAGTTTGTTTGTGAAAAAAGTTGTCTTGGTAAGTTTTCTTTGGATTATTAAGACAAAAATTTGTCTTGTGATCATGTGGACAAACTGTAACGTGAGTTACCGTAACGTGAGTTACCGCTTCACATGACGATACCTGGAGAATATAAGACAATTTGAATTTTTACCATACTCGGTGATGTATGTTGTTAGTCCATGACTTTGACACAATAGACTTTAAAGTCTCTCTGTTTCTTGTGTGAGGAAACTTTTGAATATATATAAGACATGCCAAATTTTTGCATATGTCCAAATTATGTAACGTGAGTTACCGACATTTGTAGTGTTTTTTCTCATAGTTCTCATAAGAGTCTGTGGATGTAATGTTGCTGTGAGGTAGGATGGAGGTGCATGATACTCATTCACATATAGTAACTCATATCACTAATTAGGTTTTAAGGATATTGATCTCAACGACCTAATTTTGAGTTCAAAATGTAACGTGAGTTACCGTGGAAATGCCCAAATGCAGAAATCAAGGTTTCAAGTGATATTTGATTATCAAAAAGCACTATGATCCCTCAATGATTCTTTTTTGTTATTTTTTTTTTACAGTGCACTGTTGCATTTTGGGTTTATCTGTTGGTCACTTAAAAAAATTACCAGTGCTTGCAAAGTTTGTAATACTACCAGAAACAGCTGGAGCCACACAATTTTTTATACAATGTAGTATAAAATTGCTTATTAACATCTCTTTTATGTTGTCTTTACGGTTCCATACTCTGAAATGATGTGTAACTTAGCATGGAAGTTAGCCCGGTGTGGACAACTAGATACCATAGAAGCATCTCTTAGAAATTAGAGGCTCTTTACAGTCCTGCTGTTGAATAGAAAACAAGGGGAAATTGGACCTTAAATTTGTGACCCATTCAAGCATGCTGTTAGAAGTGGCATAGTGTGCAGCAGGGGAAGTAGAATAGAGATCCCATTGTACACACTACAAGAGACTCATTTAATAGATTAACCCAAATTTTGGCTTGTGCTTTAAAGTATTAAACCGCTTGGAATGCTGAGCTTTCCACTCAGGCAAAGTTACACAAGGTCAAAAAGCAGGACTTTAAAGCCAGCATATTCACTATTTCTTTGAATATAAATACAGTACCTATTGTAGTAATATTTAAATTTCCACATATAGAAAATAAAGAGCTGCTATTAAAACAAGTCCTGCTTATCCAACAGTGAAGTGAAATGGAGTTAAAAGGTCCCTGAGCTTTTAATCTTAGCAGAATCTTTGTGCCAATAAATAGGCAAAATCTCTATTTTAAAAGACACACTTTTGATCCACAAATCTATAGAGTTGAAAAATAGCAAATCTTTTAGTAAATTAAAAATGGCTAAAACTGAAGGTTGATCTTCTCCTGGCAAAGTGAAATGTGCTTTAGCTGAAAATTGTCATCTACTGACTTGTATACGGTACTCGGTATAAATTTGGCATTTTGTAGGTGGGAAATGACAAATGCACTGGTGTTTCCTGACAGTGCATAGAATTTGCTGTTTGGTCACTATGGTAACACAGATCAAAGAAGCGTAAATTTGTGGACTGTCCAATAATTTCAGTAGATAGTAGTCCATTTATAGTGAAAAAAAAATCAAACAACAAGCATATTATGAAGCCCTATGTACAAGTACTTTTACTCCTTTTTATTAAAGTCAGCAAAGGCTCCTTTTTCCTCTTCCATCTTTTTTTTTTTTCCTGGTGTAAATGCCCCTATAGTCAGCAACAGAAATGTTGAGTGAAGGAAATGAGTCCTTTGGGTTCTTTCCTGAACAGCTGACTGTTTGAAGCTTTGACTCATACTTTTCATCGCAACTTTGTAATGGTGTCCAAAATGTTACATGTGATTGGCGTGTTGCGTACATTGTATACCGAGTGCCTGGGTATATACTTAAAAAAAAAAAAATAAATAAATAAAAAAAATAAATAAATAAATAAAAAAAGTATGCATATTATGGGTGTTGATGAAGGTATGCTCTGAGATAGTAACAGATGCTCCTTTAAAAAACATAGAGATCAGCAAAGATTGCTGAAACAACTGAATTTGACAAGTAAAATAAGTGAAAAAATAAACCCGAAATTTTTGCTCTTATTGCATTGTCCCACATACTGACATCTGTGTAAGTAGAATGCTATGTGTACAGTGTGTTAGTGCCATTTTGGTTTGGACATGGCCAAAATCCCTATTATTTTTCTATTTGACCACATATCAAAAGATCTTATTTTTCAGATTTATATTTGTGCACTAGAATGGAAAATTCATTCACCCTTCATCTGTTTGAAATGAAAGTGATCAGTTTATTACAAAATGATTAAGTAAAGAAAAATGTACATTGTACATCAAATGGTGGTATATATGCTGGATATTAAACTGCATACAGTGTATGTCCTTCATTACAAAAATGCACAATGTGGTGTTGTTATTGTCATGTGAGGTGTACTGTGGTACCAAAAGTTACCTTGAAGATTAATGTTTCAGCAGATCTTTGTGTTTTGGCAGATTGTGTGACTGTCTACACTTGTACATACAGCTGTAGGATGCACTTTGTGGGTTTACTGTAAAATATGCGTCAGAGAATGGAAGGAAAAGAAATGCTGGGGGGAAAAAAATAGAGTGGGATTAAAGGACAAGTTCACCTTCATTAACATAAGGATTGAGAGAATATAGCAATATTAGTAGAATACATCATTGAAAGTTTGAGGAAAATCGGACAATCCGTTCAAAAGTTATGAATTTTTGAAGTTTTTGTGCAGTCACCGCTGGATGAGAAGACTACTGCAGTGTATGATGTCACATGCGTACAACAATATAAGGAAAATATGAAGAGAATTTCACAAAATTTCATCTTTTGAAAAAAGTACACATTCCCTTGACTCGTTACTGATATATGTTATATGGATAATATTATTCCCATTGCCTTTAGAAAGAGGCAAGTCAAGTGCTCTTTTATTATGCGAAAAAAGTGAAAATATGTTGACTTTTCTTTACATTTTCTTTATACTGTTGTACTCATATGACATCACGAGCCTTAGTAGTCTCCTCATCCAGCGGTTCCAACATAAAAGTTTTAAAAATTCATAACTTTTGCATCGATTGTCCAAATTTCCTCAAACCTTCACTGATGTGTTCTACTAATATTGCTGCATTCTCTCAATCCTTATGTTAATGAAGGTGAACTTGTCCTTTAAAATCCAGTTCTACATCTTGTAGTTGTATGCAAAGTGCATGTTGAGTGCTGTGTTGTTGAGGAGTAAAAAAAGTACCCTGACTGTCTGACTGTGTTTGTTTGTTGAAGGCAGTGTGTACAATGTCTGGAATGTGTCATGAAAGTGTAGGTGTTCCTGTATTCAGTGTTTGTTTAAACCAAATATGAATCACTGATTTTGTTCGCTGATATGTAGACCTACAGAGATAGGCGGGACTGATGATACAATTGAGCTTACAGGTATGCTAGCGTCAGTGATTGTAACATAGAATAAGCAACCTACAAAATTATCGACAGGCCCACGCACACAGTGTAGCGACCCTGTAATTACACTGTATTTGCATTGTGATATCTTGTGGAGTAAAATGCAGGCTTCTTGAAGGCTAGGCTTTTGAAGCCACTAAAGAATCAAATTCTTTCTCAAAAGATCCACAATTGTCAGAGATCAAATTTTCTTTTGCAGAAAGCTGGTGTAACTTGATTGGCTTCAGGTGGATCATCAAATACTGAAGGGTTATGCAATTCTTACCCCACATCTGTAGAAGGCTTGTGTACATAGTACAGTACTTACTTGTGTTGTGTGCAATGAAACCTTGATTCTATATGTATCAGTGATATCATTGAGAATGATTGATCTACAATGATACTAAAACTTGGATCTTGTACAACGTACTGTGTTTAGGCTGATACTGTATGTATGATGAGTACACTGATGATCACAAAAACTGTAGCTTTCCACAGGCTGTGATTACCTGAGTAGGTTGAATTTGCCTTCTATAAAGTTAGTTTTTAAAATTTGTGAGTCAAATTCATGGTTCAAATCAAATTCTAGGACCAGAACAAGCATGAAATTGGTGTTAAAGCATGTACAGTGTGTGCCTATTTTCTGTGAGAATCAATGCACAGTGTACATTCAGTATTGTATCTTGTGTACTTGTACAATGTTTCATGGACATTAAAGGACGAGTTCACTTTCATATACAATATGTAAATTTAGGTGAATGCAGCAATATTAGTGGAATACATGAGTGAAAGTTTGAGGAAAATCAGACAATCCGTTTAAAAGTTACATTTTTTTTTTTTTTTTGCACAATCACTGCTGGATAGGAAGACTAAGTACTACAGCTTATGATGTGTGTAGAATGATACAAGGAGAATATAAAAGAGACTGTCATTAATTTTTTTTTTTTATGTACACTTTCACTTGACTTTTTTGTGGTGAAATCTAAACATTCAGGAAGATCTTTTTCTGACACCAAACTGCATTCTGCGTATAAATTTGATTAGCCTTTTGTCAAGGCCCTCTCGCTGTAATGGGCGAGCGAAGCGAGCCCAGCCGAGCGCGCCAGCGCGAGGGCCTTTTGAGATCTGCTTCACACATTATTATTCATGACACGTGAACCCTTCTGAATACTCATTTTAATGGCTTCCGGTCAACCAATGGAATGGCGCGCTCCCCGCATCCTCAGCCTTGGTGGTCATGCCTGTTCGCATGCATCACTGACCACCCGAGGAGGTCTGCCACGGAACTCTACACACTCTGTGTGTAGAGTTCTGTGAGGTCTGCGGCAGCGGCGTGCATTCGCTCTATTCAAATCGGGTTCGAGCAGACAGACACGCTGATTGGACCCCGACTTTTGCTCCCGAAATCGGGGAGCAAAAGTCGGTAATTCAAAGGGCTAACAAAAGGATGCGAAGCAGATCTCAAAAGGCCCTCGCGCAACCCCACTCAGCTGGGCTCTCTTCACCATACAGCGAGAGGGCCTTGACAAAAGGCTAAAATTTGATAGGAATTTGAAGGTACAGTTTTACTGTCGCGAAGAGAGAAAGAGATAGTGTAGATTGATTGATAGGTCTATGGTACATACAACTTGTAGAACGGTAGATAGATAGATACAAAGATGGAAAGAGGGTTACAGATTATGCACACACCTTTGGACCAGTATCCAAACTGTAGTATTTAACCTCATCAGCATTGCATCAGGAAGTGACTTGTCACAGATTACGGAACTAGCCCAGAGTGAATTGTACCGCATGTATCAAGGTATTACCGCAAGGCTTGGGCTGAAGTCCTGCACAGTTGTACTGTACGCCATTAAAGAGATGCGTTCTTCATCTCATATTATGTCTTGAGCAACATTCAGGTGTGCTGTTGTGAAAGCTGTTATGTTTGTGTGCAGTATTTTAAAAAATGAAGGGGACGTCACAGACATTTTCAGGAGATGCTGTTCTTGTAATTTGACACCAAAGCTATCATACTGCCTACATTAGTAAATTGAATGAAAGCAAGATTACATGTAGGTGGCAATGTTATTTTCATGTGTTATTCAAAATTTGTTGCCCAATAGTGATTCATGAAGTTCACAAAAATAACAGCTCTAAACGTTGTACTGTCATTTCTGGAGTAAATCGTATAACTCGGGCGGTGAGTTGGCTCAGTCGGTAGTGCGTCTGCCTCACGATCCTAAAGGGCCTGGGTTCGATCCCGAGTCTGGACTGAGCAATGTTGTGTGTAAGCATACCGTCCCCTCTATTAAGAGGCAAAACACTCTGTCCCTCGGATAGGACATAAAATGGAGGTCCCGTGTATGAGAGAGTAACAACTCATGCACGTAAATGATCCCGCTTCATTCATTCATCGCAAAGAGCAAGGTGTTTAACCGGATGAAGTGGTCCCACCTCACATCCAACTGGACCCCATGGAAGACCAGCTTAACGTAGCTGAATATGGGCTATCCAGCCATCTTCTCAGATGGAAATGAACAAACAAAACTCTGTAAGAATGCCCCGATGCTACAGATAGTTTTTGCAACATTTGCCGTCATATTGTTCATGGTACAATCATGATTTTATAGATGGTATATGATACACTGTACACATACTGTAGTACATGTATGTACATCCTCTGTCCGAAACTCACTAGTACAGGTTTAACAGCACCAGGGTGGGGCATAGAGGTTTAGATGAGAGCCATGGCTTAATTACCATGGCACAGGACACAAACACACTCCAGGGTATGATTAGGTGCCTTTAATATCTAATTGCATTCCTCAGATTCCAAGGGTGTTGTTTTCATTTCCATTGTTCATCCCCAATCTCTGATTGTTTGTAATGTGATGATAATGAATGCACCTTTATTGACCAGTCTTAAGGTGTGTCCGTCAGTACAGATAATTGAATTTCAATATTTACAGTGTACCACAGCAAGGTTTCAATCGAATTTAGAGAAGCTTCGAATGAAATGTCTAAAAACTACTTAAAACTTGTCTTTATAGACATTATTTACCATTTGCAAATGAAGCAAAAACCCACCTCTAGTGCTTCAAAATAGTTCTAAAATGTGAGTTAGGGATAAAAAAAAAAACCCAATGTAGAAACTAGTCTTAATCAGTCAAAATGTGAACAATAGTTATTATGATTTAATTGTTTCTAGAATAAAACATCTACAGTTATTGAGAAAAATAGTGCTATATCAATATAGGTTTTATTGCAAAATTTTTATATGGCATTGGTAGGATGTTTTATGATACAACTGACCTACACATATATTCATCAAACGTGATAACTCGTACATTTTTAAAATCACTGCTCCCAATGATAAACAATTCCTGTAATTCTCATTGCAGAGATCCAGCTCTTCAGCTTTCGGCAGGAGATCTCCCACTCTGAGGCTATTTTCTCAAAATCTTCTGCTTTCTTGTTCAAGTTTGAAATTCCTACGCTCCAACTGTGTGCTTATTTTTTCTATCTCTAAAGATTACGATGTAAGCTTTCTCCCACCCAATCGCAGGGTTTATAGTTTTGTCATGTATACTTTCAAAAATATTGAAAGGCTGAGATAGCACCAGAGAGCAATAAAGCTGTAGAGCTTCCTAGTGTTTCATGAAGAAAAGCTGTGTGGGTCTTCAATGTTGCTCATGAAACTTTCTAATGAAATTAAATGAAGATTTTAGAGACTTTTTGTCATTTGAATGTAGCCAATGATAATACAAGATAAAGTAAATAACGATGGAATTACAATGTATTCTGTAAACATTAATGATAATTTGAAGTGAATGGTGATTAGGCTATTCATGGAATTGAACAGGGAAACTAGTGGCATACAATAATTTTTAGTCTATCTTAAATTACGTTTGATTTAGTGAAACACCCCATGGACCCCAGCTGCAGGGAAAATATAAACTTTGTGCTCACATGATATTGTGTTCGCACAATCAGTCTTCAGTTTGCTAGGGGCTCTACTAGGGAGACTGTAAGAGATGCTTGGGATTGGAATCTGTACACCATTGGCGTGTCTTCATCAGCCCGAAGTTTCAAAATAGTGCGCTATCCTGTGGTTACCAAACTAACCCGATGTCAAAATAACGTGCTATCTGTGTAGTGAAGACACAAATAGCGCACTATTTGATTGGGAAAATTTCCCCCAAAATCTTGGTCTAGTTCGTGAACTAGAGCGCCAAATCGTGAAATAGCGCGCTATTTTGGGTGCGTCTCCATCAGCCCGAAATTTTCTCGATCCCTCCACGCTTATGATCTGGCCAGCCAGCTGGCTATGGAAAGCACATACAGTGTACAAGCTAGTGACTGATGTGTATAGTACACGAATGGTGTATTCAAGGATCACGTGTGTGTACATGTATTGTAGGTCTACTGGTGATTCCTCTCACCTCACTGTTAAATACAGTGCCGTGCATGTTGGCTGTTTTTTGTATTTCTTCTTCTGGTCCACTGTACCTAAGCTGAAGATTCTTGCAGATTGTATGTATTTTGGACTTGTTTAAACATTGCAAATCGTTAATTTCATATAAGATGCCTCACTGGACAGAGTGGCATTATTGATACCCCTTTGGAGAGAATATGCTGTACTGCTCACCTCCCTGGTTGTAGTATTGTACATAAGGATACGGTGATAAAGGAGATTTTGCGCGGGGAAATCCACTTTCGAACCGCGAGCTATGCAGAGTAATGATGCAAAGTGCGCATGCGTCAATTTTTGGGCTAATTTCCCCAAGCTTTCGAGCTGATGAAGTCGCACATTTGCGGTATCGGGCTATTTTCCAAGACCGCAATGTATCCCGCTAGTTTGAACTTCGGGCTGATGAAGACATGCCTCATGTAAGCCTCCAAATCACTGATGTCTTGTAGTATTATGTAGAGCTTACATAAATGGACACTACACATACTAAACCTGCATGGATGACTCCTCAGGGTAAGCCCAGGAGTGGGAAGACCATTGTACCAGGATTATCAGCTTAGCTGGAACCAATTCATAGGTCAGTCCAGGACTGTCCAACTTCAGGAGAAAATCTACCAAAATATTCCCAATCAGTCTTCATTGTACATCAGGTGTTCGGTTCTGAAACTCATGTCATGCTTCGTAAATGGCATAGCATGACCCTACACTTGTACATGTATAACTGGGCTCACCCAAGCATGCGTAAGTTGGGCGTGTCAGTAATTGGGAGGTTCAGTGAACCAGTATTTGCTATCGGTGATACTAGATAAAAACAAAGTATAGACTAGATAAAAACAAAGCATAAGTACAGAATACCCGCCTTCGAAGCGCCCTCTATAGGCCCATTTTATGGGTGCCATAAAGTTTCTTACAACTTGGGTCTTGAGGAAAACATTTTGTACATGTGAAAACAAATTAAGAAGAAAAATGTTTACATTAGGAGTTTATGTGTGCTTAATTGAATGGGAAAATATTGTATTGCTTACACTACCAACAATGAAATGTTGATGTAAGCTCATTCCTCTGAATTACAGTCAATATCTATGCACCTATAATGCATGAAATTCATATTATTGCAGATCATACTGTAAAACAAGAAATGTTAACGTGCATTTTAATTTCGCGAATTTTGTGAGAGCCAGGATGTGCGAAATTAAAATGAACATGAAAGTTCTTTTCTGTATACGCATTGAATTTTAGAGGCAACTCGCAAAAATTTCATGCCACAAAAAAGGCCATTGGCTCCAATTCGCAAAAAATTTCATGCCGCGAAAATAAATTGTGTTTTACAATCATGAAAGATTGTCACATTTACTTCATAGAAATACTCTTTTTAAAGAAAATATCTGTAGTGAATAGAATATCGACATACATGTAATTCTGCAGTACTTTGATTCAATGGTGAATGTCTAACATACATTTTAGTGAGGTTGTTATCCAAGACATACACTGTATTTTCTGGATACTCCGTGGGAAAAGCAGGCAAAAGAAAGTCACCTAAAGACACAGACTGAGAAATAATAGTGACACTAATGGGTAGTTGAAACTGAAATTTTACACACTTGATGCCAATTAGTGGTTGATGCAGTTTTTATTTGAAAGAGAAGTACACGGACATGTACATGATTTTTATGCCTCCGCCACGAAGTGGTGCCGGAGGCATTATGTTTTCGGGTTGTCCGTCCGTCCGTCCGTCCGTCCGTCCGTCCTTCCGTCCTTCCGTCCGTCCGTCCGTCCGTCCGTCCTTCCGTCCGTCCGTAATGAATTTTGTGGACAAGGTAACTATCAAAACCTGTTGAGGTATCCTAATGAAACTTGGCATGTATGTGTATTAGGGGGTGAAGTTGTGCCTATCAACTTTTGGGTGCACATGCTCAAGGTCAAAGGTCAAAAGGTCAAGGTCAAATACATAAAATTTCACTATTTCCACCATATCTATTGAATGCCTGAAGATATTTTCTTGAAACTTAGTGTATACATGTTTTACCCAATTAAGATTCTCTGGTGAAAGTTTGGGTCATGAGATCAAAGGTCAAAGGTCAAAAGGTCAGGGTCAAATACATAAAATTTCACTATTTCCACCATATCTATTGAATGCCTGAAGAGATTTTCTTGAAACTTAGTGTATACATGTATTACCCAATTAAGATTCTCTGGTGAAAGTTTGGGTCATGAGGTCAAAGGTCAAAGGTCAAAAGGTCAAGTAAAAATATTAAAACTTCTTTTTTTTCTCCGTACCTTGGAAAATTTTTCAAGGTATCTTCATGGAACATAGTATATACATGTACTGACTGGAAGTGATTATCTAGAGAATGTAGGGTTCATGGGGTCAAAGGTCAAGGGTCAAAGGTCAAGTGCAAGACTTCAAAATGTTACTATTACCCTCATATTTATGCAATGCCAGCAGGGTTATTTTTTTACACTTGGTGTATGCGTGTGTATCCTAATAGAAATTCTCTGGAAAGTTTTTTTTTTCTCTTTTTGCCTCAAAGGTCAAAAGGTCAAAGATCAAGTGAAAGTGCTGAGCTAACTTTTTCCTCCATATCTCGGAAGTGGCTCAAGTTACCTTGAAACTTAGTACATATTATGCATGTTCTACCTGAAAGTAATTATCTTATGAATTTTAGGGTCAAGGGCCAGATGAAAATGGTAACAATTTACTATTCAATTCAGAAATTGCACTTTTTCTCCACACCTGTACCTTGAAAATTACTCAATGCCTAAATGTATGAATGGGTCAAAGTCAAGTTAAAGTCCTTAAATCCCTAGATACATGCTCTCCTATTCATCCAATTAAACCTACGTCAAGGAAGGTGAACATTCAACACATGTGTGACAAACTTGTCATTCCAATATTTTGCCAATTTTGTGAAAATGTAATCACACAGTGTCCACATCTACTATCTAGACCTATTGGGAAAATCATGCATTATGGCGGAGGCATACCAGTCGCCAAAGCGACATTTCTAGTTTTGATCCTGCACGTAGGTGAAAGTTTATCTTGCAAAAGAGGGTCCATATGATATTCAGTTGAATACTCTTCTATCTATCACTTTTCTATCTCCATCTCTCTCCTTTGTAACTAAGGATGTTAACTTGTACCATGTGAAAAGCAGTGTTATGGCCATTGGGTCATATGCAGTCTGTTCAATTTATGTGTTTTTCAAAATACAATTTTCTATGGAATTCATTTCTGTGGGATATTTTTAGGGGGAGATGAAAAACTTGATTAGTGAGTGCACTGGAGCAATGCAATGTGTTTGCTGTGCAGGGTATTCTGTTTGTTTTTGTTTGTTTGTTTGTTTGTAGGAAGCTACTTGTAATCATTGTATCATTGTATGCAGCGCCCACCACATCCTCTAAAGTTTGTTTTGTTTTCTATGATCTGATAACAAGGCACGGTACAATATAATACACATTCCTTCAAATGTATGAATTCTTGTGTCTGGTTGTTTTCAATTACTTCGATATAGGGCAATTTGTTAATCAGTTGCAACGCACATTCCGTGAGTAGGATTCCCATGTAATTTGTGTCCAACTCCCGTAAGCCTACAGATGTGTAGAAAGTATGTGGCTCAGTTGTGTCAATGTTTGAATTGTATCAAATTACATCAAATTGTATGTAATATTGTTCTCAGTGACAAAAATGTCCTCAGCCTTGGCATGGACCCAGGTGTAGTAGGTCCATGGTCTTGGCAATTGAAGTTCAGACATCAATGCAGTGGCATCAAGGTTATTGTAGATTTCATCATCCAAACCTCCTATGTACAGTATTTGCTAAATTACTGATCAACTGTATGCACACTAAACGAACCATTTTGTCATGCCTTTGTATGATGTACAGACTTTGTATACGTATTGAAGAAGCAATCAGCAAAGAGGCTAGCAACAAGGGTGTACATCTCCACGTCCTGCGTAACAGTTTAATAGGAAGCATCATTGGTATAGGAAGATATATATGCATTCATCTCTTTGTGTCTTATGCTGTTAATGAACTATGCATCATGGATTTTAAAGTTGTTACAATGTGGATAATGATGTAACATAAAAAAAAAAATGCATGTAACTTTTCAAGTAAAGATTTAACATCTTGAAGAATTTCTTCCAACTGAAATTTAGGTAGTTTCTTTCACATTTTTCATGGATTTTTGACAAGAATGGCAGCAGTCATACGTATACCAATATTTTTGTTCCAATATCTTTATCATTACCTTAACCCGTTGAGGACGGACTGATTTTGCTACAACACGGATTTCCCATAGACAACTTGCCCGATTAGTATGCCTGGGCCTCGTTGCAAGAAAGTTGCAATCAATTGCAAATAATTGCCAATTTTGAAACAACCATTCTGATTGGCTCAGGGTCTGCCCTATTAAGAAGACATGGATGCAACAATGATTTTGATTGGCCAGTGACAATCAGTTGCAAGTTGCGTTTAAATGCAAAGTTTCTAGCAACGGGGCCCTGGGACTCGTCCATAGCGGGTTAATGTGATTATTGACGAATGAAAGAATATTATAAGAATAATTACATGGTATAATTAGTAAATGATTTGATAAATTTGTGAACAGATGGAAATGTAGCTATAAAATAATGAATGACAATATTGCATCAATTGGTATATAAAGCACTACTACCACCAACACCCAAATAGGCACTATGCATCACGACCAGTTATAATTCAATGAGTAGAAACTTCTGCTGATATTAGGAAGGACATGAATGAACAAAGGGACGAAGTTCATAAGCTACTGTATAAACACCATGCAAGCATTTTTTTTAACATGATATAATGCAGGATTTCAGCAAGGAAGCCATGTATGAAGACTTACACATAACCATATTTCAAAATTGAAAAATTATACTTCTTGGCCGGAGAAAAACTTCGCATATCTTGAAAAAAAAAAAAATTCATTTTCATGTTCTGCCCCACAGTGTCTCTCTCAGAGATCCATGAAGTGCGCAGCGGGCAGGAGACAGATACGTTCCGCATCTCCAAGAACATGAAGAAGTACGACCGGGAGTGCTGCTTTGCCCTCATTGTCGGCAGCAATAACCACACCATCAACCTGGTGGCGCCCTCCGTTGAAGACGCCCGAACCTGGGTGATGGGGCTGCGCTGGCTCAAGAAGAAGTCGCAGCACATCGACATTCACGCCAGGCAGGCTGCGTATCCTTTATGAATGTTTTCTCATATTGTGTTCATTCGATACAATGCAAATGGATTATACTGCTTCCCATTTTGCTAATCGTTTAGCCATTGTGAAATGCACATCAGCAGTAAAGATTTGTGTGGCTACAATGTAGATAAAGAATGTTTTCAAGTTTTTATCCTTTGCTAGTATGATACCATTGAAAGTGTGTAAATGTGCCTAAGCAGTATAGTATTCCACTTTTGGGGTATTTCATTTACCTTTAAACTTTAAAAACCTTGTGAGTCATACATCAAGTGTTAGTCCTTAAAATGAACACATGTTGCTACAAGCTGGATAGCATTGATAAGACTATTAGCTATTGTAACTACACTCATACTGAATTTTTTAGGGACCAAAAGCTGTGAACTGCCTTAGAGGCAGAATGTTTTTGTTCACACTGTAGACCTCCCATTTATCAATTTGATGCCATATCGGATGAATAATTGTATAGATATATGAGGTCCTATACTAAATGATAATGAAACACTAGAGCAGAATAGATTAAAGGAATGGGTACAGTTTTGATTAATATGGAGATTCAGGTTCTAACTTTTTGGTGAGATAATTAGCAACCCTTTATATGAAATATTATTAAAGAGCATACAATTCAAAGAGGAATTCAAAGTCTATTTGATTAAAAATTAGTTTTGAAATGGCTGAGATATCAAAAAGAAAGCAAAACAAAGTGGTCCTGATAAAAGGTGGATCCCAATTTTTGTTATTACCTCTTTGTTTGTGGATATCTCAGCCATTCCAAAACAGATTTTCATCAAATAAACTGTGAATTCCTCTTTAAGAATTGGATATTCTTTCATATATATTAAAAAAAGTGGTTTCTAATTATCTAAAAAAAAGTTAAAACCTTAATCCCCATCTCAAATGAAACCAACCATCTCTAACTGCACATGGACTAGGTTCTCTTTTTTTTCTTTTTTTTTTCTCAGTGTGGCTGCCAAAACATTGTTCTTGTGAATGATGTTACTGGCTGGGAGCTGAGTTTTGGCAGGCTTGGTCTATGGGACGAGGCACTTGCCAACTATGAGCTGTGACTGTGTGACACTACCAATAATTGCTAAAGTTACAAACTGGGATTCCCAATGCTTGAATAGTCCTCTTCTATCCATGTGCTCAATTCTCTGGATTTCCACATGTTAAAGCCCTAGAGGCAGCCATCAAATGGAAGATGAGTCATAGTGCAGGTCTTGCCAGATTTGTTGTTGGTAACTTTGTCAGTCGTCACGGCAACAAGGAGTTAAAACCTCTGATGGCCGACAGAAGTGGGGTTAGGAACGTTTGAGGGAATTGAGGAGTTCCCCTTTGTGCAAATTCCTGAACCAAGAGTGAATAAAAACAAAAGCGAAAAAGTAGCAATCAGTTTGTTGCCTTGTGTTGTTTACGTGCATGCTCTCGATTGCAAATGATAGGCCGGGTCCTGCATGTAAACCCACTACCAAATTTGGTCATTTTTTTCTCACGCAGGGAAATGTGTGGGCGCACTCCTGTGACATAGTTTAAAGGAAATAATCTTCCTCTTGAGTAGTATCCTTGTATATTTTTCAGTCGCAAAAGTCAAAACAAGTAATGCATGTGTACATTCTTATTTGTAGTCTGCAATACTGAAATATTTTAATTCTTATTCCGACAGTTGTATTAGTCATCAGACCAGGAACAAAGTTTGAGATTACCTGTTGAGCTCATATAACTTGCAGAGGACTGTTATGGGACCCATGAGCCGAACTGTTCTTTCAGGTGCTGGTTGATATATTTTGAAGCTTTATCATGATATCAGTACAATGTAATTCTCTCTATCAATTGCCTCAACTTCCAAAGCTAACTTGAAAAACAAAAGAACAAAAACGAAAATGAAAAAAACAAGCAAACAAACTGGCACTATGCAACTTCGTGTAGATTTATGAGCATGACAATATTTGTTTTTATGCTTCAGCCACGAAGTGTCGCCGGAGGCATTATCTGATTGCTACAGTTTGCCAGCATATATTTCAGAGTTTTTTTTATCTATATTTATCTATTTTTTTCTCAATTTGATATCAACATCATTTTAAAAGCTCATCAAAGTTCAGCAACGTTCTTTGGCCACATTGATATTAAAGGTCCTGTTTACCTTTGGGAACAGTGATTTAAAAAATGTTCAAGATATCACATTTGATGCATATATGTGTAGGTCTGTTGTATCACAAAACATCCTACCATGTACAAATCTTGCAATAAAGCCTAAAAGATATGGAGATACCACTTCTTTTTCTCAAGAAACCACAACTGTAGACGGTTTAGTCTAGAAACAATTTTATTATAGCTATTGCTTACATTTTGTGTACTTAACAATACTTAACATTGATTATACTGATTAACTTTTTTACATTGGTCATTTCTATCCCTAACTCACATTTTATGATTATTTTGAAGCACTAAAGCTGGTGTGTCTGTTTCACCTGATAATGGTAAATAATGTCTATAAATATAGCCCTGAGGATGAGTGACCCTTTGTCACTCCCAACAGGAATGTGATTATGTAATAGATGACAGTGGCAGGGATGAACACATGCTAGGAGCCAGCTTACAGGGTCTAATTAATTGAGGCTTTGATCAGTCAGCAGGTGATCATGTGCTATCCTGGGGCAAGACAATTAGAGGAACTGTCACTGGGGGCAATCACACACAGGAGTTATCGTGTTTTGAATCACGATGTGAAAATCAGTTTTATTTGTCATCATTAACACGGGCTGCACGGGATGAATTATTGCACAACTTTCCTAGAAAATGCTGGTATTGCACAAATTGACTTTTTGCATTCTGTTTTCTCTGCTGTTGATGTTGAGGGAAAAAAATAACCGTCAAAGGAAACTTGATCATTCATAATTGCACACATCAATAGTGGCTGTATTGTGCTAAAATGCTTTTTTAAATGTTTTCCATTACCTTTGAACAGGAAATTACTCGCTCGGCAGCCCCATCTATTAAAAGCATCAACACGAGGGGCAAGATTGTGAAATGAATGGGTCCCTACAGTCAACACCATGATGTATGCATATCACAGTAGTACTTGAAGGCATCTTTGCCTTTCACATCACCTGAGCACCGTGTCCTGTTATCAGTGATAGAAGATCTCTCATGCTTCTGGTGTGACTGTACCATATGTGCATTCGGATGCTGACAAACATTCCTTGGATAGCTAATAATGATGACATCATAAAGAGGGTGGATAGATAATCATCTTGCAACTTTTTCATGATAGCAAAGTTTGATTTTTGTGTATGCGCTGGTTCTTCCATGACATTTGCTCGTGCAAAAATTGCTCCCATGAAATATATGCATGCTAGGCCAAATATAAATTCTACCCTCACACATATAACTGTAACCCTAATTCTAATCTGCATATAAATATCAAACTAAACCTAAAATCCTATCACAACTCTAACCCTAACCCTAAGTCCTTGGAGAAAATAAGACCTTCAGGAGCAATTGTTGCAAGAGCAGATATGTCACTGGTTCTTACAGACATAAAAAAGATATCAGCTCTTGTGACAAATACATGACATTGTATTTACAAAGGATATAGATATGTTTTTTGTGGATGGAAGCATGGGTACATGAAAGAAGAACACCATTATGATGAGAACAAGATGAGATTGAAGACACACAGAATTAGGTGTGGTCTGCACCAATGTAAATACCATTATTTGATTTTTTAAGGTGGGTCACTCAACTTGAAAGTGCATCGTACAATCTCGTCCACCAAGAAATAGAATGAAGTGATTTTATCGTATGTGCCGCTCAATCAATATCCAATACTTTCTTGACTCTGTATCTAGTAATATTTTAACGTTATCTGAATCCCTGTACATGTGTGAAAAGTGCATTGAGAATTGATTGATAATTATCATGCACTCTATACAATAATAAACTATTATTGTTACATACTAAAGTTAAAGATTGACAGACTCCTGCTACAATGTATCTTTGCTGAATGCAGTCTGTGCTCAACGGAATATTTCACATGTTTCTTATCATGTGACATGTTTGGAATAAATCATGTTATGTACATGCAATGTCAAACTCATCAAGGAAGAACTTGTGGAGCTGTTTTGAGACCACTGCACAGATTCAAATTTTCAAAACCAATGCACATTCACATAAAATCAACCTGGATACATTCTCTTTTACACCTTTGCCATTCTTACATTTGTTCAGTATTAAATATAGCTTATTTGTTTTACACAAAAGTTACAGAAATATTTGCCATTTTTATACTGTGTGTTGTATACCCACTGCATTGCTACATGTATCAATTAAAAACTCAAAATTAGAATTTGTGAGGGAAAAAAAAGGCAATGATTTCATGATTGAAATGTTGGTCTATGATTCATGGTGTTCACCTTGACCACTACCACCTCACTGGACATCAGGTGGATCATGGATACCTTCCGTCAGGCCGACGTGGACCAGGACGGAACGGTGGACTTTGAGGAATCCTACAAACTCCTCAAAAAGCTGAACATCAAGATTGAGAAGGTGCACGCCAAGAGACTCTTCCAGGTGAGATTTAGGAAATTTGATGTTTTGTCAGCGAAAAAGAAGTCCAAAATCACTAGGGACTTTTGTGTTCCTGACCCTCAATGGCACAGTGTATGCACGTAGGTTGATAGTCTTGCTTGCATACATCTACACAGTCAAAGACATACACACACACGTGCATGCATACACACAGACACACAGACACACAGACATAGAAACCTGTAACTACCAGATGGAAAAGTCTGATGTTTGATTCACTTAAAATATTTTTGTTTGTTTGCTTGTTTGTTTTTAATACTTGTTTATGTATCTTCTGATCAAGTCTGATATTTGGTCTCCTAGAAGATTTTTGTTTAGTTATCGTGTATCTACTGATGAAATCTGATGTTTGGTCTTTTAGAAGATTTTTGTTTGTGTGTTTGTTTGTTTATTTGTTTGTATATCTTCCGATCAAGTCTGATGTTTGGTCTCCTAGAAGATTTTTGTTTGTGTTTGTTTGTTAGTGTGTTTGTGTGTTTGTTTATCGTCTAATATTGTCTAACTCTTGGCTCTAACTGCAGAGCAATGTTTCTTTGGAGACTCACCAAAATTAGTAATTGACAACCTTGGGAAAGCAAGGATGACATTTACCATGGCAACAGCTAGACATTTTGAAAGCTGATCTGCCATTGTTAGGATAGGGCTGTCATTGTGACAAATTTGTGCATGAAGTAAATCTTGTCACGAATCATTAATCAGAATCATTATTTTGAATAAAGTAAATCTTTTCTACTGTACAACCGAGTTCAGTAGAGAGGCTAGTTTCCATAATAATGCATGCAGATGGAAGGATTTAAATTTTCAGCAGACTTACAATGTAGCTGTCCAGTAGGGAATTTTGTGCAAGTGAGTTGTTGGATACTGTAGGCAAGTCTTAGGCAAGTTCTTTTGTTGTTGTAATTTGTTTATTTTTTGTTTGCTTTTTTTTAAAGGAATGACAATCGTTACAGGGGTGTGTAATAGTTTGCTACTATGTACAGCTTGTAGTATGGATGTATGGATGAATTTGCACTGAGACAGATTTCCTGCATGCATACTGTATGGATGCACATATCGTCAGCCTTATACCAAAAGGGCCTTAAAGAACTTCCCCTGTTATGCCACACTAATAGTGTACAAAGTCTGTAGCATCGAGGGCCTTTTGGCATAAAAGTGGAAGTGGTTCAAGGCCCTTTTGGCATAAGACCGACGATATAATATCTAGAAAGTACAAAAATATGGGGTTCCTTGGTTTAAACAAAGGGTTTGAAAAGTGCTTGAATCTAATCTGTCCTTACAAAGTCACAGAAGTATGCTTGAAATTTGAAATACAGTTGTAGATGTTCAGCATTGTTGTATTTGAGTACAGTTTTGATGAAACTCTAACCATTGTCAATATCTGATTTCAGTCTATTTATTATAACTTGAGCATCATGTCAAAAAGCACTTTAAGGACGTGAACTGGGAGGAAACGATCATGAGGAGAGTCAAGTGTAAAATAGGAAGCGTCATGGAAATGGTTCGCCCACGGGGGATGAGTGATATATAGGGTGTCTGACAATTTGTGACTGTTCTGTCAAGGTGGATTGGGTGCCAGAATCCGCGCAAAAGGAAGCAGAGCATTTCGAGTATTGCATTCACAGGCCTGTATCCCGTTTGCGGTTGAAGTGTAAACTCAACATCAAGTTCACGTTGGCTATACAAAGTAGAATAAAATCACACGGACAGAATGGTAATAATTTCATAAAATATCAGACTTAAAATTTTAAAGATATTGGAGAAATTGTAAAGTTTTACATGTTGTATATGCTTTTACGAATCACTGATATTAATAGCAATATATGCAAATTATATGAAATGTAATTACTGAGATTTTTTTTTTAAAGGGATGATACTCATTCCTCGCTCTGCTGTCGTAGTTCTTGATCTCAAATTTACCGACTTGCAAATTGTCTTACAAGTCTCCTTATGTAAAATATAATGCTCACAAAATATGAAGTGTTTGCAGTGGCCACTCCCTTGGAGCATGGCTTCAGTGACTATTTATTTCATATGCACACAGTATCAAAGAAAAATGAATCCTGTGGATATTGTACCACAGTAATACTTTCAACATTGTTCAGAGATGTAGCACATGCAATGCTTTCTCCCAATGACATACATAATATGTACAGCAATAATATATATATATTTTTTTTTTTGATAATGCATCATGGGTGGTAAAATGTCTGTTCATTATTGATTTATCAGTTTTGATATCATCAGCATCACCATACACATTGAAACAGTTCAAAAATAAAAATGTGATTGCAGGGGATACAGCTCTTCAATATCAAATGTTAATGCTCAATGAGCTAAAGCTATTTCTATTAAAGAGAAAAGGCCACAGCTTATGGAGTAAACCTTGTATTAAAGAGCAGAGGATTTCTTCTCTGCAGTTAACTGAACTATGATATGTTCATCCCAATATGAAAAAAAAAGAGAAAAGTGTCAATATTTGTCATTTGCCCCTGATTTGTGCAGTGAAGTCCAGGGACAGAAGAAGTGAGATTACCTTGTACATGAGTCCGATAGCCGCTTGTTTAGATAGCGCAGCCAAACACCAGTCCACTTGGCATATATTGTTTCAAGATTGGAAACTAGACTCATTTGTCATTTTGTAGGCATTCTGTCAGCTAGAGTGTAGAATTCGGGATTTTATCGATTCACCTTCGTGTTTGCAAACTGTTCACTTGTCAGGAGTGGTCTCATTCAAAGGCTCAATAAATGTTGTTTTTTCTTCTGTTATATGTTGACTCTAATTTCTGTGTTTTCATTATTCCTGCTTGTCTCAGAAAGAAGACAATGAAAGCACACGCCATGATTTTTTTATTAGTTAATCATCATTGTTACTATTATCATAATTATTATGACTGTGATTATGGTGAGGATGATGATGATTATATTAATACCATTATTATCATTATCATTATTATCTGTAGTAGTAGTAGTAGTAGTAGTAGCAGCATTGATGTCATATTTTTTTGGAGTACAATATTACCTGAAATTGGTGTAAAAATGGACACTCAGACTTACTGTCTAGAAACACTGTGCTAGGATGAGAAGTAAGTATCATCCCTTCTCATAATAAGAAAGGTAACACTTTTCAACCTTGGAGAAGATGTAAATATCTTTCATCGTCCTTACATTTGGTGATATTTGGCTTTTGTTACTTCAACAACTATCAGTCAACTTACAAACTCATGAAAATAAAATTGAAACATTTGGCATAATACGGTATCACTTATGTTATATTGTTTAATTTTTTTTTTGATATTAAGAAATGTTAATGACTGAAAAACTGATGTAATCATCCTTACCCTGTTGTAACCACCCTTTCCCAGGTTGCCAACACCCAGTCGGCTCAAACAAAGAAGGGGAAGGTCAGAACTGATGCACTCAACGAAGACGAGTTTGTCGAGTTTTACCGCATCATCACCCGTCGCCCCGAGCTCTACGAAATCTTCAAGAAGTAAGTGTTTTTTTAGAAGTTTGGAAGGAAAACCCTAATGTAGGGCCAATAATCCACTTTACTCACTTTTTTAAAATCTATGGATGCTTTTTTTTCTGTCCTTACACAGTAACAAGCCATTCTATCAACCTGTTGAGGACGAGCTAATTTTTGCTTATTAAACATGCATTTCCCATAGACACCTGCCTGAGTATACTCTGAACTAGTCTTCAACGGGTTAACCTTTAACTAAAAGCACTTTTCAATACTTGGAATCTAGTTTGCCTGCATTAATTGTTGCTATGCCAGGCAAGCCTCGGGCAATATTCCAGGTTGTCAAGAAGAGTCATTATTGGAAAGGCATAATAGTCTAGAATTTGAATATATGTTAGTCAACCGCCCAATGAGCACATGCAGGAAAAAAAGTCTGACATGACTTTGTAAGAAGAAGCTGTATCGTCTTCTGTTTTGAAAGCTCACATGAGACATTTGGCTCAGGTGAGCTATTTGGATCATTCACTGTTCAGTGTGTTTCACATTCTTATCTTAAAAAAAAAAGAAAAAAAATGACTGAATTTTGGACAAACCTGCCAGAACTCATTAGTTGGGGATGGGGGTTCTGGTTTGTGCAAATGGTTGTGGTGCCTAATGGAATCCCAATTTCTTTGCTCATTTTCATTAATATTATCACTTGCATTTATCCCCAAGTTGATTTCCATCTGTCTGGTTTATGTCAGGTTTATAACAGCTTCTAACCAAATGAGCAATGTAAACTAGGGGTTTCAGGGTCACTGTACTACTGCTTTTCATACCTCAGTTGGTAAGGGCACTGGTCTAGCAATCCAGAGGTCTTGAGATTGAATCCCAGTGGAATCTTATTGTCATTGCTCTTTTCCATTTTGAGTTTGAATAGTTTTTAAATAAAGCATAAATGTTTACACTCATCCACACACGCCCACACGTAGAGTGTAGAATGAAAAGTCATCTTTTCTAGATTTTTTTTTTTGTAGCCAGGGCCTTGTTTTATGAAAAGTTATTATTGATTTTTATAGTCGATTTCTGTCGTAAGTCTTTGGCAGCCTGTGTGTTTAGGAAAATTATAATCGATTGTATCTTTTGATAGAACGGGGCCCAGAACTTTACCACATTGCTGTGACTTGCTTGCATATTCGGCATTGCTAACTTTACATTTGGCTGTAATGCTGCTAATAGAGCCGCTGTGTTATGTCTATTAATGAGCAGAAGGTCGTGTGGCTAACAGAATGATCATGGACATGTAATTTGACAAAGTGGATTTTCCAAGGTTGCGGTAATGAATGTCACTGATTGATTGCTCGCTTCAAAGGGAACCCAAACCCAAAGAGCAATGTGGATTGAGTGAAAGCAGCAACAGTAGTAGAACACATCAGTGAAAGTTTGAGGAAAATCACAAAAGTTATGCAGAGTTGTGAATTTTTAAAGACTTTGGCGTTGGAACCGCTGGATAGGGAGACTAGTAGAAGTTGTGATATAATGAGTGGTAACAATATAAGGAAAATATAAAGAAAATTCCACAAAATTCTTTTTTTCATGAAAATTACACATTCCATCAACTTGATACTAACATATGTTAAGGGTAGCAATTATATCCCCTGCTTTCTGAAAGTGGTTTAGTTAAGTGCTCTTTCATATTACTAGAAAAGTGAATTTTTGTGGAATTTTCTTTATATTTTCTTTACATTTATGTCCACTCATACGTTATAACCTCTAGTAGTCTCCTCATCCAGCGGGTCCAACGCAAAAATCTTTAAATTGCATCAATTGTCTGATTTTCCTCAAACTTTCACTGATGTGTTCTCCTAAAATTGCTGCTTTCACTCAATCCACATTGCTCTTTGGGTTTGGGTTCCCTTTAATACTTCAATGTAGTCCATGTGAACTTCCGTGTACAATGTAGGTGTTGTCAACCGCATGCTACAGTTGTAGTACTTGCATATTAAAATGGAGTATCTATCCACTAATGGGAGGACAAAAGCTTTAATGGAAACCACAGACATTTGTATCTATTCTTATCTCTTTCGTTTACTTGCTTGCTTTGGTGCTTGATCAAGGAGATGAGCTGAGTGCTTAAAGTAGATTTCATTTAAAGATAATGATTCTTTCTCTCTCACTCTCTGTCTTATAGTAGTGCTATGTCATGTGAATTATTGATTAACCTGTCAAGACGAGTCCCAAGTATACTTGGGCAAGTGTCTATGAGAAATGCGTGTTGTAGCAAAATTAGTCCATCTTCAACGGGTTAAAGTTCTTGATGTGTAAAAGAAGGTATCTCATAGTGTATTAGATTGGTAGCATGGTCTGATCTTTTGTCCAGATCTCCTATTTCATTGTTTCTTTCTTTCTTTTTTTTTTTTGGTCTTTTTTTTTTTTTTTTTTTTTTTTAGCAAGACACTAATGTGCACTGGCCAAATGTCCCCTAACTTGACATGAATGCAATCCCTGCGATCTTCAGGAGAATGATCGTGATATGGCTGGAAGGGTGAAATGTACATCGTGCTCTCCCCATGCTGTGAAGATTGTGCTCACTATTTGGCAGACTTTGCCATGTGCGTTAGGTTTATTGCCACTTGGTCTACTATCAGATGGTCTACTTCCCAGTTTGTCTAACACCACTACGGCTAAACTCACTTGGTCTACTATCAATTTCATCTATTGCCCATTTGGTCTACTCACTTGGTCTAATGCCCAGTTTGGCTACTTATCGTTTCGTCTAATGACCAGATGGTCTAATTGCAGTTTTGTCTCCTTGGACTCTTTCCCATGTTGTCTTAATATTCTTTAGGTATTAGATGAAGTGGGCATAGCCCATCTGGAAGTAGACCAACTGGTAATGAGGCTAAGTGACAATTGGACTAAATGGTCATTAGACAAACTAGTTGTTGACGAAATGGGATTAGACTATGTGGGTTGAGACTAAATGGCTATTGCACGAAGTTGGAGAAGACCAAGTGATAGATCACCTGTGCGTTGTATCATGGGACCAAGAGCTTGAATCTGTAGTTGATAGTGACTTGATGTGAGACTATGAAACCAGCACCTCCACCCTGTCAAGAGGGAAGTGAACTCAACTTTTAAAAAATGTCCGATTATTTCTGGTTATGGGGATGGGACTTGCCAAAAGAGTTTAAAAGGTGGCATGGGATTGGGTGGGGGGGGGGGGGGGTGAACTGGATACGTAGCTGCTAATGACTTACATGGAATGTGCATGCTGTGTATCAAGTGGCGTAGAAGTACGCCAGACTGCCTTATCTACATGTTTGTATGATTCGTTGGGATGTGCATCTGGAGATTAAAGGTTGAAAAGTTAATCATTACATATTTTCTTTTCAGCTTTGAGAGTGTACCACTCGTCATGCTTAGCCTGGGGCGAAGGGGAAACACATCCATGTTGATTTATCCAAGCCTCGAGCAGGTTTTGATCAGGAACAGAATTGCACATTATGTCGGGGCAGAAAATAATTGTCTGTGATTGCATGAATGGTTCAGGGCTAGTATGTGCACTGTGATAAAAGTGAGGGACCCATTGCTGCTAGCCTTCCCAATTTCTTCCAGATTAAATGGGCTGATCACTTTTTTGTTAAATAAAAACAAAACAAAACCACAAAAGTAACCAGACGAACATAACAGTATTTGCCCAAAGCTGCTTCAGAGAAAATGAGAAAATTCTCAAATCTTCCTCTTCATTTAAGAGAGCTTTTAATAATAGTGTGTGCCATATCCAAAAGCTTGTTCTCAGTATGAGAAAGTATAAGAAAAAAATATTACTGTGAAAGTGAACATTTTCGCTGTGTTGAAATTTTGTGCATTTTGCGCAACCAGAAACTAGTGCGAAAATTAAAGCACAGTGACAAATATTTTTACTTGCCATATGTTGCAGTGGTTGATATCGTGATTCCAAGGAATTAAAAACATGCAAAACTCTTCTTGACCGGCCGAGCATGAAAATATCCACTTTTACAGTATCCTTAGATGCCCTTTAAAAAGTTGAATAAAAGAGTAAGAATCGTGAAAAGGGGGCCCAGGAAAATAGACAGTTGGAACTTAAAGTCCCCCCCCCCCCCAGATAGAAATGTTCCAAACATTTGTGACCCGCGACAACGGTTTCAGGCAAAAGTCGCAAGAGCAAATTCCCTCCTGACGGGGTACAAAGATTTTGACCATTATTTTTGTCGATTTAGGGTTTTTGCAGAAATCGAATCTTTGATATGTTTTCTACATCTACACTAAATTTCAGAGCATAAGACTGAGGTTTTCCTATCGAAAATGGAATTTTGAGCACCCTATGTTGGATCGCACTCGTCAGTTTTGAGCTTCTTTCGAACGCCGCGCCAATATCCCCAGCGTTGCTACGGCGCAGGGTTGCGCATGCGATTGGCTGGTGCGTCGCATACATTTACATAATTCGGCTTACGGAGACACCAGTTGCAGCGTTTGGGGAATGCTTTGTCCACGCGTGCATGATTACACGCTCCATTGTTCTTGCTATAGTGGTTTTACGCTCGCTCTGTAGTGCGTGCTCTTCGTTTGGCTTTCTATCCAAACTATTCTACCGCAATGTTCGACAACGGAAGTGAAACAAAAATCATGCAGCATGACATAATCGTGTGAAAAGAAAACTAGTTATTCTCATGTTTGTCTACTTGCACATGTAGTAAAAATTATGACAGCAGACTGACTCAATGGAAGGTAGATGAGAGGAAAGGAGCAGTCACACGTGGCTAATTATATTCATACTACACGTCAAGATCGCATCAAACTAATGAGTCGTGTTTGTTTGTTTGTTTTAATTTCAGTAACACCATGAACAAAGCAACATATGAATGTCTTGTAAAAGCAAAACAAACAAGAAGCGTTACCCTTGCGAGCACAAAGACAACTTTAGGCAAGTCAACCACAATGAAAACGCGATTTCTAAATGTGTGGATTTGACACCGCTCCAGTTACATGCACACGGTCATGGCGTGTGGATGCCATTGCGTAATGCGTGCACCATACACATGTTCATGTACACCATACGTGCAATTATCGTATTCGCCATCTTGAAAGACGTACTGTAAACAAACCAGAGCGAAACGCATTGTTTTTCGGCTCCATACGCTGAGCTCCGAGGAAGGTGCCCGGGAAATTTGACTCTCTCAGTGAGCCAATCAGAACGCGATACGGTTGCTAAAGGTGGAGCTTAACATCGATTGCCACCATTGTACGGATGGGTGATTCTCCCCTCGCATCGCCGCTCGGACATTGTCTTTGAGAAAGAGGTGAATCTTCAAAGCCTGTTTTCTCGCAATTTTGTCAGACTAACAACTTATAAAGTGCATCTTATTTCTCTTTCTATGCCAACTTATGGTGCCGGAGAATACAAGTGTTTTATATCAATGCAAAGCTTAGGTAATGGGCAATGTGATTCAGTGAAAAAATGAATTTTCAAAATTCCCGACTTTTGCCTGAAACCGTTGTCGCCGGTCACATTTCATTGCAGGTTCCACAGTATGTTTTATTTAAGCAAAATATATCATTTCAGCAGTGTGATGTTATTTAGATGGCATTTCTGCACAAAAACTGTGTTGAGACCTTTTTTTTTTCTTAAGCTCATGCCTTCTCTCATGATACAAATTTGTAAAAGAACATTGCGAAATGGAAAACGGCATATTTTGGAGAATGCTGTCCTGTATGCGAGTGCAGTACACAGTTTGAACTTCCATTGCATACATGTATAGTGTTGCAAAGAAGCTAGAGAACTCCTGATCAGGCAGCAGGAATAGACCAGACAGCCATCCAGATCATACCCCTGACTCACTGGGTGTAGAAAGCTTCCAGCTTCCTCATCTGTTTCCCTGGGGCACTTTTCTTTTATACATTTTTTTTTCTCTCTTTCAGACGTTCCTTTCTTTCGGACTTCTTTAGGATGCCATGTTGTTACTGCTTTAAAGTCTGGGTGTGGTGTATAGAAATAACCTGACAAAGGAACAAAGAATGATTTGAGAGTAATTGAAATGAAAAGTGAATTATAAGAAATTAATGAATAAAAAAACAGAGATAGAGAGTATCAAATACAAAAGAATTTCAGTATTTCTATCAAGAGTGTGAAGTGTGATTTAAGTACATATGACATCAAAATTTCACAACTGAAACGAACATTTTTTGTTCCCTTGTACTGCAGTATCCCATTTGATTTTATCTCATAGATTCTCTGAAAGCCATTTGATATTAATGTGCAAGTATTTGCAGATATGGCACCTGAAACTTAAGCCTGAAGAGCACTTATACCCAGACTAAAAAAGGAAGTAAAAGAAAAAAAAAAAAATCTCTCCATGAGGCTTACATACATTTGACAGAAGGGTTGAGTCAAACTGGGCTGAATGACTTTACAATATGATGTGTTAACAATTAAACAATAGAGAATTGAACTTTATATGGGACATCGTCTTTGTTGATTTTTCAATGATCAAATGACTTTGTAGTTTCTGCATTTTAACTGAAGAATATGCATAGTAATCTTTGGGACATGGCTGTTTTGTAGCAGGAAAATACATGGAGATTTTTGGCATTTCCACAGTAAAAGGGTACTTTATAGGGATGTCCCCTTTTTTTTTTCTGTTTCCAATGTGCATTACCCACAATGCAATATGATCTTCTAGAACACTTTAACAAGAGATAAATTTTACAGACCAACTTGTCACATCTTGGTCTGTCCATGTTACGTATGTTCACCACTAAGTCTAGAAATGACATAAAACACAATGTTCACTAGAATTTTAGAGCTGTTATTATCTCTTCTGATAAATATTAGGCCATTCAACTGAAAAACAACAAAGTTTCAATGAGCATTTATAATTGGACCTTCTTGTGTTTAATACATTGTAGTACACAGATTTCTGTCCAGCATTACTTTATGTTCACCAAAAATGTTCCATTTTGGCATAAATTCTAATAGATTGCTTGTTTGAAGCAATTTTTGGTCAAAGTTACAAAGTATCTCTTATTTAAGTGTTCTAGAAGACCATATTTTTTTGAGGGGGGGGGGGGGGAGTAATGCACACTGGAAACAGAAAATAAAGCGACATCCTTGAAAAGTACCCTTTTTACTGTGGAGATGCCCATTTGTACAAAGATACATTATGTGCATTCCTTGGGAGCAGTCTCACCTATTTATAGTACATAAACTTTCCCTGTTGACATGTGCCCTTAACCCATTGAGGATCGATGGTTTGATTTTTCTACAACACGCATTTCCCATAGACACCTGCCTGAGAATACTAGGGACTCGTCCTCAACGAGTTAACTTTTGTTGCTGGTTTGTTTGTCAAACACAAGCTCTGTCATCAACTTTTACACATGAGTAGGTATATGACTCTTTGTGGTCAGTTAGCTGTCCTTTTTTAAAGGGGGAGGGGGAGGCAGTGTGCCATAGATGGGATGCATTGTAGAATTCCTCACAATAGTTAGGTTCACACGCTGTTCCTAAGCTTTCAGTGTAGGTCGAAAACTTAACTTTCGATGCTTAGCTTGTAGTTTAGCGACATGTGGACGCACTCGAAAGTTAGCAATCTTAAAGTTTAGTCAATGATTAGAACCACGAGACATCTTAGGGTTTGCGCTCTCTCCACGAGCTGTGGTGGTCCCCACTCGTAGTTTTACTTCGTGTGGACACAATAATCAACAAGCTTGTGAGTTGGCGTGAATCTCGCGTCTCGTTCGCTGCGGTATTTTGTATGGGCACATGGTCATCTCTGTACTTCCGTTGTAATCATCAAGTGGGGCTCCCTCGTAAGTTGAAGTTGTAACTTAAAAGTTTAGGTGCGTGTTTGAACCCACGTCGTGAATTCACGAGTGGAGCTAATCATCAACAGTTAAGTTTTCTACCTAAATTTCAAGTTTGGCAACTGCGTGTGAATGTAACTACTACGTATCTGTCCGTGAAAGGAAGCAGGATTTGTTTAGACTTGGCTGAATATGAAACCTCTCAGAAATTGGCTTGCACCATGAAAATTGAGTGAGTCTGGGCTGTGGTGTAATCAGTGAGTCCGTTGAACCAAGAAGAGCTTTGTTGCTAAGTTACACTGATTCCACCTCATCAATTCAAATCAATAATGTTGCTGAATATGCTTAGTCAATAGTAGAGTTAATGACCTTCTGCTTCTGACATGAGAGAATGTGTGCTGAACCAAACCTTCAACAAACTGGGGTTGTGAGCTCAGCATACCATACCTCAGACGACACTGTATACATTTTGATTGCTACTTCACCCGTTGAGGACGAGTCCCAAGTATACTCGGGGCAGGTGTCGATGGGAAATGTGTGTTGTAACAAAATCAGTCTGCCGTCAACGGGGTAATACATTTACTTCCATTCTTATGAAAACACACATGGAACACATAAAGCATAGACATAATAACACTAACTCAGGGTCCTTTTGAATGTAATAGGTCACAACTGATTAACAAATCAATATTATATGGAATTCAGCACTGCATTTCATTCTCTTTCATCATAATTATGATAATTATTCCCGAGCCATATTTCTTAATTAATTAATCAATTCTTTTAATGAGGTTGTGTGTCTGATAGGGGTGAATGCCCTGTGAAGATATGTTTTATTCAGTTTAGCTCAGTCTATAGTGAATAAGTCTTGAAATCAGACTAGATGGGCAAGTTCCCCCCTTTTATTTTATAGTATACACACTCATGAACAAGAAATGCGTTTGTTGCTTCTTCTTTGTTACAGGTATGCTGGAGATGATGAATACTGGACGCCGGGAGAGTTTTTGGAATTCATGCATCAAGAACAGAAGGTATTGTAGATCCCTAAAACGCTAGAATACTGTAGAAATGGAAGTTTACATGATGTGCAATTTTTTGTGCATTTTGTGTAGCACAAAAATAAAAGCAAACGAAATCATTGCTTGTCACATTTGTATGTTCCACTTTTAGATGTTTTGATTCTGTGGACTTAAAGATTAATAAATTCATCTTCCTGTGCTGAGTGAAAAAAAAAAAAAAAAAATGTATACACACAAAAATTACCGGCATGAAATATATCCACTTTTGCAGTTACTGGAAAAAACAGAAACAATGATATGGTGTAAGAAAACAAAATATATCAAACAGTGTGACCTTAGAAGCTACTCTCTTGTCTCAAGTCGTGGCTGACAGGTGTGATAAAAATGACAGAATATATTTGTTAGCATGCTGTCTGGTAAGTGTGCAGTTGTAAGACAACTCTTTATTAGAATGAGAATGCTGTCAGTAATATCAAATAAAATTTCAACCATGACTTCCAAAAATTTTTGTTTGTATGGTTTCAAATGCTAGAATGCTGATGAAATGGATAATGGATAAATAATGGATAAACTGACCTTCCCATGATTATTGGAGCTCTGGTAATTGTATGATTATTTTTCTCCCTATCAATTGAAGATGGAAGGACATCAAAATTTAGACGTGCATCCAATTTCTCTCAAGTGACGCTCGATTTGCGATCATGACAGGCACAAGAGTCGTGAAAGGAAGCTTGCTGGCAATTAAGACCCTCTTAAAGGGGTCATTCAGACTCCCGAAAATATTATCTTTGTGTCATGGTTTATATACTGGTCTATATACTGCTGTCATGTTGCCAAGGTGTGCCAATTGTTGTTGGTGATAAAATCTTGGACATGATGACCATGTTTATTACGATAATGATGATAGTAATTAGCTGGATATGAAATGATTGAGGAGGAAGTGTATGCAATTGGTGGTGTCGATGAATTAGTTATTTCAGTTTCAGCCTAATTTTCATCATATCTCTCCCTTATTGATCATTCAAGAGCTGTCATGTGAACATTGTGTCTATGTAGTATCTATTCCTTGTTCATGTGTCATCTTAACCTGTTGAGGACGAGTCCCGAGTATGCTTGGGCGAGTGTCTATGGGAAATACGTGTTGTAGCAAAATCAGTCCGTCCTCAACGGGTTTACCCGTTGAGGACAAGTCCCGAGTATGCTTGGGCGAGTGTCTATTGGAAATACGTGTTGTAGCAAAATCAGTCCGTCCTCAACGGGTTAACCTGTTGAGGACAAGTCCCGAGTATGCTCGGGTGAGTGTCTATTGGAAGTGCGTGTTGTAGCAAAATCAGTCCATCCTCAATGGGTTAAAGACCCTGTAGTGTGGGGATACCATGGAATTGGAAGGCTGGCCTAACTGTGATGTATTCGAGAATCTCGGTAACGATATGTGTGTAGTTTTATCACTGATATCCATGTATTAAAGTACACACACAGCCAAAGAATCTTGATTGGAGGGACCGTTATTACTGAGCATACACTGCAATGCACATACTCACTGATCGCTGCTCTTCATGATTTTGGAATGTACCCTGGTGGGCAGTGAATGAATCAGGCCACCCATGAACCCCAAGCTACTGGGTCTTTAATACATATTTCAACATCATGATGTCACAGCCTTAATTGTCTTTGTCTTGGTGTTTATATTTCAGTTAATAACCTGATAAGACCATAATGAAATCATTCCACCTAAAGTTTGAACTTAACCCGTTGAGGACGAGTCCCGAGTATACTCGGGCAGGTGTCTATGGGAAATGCGTGTTGTAGCAAAATCATTCCATTCTCAATGGTTTGATATATGGAGTCAAAAGGGGCCTGAGCTTTCGATCCTAGCAGAATCTTCGTCAGAGGCAAAATGACAAACATGCAGGGAAAGCAATCACATATAAGGACTTTACACAACAAGAACAGACAGGGACAAGCTGGGTACACAGAACAAAGAAAACAAAGGAGAGGGTGGGAGGTCATGGGCAAGGAGCCCAACAGGTAAAAGGAGGGGGATTAAAGTAGGAGGGTGGACAGACAATAGGCAGAGGAGAGGGGACAGACAAAAGGCAGAGGGGGGTCAGTGATGATCATGAGGATCAAGGAGGCAACCAATGAAGGAAAAGGATGAATAGGGAGGCAACATCAAAGAAGATAGGGAACACCTATCTTTATCTTTATCCCTCTGATGTTCCCTATCTTCTTTGATGTTGCCTCCCTATTCATCCTTTTCCTTCATTGGTTGCCTCCTTGATCCTCATGATCATCACTGACCCCCCTCTGCCTTTTGTCTGTCCCCTCTCCTCTGCCTATTGTCTGTCCACCCTCCTGCTTTAATCCCCCTCCTTTTACCTGTTGGGCTCCTTGCCCATGACCTCCCACCCTCTCCTTTGTTTTCTTTGTTCTGTGTACCCAGCTTGTCCCTGTCTGTTCTTGTTGTGTAAAGTCCTTATATGTGATTGCTTTCCCTGCATGTTTGTCATTTTGCCTCTGACGAAGATTCTGCTAGGATCGAAAGCTCAGGCCCCTTTTGACTCCAGTTTACTCCATTGGCTCGCCTTTATTGGATAAGCAGTTTTCAGCAGCCTCTTTTGCTACATGGTTTGATATATGAAAGGAAAATCCCCAACCCAATCAAGAATCCTACACATAAGAGTATTTCATTTCTATGATTTGGGGGTGGATCTCTGGAAGAATCAACAAATCTCATCAAATTATCAGCATGAAATATTTCAGGGGAACGGATGGAGAAACGCCCAGTTGGTTTTCTTTAAAGGTCATTCATTGGTTTGAAGCTTAAAGGCATAATTTACCATTTGCAGATGAAACAAAAAGCTAACATTAGTGCTTTAAAATAGTTCTAAAATGTGAGTTAGGGATAGAAACAACCAATGTGAAAATTTGAACCAGTACTGTCAAAGTGGATATTTTCGCGCGAGTAATTTTTCGCGCTTGGACGGGTAAGAAGAGTTTCGCATGTTTTTAATTCTGCGGAATCAAGTCGTCAACTACTGGAATGTGTGTACGGCACGCAAAAATATTCGCGTGCTTTTATTTTCGCGTTAGCTTCTGTTTGCGCGAAATGCGCGAAAATTTCAACACAGCAAAAATTTCCACTTTTACAATATAATCGATGGTAAGTATTGTTAGATATACAAAATGTGAACAATAGTTAGGATAAAAATGTTTCCAGACTAAACCGTCTACAGTTATGGTTTAATGAGAAAAATAGTGATATCTCCTTATATTTTGGGCTTTATTACAAAAATTTTATATGGTAGGATGTTTTGTGATACAACTGACCTACACATATGCATCAAAAGTGATATCTTAAATATTTTTTTTAAATCACTGCTCCCAAAGGAAAACAGGACCTTTAAAGTATAAAATTGTATTATCTATCAATTTATCCACCTATTGAATACTTGTTTCACAATTGTAATGATGTCATATATAGTCCCTCATGAAAGAAAACAACACAAACTTAAAATAAGCAGATCAAGAAAAAAAAATGACCATAACAAACTGCACACACACGCACACACACATGCACACACACAAAAAAAAAAAACAAAAAAAACAACCCACCTGCCATTTACCCAGCGCATACAACTATTTTGTTTTGAATTTGAAGTTATTATGTGAAACAATGAATGCGTATTAAGCCAAACTGTATCCTCTCATATTAAACTGTAATATGATAAATCATATTGAGTTAATATAAGTCAATCTGTGACTGTATTACAAGTGCACTAAGTACACTTTGAAGTGGCATAGGTTATTTCCTTCGCATCCACACAGTGGCGTTCAGTGAGTAAATTCACCTCCATATGATAATGGCTTCCACTCCACTCCGATGAGTCCTTGAACCAAGTCTGAACTGTACTTGAGGCCTCATTATGGGCACTGCATCTCAACATTGTCAACTGGTATCAGAATTTTAATCCACTTGCTGCACAGAAAGTTATACATAGCATAGAATGACATCATGACCAACTTTTTGGTTTTGAGATCTTTTGGGGGCTTATAAAAAACAAAAGCAAACAACAAACAAACAACAAAATGAAACAAGCATAAACAAAGTTGATTTTGCTTAAATTCTTGATTACAATTATTTCAAGCAGTGAGATGTGTATGTACATATTTGAATATCTGAGATGTATATTTAAATGATTAAAGATATATATCTCTTAGATCTATACAATGTATATTATATACATCAGATAAATAGATAGATTGAGAGAGAGAGATAAATGGGTAAATTGATAGATGAATAGATAGAGAGATACAGAGAGAGAGAAATACATAGATGTGTGTACATACAATTATTCCTCTTTCAAAATTTGGACATATTTATTTTTCATTTTTATCATGACTATACCAATGTTTAAACCATATGAGGTGATCTTACACAATGAGTTCTACCCTTTAAAGGACAAGTTCATGTTCATAGACATGTGGGTTGAGTGAATGCAGCAATATTAGTAGAGCACATCACTGAGAGTTTGAGGAAAATCGGACAATCTTTTCAAAAGTTATGAATATTTGAAGTTTCTGCTCAGTCACGGCTGGATGAGAAGACTACTATAGCTTGTGATGTCACATGAGTACAATGATATAAAGAAAGTATGAAGAAATTTCAACATATTTTCACTTTTCTCGCATAACAAAAGAACACTTGACTTCTCTCTTTCAGAAGGCAAGGGAAATAATATTTCCCTTAACATATGTCAGTAACCAGTTGAAGAAATGTGCACTTTATTAAAAAAAAACAAAGTTTTGTGAAATTCTCCTTTTATTTTCCTTATACCGTTGTACGCATGTGACATCATACACTGTAGTAGTCTCCTCATTCAGCAGTGATTGCACAGATGCTTTAAAAATTCATAACTTCTGAACGGATTGTCGGATCTTCCCCAAACTTTCACTGATGTGTTCCACTTATATTGTTGCATTCACTCAATCCATATGTATATGAAGGTGGACTTGTCCTTTAATGACTGTGTGTCGGTTGATGAGATATCTGTCTAGGAATAAATCTTGACTCAGCGCAGCTCAGACTCTATTATTACTTTCATTCTGGACACTTTTCATCCAGTACTGGGGGTTTGAAGATGAAACAAGATAGAAAAAAAAAAACCAAACTTGTGACAGATCACTTTTGCCATGGTTGCCTAGCAACTGCACATCAATTGCCCCATAAAAGAGTATGCCGAGTGCCACTATGCTTGAAGTCACTGTTGTTACCCATGGGACCGGTAGTACTGTAGGAGGTTTGGCAGGTTGCTTTGTGCTTTAACTTTCATACATGTATCAGGAAATGTGTAATTGACTCTTTTTCATTTGTTCTGTGCCAGCACAATCCACTTATGCCTGGCTGTGTGTGTTGTACCGTTGCATTCAATTAATAAGAGGTACATGTGATGTAGATGAGATGCTAAGATTATGTATTTCTTGAGATCCAAGACCTCACAGTACACTTCAAGTGCAATAATTCAAAAGATCTGGACACATGCCGAGTGTAATGAGCCATTTTTTGTCCAAACATATTTAGACCAGTTCAGTCCAGAACTTTATTTCAAAAGTCTGTTGGAGATGTGTATGCAAATGTTTCTGAATGGTAGAATATACATGTATGTGTATGCTCATTTATACTAAATGCTTATTCTGCCAAATGTGTCTGTCAATGTGTATTGATAATGTGTGTCTAAAATTATGAAGATCTTACAGATGTGATTTGAAAATGTAATCGATATTTGTGACTGATAGCCGAATAAATAATAATAATAATAGTAATGTAAAAAAAAAAAATCAAGACTAAGAACATTTAATTTGTTACTGTTGTAGATACGATGTTAAGTTTATTTGAGAAGTGTCTGCACCATCTGTTCATCCCCAAATGGAGTCTCATGAAGAACTGTTTCTAAGAATCTGACAGTACCTTAGAGCTGTTTTGCATAATATGGGACTCTACCATTTCTCTTTAACCATCTGTTTGTCTTTGTGTTTTGTTTGTCTGTCTGTCTGTAGAGGATGGAAGTGACAACTGAGTGGTGTGCGTCGGCCATCGAAAAGTACGAACCAAACCAGGAGTTCCGAGACAAGAAGATCATGACCATGGATGGTAGGTGATCTGTTGTGGATTAACTGATTGTGCCCTGACACATATTTTCTGTAGACACTTGCACTGAGTCCATGTTGGACTACAGTAAACATACATTTTCTCTTTACTACATTAATTTTCCTGTACTTGGCAACACTTTTGGTGAGTGCTAATTTTAAAACACACGTTAATATCTTTTTCATCACATTTTGAACAAGTTGGCAATTGCACAGAGTGAATTGAAGAACGCAAGAATAATTTATGTTTTTGAACCGCTCTGGGTGAAAAATTAATCGCACAAAAAATATTCATGCTTACGGCCATCTTTAACCGGGTATATGGATGTAACCTTTCCTCAATATATCTCGCTTGAAAAGTAGATATTAGAAAACACAAACCTACCTCTTATGCTTTTAAAAGTTAGATATCAATGAGACGTGAGACCTTTGCTTGAAAATTAAACTAAAATTACCTCTTATCCTTTTCAAACAGTAGTCATGATTATTTAAAGCAGCAGTTATGGAATTGAGCATGAAGCCTCTCGCACATATACATGCACATGTACATGTATATCACTTCTGATAAATCTTTAATCAGTTGAGTACAAAGTTTTATATTGTGATGCTGATGCTCCCAAAATTACTATTTTTTTTCTTACTTCCCCTAGACATATCACCTTTGTAACCTCTGACTACAAGATAATGTAATTTCTCATGGCAATAACACATGGTACTCACAGTTCCAATGTGCAAAGAGTTAAGTTGCTGTCAAAAGATTTTACTTTTAATCAAATTTGCAGTGTGGTTGTGTAGATGCCAAACAGTTAGGATTTCTAGTAGGGTCTTGGAGGGTACACCGACCATTGTAACTATACATTTTCAAGGTTTTGTTTAATTTCTTGCTAATGAAAAAGCAAGGCCAAAACAGATCTTGTTTCGAGGTTTTTGAAGCTAATTATAGTTTCTAAGTTTGACTGTCTCCATATGAAATGCCAACCTGGATGCTAGGACCACTAAAAGAGCAGTACAAAAGAAAAATAGATTAAAAACAACCCCAAAACGCTCATATATCATTTTGAAGGCAATCATTCTGAGAGCATTAATACTTCCCTCCATGCTAGTGCGGAGTAATTTGCCATGGCTCTTTAGTTAGGGGATGGGCCCCTGTACTATTAATTGACTCAATGTACTTTGCGAACCAGCACTGTTCACCATATGAGTGAACCTTTCATTCCCCAGTCCTCTTTACATTAATAGAGCAAGCCTTAGTGGTATGTTAACCATAGTGTATGTTTTGCATTAATAGGTAGTGGAGATCCCGCATACACTACTCACACACACTCACATACATACATACATACATAGATTAAAGAGTTTTATCGCAAAATGAGCTACACATAAAGGAACTCCGTTCTTGTTAAGTTGAGATATTTGCAATTAAAGCTGCCAGGAAACATATGTATTATTTTTCATATATACACCCCCACATACATGTAGTCATTCCAGAGGAGAGTCAATCATTAAAGAATTTTTGAAAGTGCGAATGGATGGTGCTTTGGAAAACAATTTGTTTCGCACTGGATAACACAGTAATGGAAACTGATGACAATGGGTGTTTGTTATTGTTGTTGTTATTGTTCTCTACTCCCAGCTCTCTTCCTGTTCATTGTACGGCTGCCTCAATGTACTTTTCATGTTGTACTGTTACCATGGAAACAGAAGACCAATATATTCAGTGCTATGCAAGGCATATATTAATACTATGAAGTGTATGCTTCTGAAATTATATTCAGGATACAGTATATATTTTTATAAGAGATTATGTCAACTTTGAAGATTTTCTCCAATTTGTCAAGTTTGTTAACCCGTTGAAGACAAGTCCCGAGTATACTCGGGCAGGGGTCTATGGGAAATGTGTGTTGTAGCAAAATCAGTCCGTCCTCAATGGGTTAATTAGATTTTTGGTATTGTATTACATGACAGCTATTGCAAGAGGGAAGTAAAGAGATAGATTGAATATACGCAAGTTAATTCCTTTTGTCATTTTTTGTTTGCGTATGAATTGCTATAATAATTATGCAGCTACTGGATGATTACAGAGATATCAATATTTAATCATGCCTTTAATGTTGATTATGAGTGTTTGTGTAAGATTATGGAAGGTACAAAGTCCACATATGTTGAAGTCAATATATGTTACAACCTATCTTCCTTTTTTTTTTCACTAGCTGGGCATAGGCCATTGTCTTTAAAACTGAATAATGTAATTTGATGTGGTGTGTAATTGTGAAGTATGTTTGTATGATTACTCACCACAAAGATAATGGAGCTGTTTCATGAACTTTTGAATTCATAAGTGTTTTTTTTTTCTTTTTTTTTTCAAAGTTTATCTGAAAGTAGCCTTTGAAGAGTCAGAAAACTGCCAATCAACAACAACAACAACAACAACAACAACAACAACAACAACAACAACAACAACAACAACAACAACAACAACAACAACAACAACAACAACAACAACAACAACAACAACAACAACAACAACAACAACAACAACAACAACAACAACAACAACAACAACAACAACAACAACAACAACAACAACAACAACAACAACAACAACAACAACAACAACAACAACAACAACAACAACAACAACAACAACAACAACAACAACAACAACAACAACAACAACAACAACAACAACAACGCAACCAGAATAACATGAACTCTTTATCTGAAGCTAACTGCTTGACCTAGACTGAGTCAAGCAGTAATGCACAAGAGGAGAGCTTTAGATTTGCTAGAAAGGCTAATTGGTGGAATGGGTCTGTAAAGCAAGACTAATATCGTCAAACTTCATGATTGTAGTTATGTTGTGCTCAGCTCATGGAAAGTTGGTGATTATTTAGTTTCATTTTGATTATTTTCTGCTAGGTTTCTTCCTCTTCATGATTGGACCAAACGGCCTGGTGTTTAATCCTTTCCATGAGACCGTCTACCAGGATATGAAGCAGCCATTGGCCCACTACTTCATCAACTCTTCCCACAACACGTGAGGGGTTAAAGTGGATGTTGCACTGTTGTTTTGTCACATGAACAAAAGTCTGTCTTTGTTGGCATCTAGAGGAGAACGTCATTGAGGGTCCTAGAACAGAAACCAGCTGATTTTATCTTGAGCAATATCTGTTTTGTCTCGACACATACTAGAGAGTAGTGTAGTGTGATATTCCTGGGGGCATTTTGTCAGACATGTTTTTCTAACAAACTGTGATAAGCTACAGAAATCCTCGCATCTAATTGGCTGACAGCAGATTTGTTAGAAAAAAAAAATCTGACAAAAATGCTTGAAGAAATGTCCCCCTGGAGTGAAATAGATGCTTCATGTATTGGAGGGAATGTTGTTCGAGGGTTGGTCCTAAAACAGAAACCAGCTGATTTTATCTTGAGCAATATCTACTTAATTCAGTCTCACACTAGAGATTAGTGTAATGTTATATTCCTGGAGTGAAAGGGATATTTCATGTAAGGGAATATCATGTAGATGCCTTAACCCTTTTTAATGGAGTTACAGGTGAAAATACAAATTTCATGCATACATTTACATAATTAATTTACTAAAAATAGAAAATTTATATTTTTCTATCGTATGACCATGTAATCTTGTAGTTGACATCTGGCTCTATGGTCAGGCAAAATTTTGCGGCGATCGCGCCATCAGCGGCCGAGATCTGAAGGGGGGGGGGGGGTCAAATTGAACCCCCCAGTTAAAAACTTGGTCTCAAATAGCCCAGTTAGACTAGGGTTAAGTGTACCAGCAGCCTCACTCTATGACATGACTTCTTGTTTGCTGATGGTTCGCACATGGAAGCTTTGAGCATTGTGCTTGCAAAATTTTATGCAGAGCTGTCTTGACAAAACTGGACTCGTGATTGCACTTCTAATTAGCAGCTCCAATTCAAGGTTGAATTTTGATATTTGCTTTATGGGAGTAAGCTTCATCCAGTGGATGGAGTGTATGTTTACATTCATGGTATCGCTGATCCTCTGGAGAGATAAGTTGTGTGTTAGGCTTGGATTATTTTCTACTACCCTAGAATTATATTTCTTGTGATTTTTTTTTTAATTCCCTGGAATATTTACCAATAGACCCACAAAAAAAGAAGAAAAAAAGTGAAAAAGAAATAAGGAAACAGGAACAACTCAATTTTGAACAAAGAATTAAATCAATTGTCAGTCTTGTCATTGAAAGGGATTTTTCCATGAGGAGATAAGATAAGAGAAGAGGAGATGTTATTAAGGTCTTGAAGAACAACCAAAATAGAACTGCAAAATATTGTTCATCTGTGTACTGCAAAGAACACTTTGTCATTTGCAATGCAATGGAATTAAATCAGTTTTATCACCACCCCACCCCACCAAACCAAACCAAAGCAAAGCAAAGCAATATCCTGGCATCTAACAGGGAAGAGTTTTAAAATATCATCAAATGCGGCTGGTGGCTGTGTCTGAGAGATTTAGGTATATTTCAATTCCTCTATTTTCACCTTTTTACTCAACAGATACTTGATGGAGGACCAGCTGAGAGGACCCAGCAGTGTCGAGGCCTACATCCGGGCCTTGCAGAGAGGATGCAGATGTGTGGAGTGTGAGTTGGGAGAAAGATCAGTCCATTCTTTCATCTTTTTGATACAATATGATTTGATAAATTCATATTGATCAGTGTGTATGTTAGCTAGCCTATCCTAAAAATCTGCTGGTAGGTGTGTAACATTTGGCTCTCACTCAGTCCAATATAACATTCCAAATGTATGTTTTCCATGAAGAAGTCTTAGAAAAGTACATTGTTTAAGAACTGCACCCCTGACTAGTAGTCTTGCCCCCTTGCCCCACCACCTCCCCTTCATCCATACTACACCTCTACCATAGGGCCTACCTCCCTAACACCGATCCACACCTCCCCTTTAGCTTTTGAACACTTCCCCTCATCTCTCCTACACCCCCACTATACCTCCCTTACACCATCCTACACCTCCCTTATACCACCCTACACCTCCACTAAACCTCCCCTGCAGATCTCCATAAGTCCCCAATTCCTCTTGTAAACTGCCTCTACACTTTCTGCCAGTATCTCATACACCTCCCCAAAACTTGTTCAACACCTTTCCCTACGCCTCCCCTAAATTCCCCCATAAAAAATGTACCTTCTGTACACTACCCCTACACCTTCCCCACAACTATGATGTAATGTACTTTACACTCTACACCTCTTCTAAACAGCATCAACACCTCTTCCTCTCCCCTACACCTCCCCGAAACCTATACCCCACATCCCCTTCACCTCTCTTACACCTCTCCTACCAAGTTGGATCCTCTATGTCAATAATCCCATCTACTGCTACCCCAAACTGAACTCCTATTCCTTGCTTCCTTCACCCAGTGGACTGCTGGGATGGGCCGGACAATGACCCCATCGTCTACCACGGACACACCCTCACCTCCAAGATCAAGTTCAAAGACATCATTGAAGCCGTCGACAAATATGCTTTTGCTGCCTCCGAGTAAGTATAACATACAGTACCTATGCATATGTATGATGCTTTACCTCAAGCACAATAACTTACGTTGTATAAGCCAAGACTAAATAAAAGGGGGGAAAAAAAAACATGCCCCATAGCAAGATTTCAGTCATTGCATTCACTATCTTCCCAAACAAATTGTTTCCATTTGAAATGAAACTAATAATACCAATGTACACCACGCACTATTCTCAAAAGCACCCTCTAATATTTGCCGGTAGTTTAAATTTCATCTCATTGTACTGTATGTGCAAGTGAAAGTACTGACACTTAATTTCCTTCCTTCCTGTTTTAAATGTCTGCTCTTATGATTTATAAGATATCTAGTAACGTTGTCCCATCTTATCTTAGACTTTGTTTCTCTACACTACTCTACTTCAACCTGATCTCTTCGTTATCTCTCTACTCTGCAATTATCATATAGTCCTCGCATGTGTTCCAGTTATGGTGATAGGGCATTTTCTGCCATTGCTTTACACTGTATTTCTTTGGAACAAACTCTCCTCTCATACTAGGTATACAAAATACTTAAATAAAGTCTAGACAATTTGATCAGTGTTCAAAACTTGATCATGAATTCAACCATCTTCTTTTTTTTTTTTCTCTCTGCCATATATGTCTATCACTGTGTTTGCAATTATATTCTGTATCTCGCTTCAACCTTTCCAATTTTGTATTAATGCTATATAAATGTGTTATTTTTTGTTATATTTATTGACCTATTGTGCAGAACAGAACTGAGATATTAGTTTAGAGATAATGATAATGTTATTGAATACAGCTCTAACTCCATTTAGATTTTCTGTGCCGATAAGCACACCAAGCACACAAAGGGTTATTGATATTGATCACGCTCAATGAGATTAGAATGTAGATGGTTATGATGATGATGATTCTAATGCTGTGGAAATTTTGATGGTAAAATCAGTTGCTGGTAATTGTCATCACTCTGTACGGTTCTTTATACCATTACCACATCCAGGCGATGACGATGAATGATGACAATTATAGTGATGATGCTCGTTACCATGGTAATGATGCAGTGATAATGATGATGATGACTCCACAATGTTTCCCCATCTCTAGGTATCCCCTGATCCTGTCGTTTGAGAACCACTGCAGTGTAGAGCAGCAGAAGGTCATGGCCCATTACGTCACTTCCATCCTCGGCAGTAAGTTCTCCTTAGCAACTCGGAGCTCTGCGTGGACGAGCTTACCCTCTCACTAATCCACTTCCATTTTTAGTGGACTGTCTGCTTTTGTGACCGCCCCAAGCCCGTACTTAACAAGAATGATTTTGATATGGAAGAGAAAAAGATGAGACAGCTGCTGCAGAAATTTATACAGTTGTACACTTTCAAAGAATTTATAAGCAACTGGTTGGTCATATATCCTGTCCCCTTTCATGTTGTCCAGTTTTCTTCTCGTCAGCTGAAAGTAAGAGTAGCATGACATTTCAAGTCTATATTAAAAAAAAAAACAACAACCAAAGCTACATGGATTCCTTACATACACTGTACATTTATTTTTATTTTCCCTTTTTCTCCCTTGGTATATTTATCTGAGACGAGAATCATGTGATTAGCTGAGCATTTGTCAAGTTCATGTTTCCTTTTTGTATGGATCAAATTTAAAACACAACACAACAAATTATCACTTTTATTAAGCTAGTAACACACTCCCAGTTGTATTTTTTTTTTTTTTTAAATCATCAGGAGGAATAGGTAAAGCTCATCAAAACAAATGTGACCCCCTACAACAAAAGGATCCTAAAGTCGCTGACGGGTGAGCCGAGAAAATCAAGTTTGAAGTCAGATCACCAAAATCTGTCAAAACGTTCGGATTTCTGTTTTAACATAATTTTGTAGTCTAATGTATCTTCTATCATCTGCCAAAATTTCGAAGCTAAATGATCAAAGGAAAGGCCTGAAAATAGCATTTTTCTGGGCCATGCTTGACTCGCTCGTCAGCGACTTTAGGATCCTTTTGTTGTAGCGGGTCACAAATATTTTCATTCTCTCACACCTTTTCTGTTGTTGATACAACAGCTTATGATTGGCACAGTTTAGATGTTATATGTGAAACTACATAGTATGTAGTGGAATACAAATCAAATCTTGAATGATTAACCTCAAATCAGACTGTGTACACTAATATCTTCTCACCCAACTATTTCAGACAAGCTGTACACAAACAACAACCTCCACAATGCAGCAGCCTACCCCTCACCGGATGATTTGAAGGGGAAGATCCTCGTGAAGGTGAGATGGAAATATTTTTGGTCCACTACAATAGTATTTCCAAATTATACTGCTGTTTAATATGTAAGTTTTAGTAGAGCTTTTCATAACTTGGTGCAGTAGTATATGAAAGGGAGTGCAGATTTGATCTCTGGTCTCATCCTTGTGACAATAGCAAGCTTCAGATCTGTGACGCAAATGCCAAGACGAAGCAGCCTCCTGGGTGGACAATGGAAACAACTGCCGCACGCATATGCAGAGCACCATTTTTTTGTCTATAGCATCATCTTAGCATTTGCGTTGCAGATCTAATGCTTGCTAATTACAGTATGGAACATGCAGCTTTAATCGGGAAGAGAGTAGGAATATGAAGTAGAGAAAGAAAAACACTGCCATGAAAGAGTAGGTTGAAGAAATGGTAGAAACTAGACAGGAATCAGGTTGTAGGGCTAAGGCAGATGAGGTGGAGAGGGTGATGTACAATGACTGCTCATGGTTTGGAGTATAACCCAGAGAGAGACAGAGTATACACAATTAAACCTGTCTATAATGACCACCCAAGGAGAGAAAAATTGTGGCCTTTGTAGACAGGAGGCTGCTCTACACAGGTTTATCTGGATACAATTCTTTTTCTTTGACCTTTCTCTCAGTGACCCTTCTTTGCCTGATGTTTATGATGCCTGTACCTTGCCATAACCTGAATACTCAAGTACTGTAAAACAAGGAATGTTTGTGTGCATTTCAATTTCGCGAATTTTGCTCGAGCCAAGATTTGTGAAATTAAAATGCACGCGAAAGTTCTTATCTACACTATATGCATTGAATGTTGGAGGCAACTTGCGAAAATTTCATGCTGTGAATAAAGCTGTTGGTTCCCATTCACAAAAATGTCTTGCCGCTAAAATATCATGTTTTACAGTGTACACTATACATTGTACAGGTGACTCCTGTTATAGCAATTATAATGGGAGTCTGTGGATTCAGCATTTTTTTTCTTTTTCATAATTTCAACAACAACAAAAATTAAAGCCAAATAATGAAGAATGTGAAGATGTAAAAACAGTAATTTTTGGCCCTGAATATTTACTTTGTGGAAACAAGAGTTTCGTAATTACCGTGTTTGTTAGAACAGGAGAGAGCACTGAAGTCAAACCTGTCTATAACGGCCACCCAAGGGAGTGAAAATAGTGGCCATTATAGACAGGTGGCTGCTGTAGACAGGTTGTTTTCCTTAACCTTTCTCTCATTGACTCTTCTCTGCCTGGTGGTTATGGAAACTGTACCAAACTGTAACCTGAATATTTGATCATTCATAAAAAAAAATACATTATACGTCAGGGGATTCACCTGCTCACATTGGATGCATCATTGACCAAGTTCATTCTAAATATGACACGCTAGGGAAAGAGGCTTCCCCCGTCCACCACCGCTGAGGATGATGGAGAGGTCAGTGATGAGGACGAGGCAGCAGACATCGACCCTGATGACCCGCAGATCAAGGAAGAGCTAGAGAAGAAGAAGAAGGTGAGAAAATTGAAAAAATGACATCAAATATTAGCATGTCATGGCAGTTCAGTAGGTGTTAAGAGCACCAAATTTAGATATTTTGTTCGTATACAGTGTATGTTTGAGTTTATTGTTCAACTTCATAGTTGTACATTATTCTTTTGACAGTTCAATTGAAAGCAAATGCCATTTTGATAGACGAAAAGATTGTACATGTACTTGTATGTTGTATGTATTCTTAGGTGCATGGACACTGGGAGAAAATTTTGCGTGGTGCAAAATTTTAGGGAACAACAAATTGGACAGTGCCTGTATCAGACACTGATCTTTGTTTATCATTTTAATGTTCTGTTCAAAGATCAAAATAAGTAAAATAGCACATGTATGCACTAGTTTTTTGAGAAGTAGCTTGATTTAAATATGTCATGCTGTTGTGTATTGCCATCTATTTGAAGAAGTTGTTGTTGGGTTATTTTTATTTATTTATTTATTTTTTGAGATAAAGCTTGTAAACTGCCTACATGTAGATTCTCAAAGTTGTGGTGGAGATAAAAAATTTGCTGCAAGCTGTAGCTTGTACTGAGTTCTTGTTCAGCAAGCATCCTAGTGTAGTCTTTGAAAAAGAAGTAGTGTTCAAATTTATGAAGTTCTTCCGTCGAGATGTTTTCATTGCAACTGATTGACAAATTGCCCTACATCGACGATGTCGATGTAGGGCAATTTGTCAATCAGTTGCAAAGAAGTAGTGTGTCGTGATTATCTGGTCACCGACCTGTAGAGCAGATGACATTGAATACTGCAGAAATATAACAACTATTTATAATGTCCACTGTAGATAAAACATGAGCAAAGCATATCACAATTTGCTGATAGATAATTGAATATCTCTTGAAATCAATGAAGTGGTGGTCAATATCTGATCCACACCATGTGAGGATGTTTAAAAAAATCAAGACATAAAGGGTCATCATTTGAGGTTCTGAATGGACCAATAAAGGAGGGAAGGAAGTGCAATATTAAATGAGACAGTGTTATGTATTGTGATCCATGATTGATCAATTCAAGTCAATCAATGTGCTATTACAGTACCTAATATGTCTAATTCGTTGCAGATGAATGCTAATATTTGCCAGTACTTGCTGCTTGTCAAACAAGATAATTTGTGATTGCTCATATGTTTGATGCATAATAATGCATAATAAGTGTTCATGATGTGTAGGAAAACTGTATTCTCTTAAGATGAGTAACTTGCTTACACGTTAATACGAACAAGTAGCAACCAAAACCAGCTTGATTCTGTTGTTGATTTGCCTTGTTTCAAAGCGTAAAGAAAAAAGCAGCTAAAAAATGTCTTGCATTCAATGGGAAGGGGATTTTGAAACAAAATTAAAGATGAAGTGGAAGACGCTTTGTTGTACTTTTGAAGTTTGTCATATTTTGGGGAATTAAATGCTTTGTGTGCATGAGGGGGTTCATGCTCGTTTATGCTTCCCTGATATGATCTGGTGTTTCATTCTGACAATCTAATTTTCCTTGAAGTACAGATATTGGTGCAAGAGAACTGGATAAATCTTATTTAAATGCTACTTGATTAACACCCATTGTTCTGCAGTGACAGTTTTCATGAATGAGATTTGATTAGTTGTCTACTAATGATGCTGTTTCATCAGCACTCGGCGGCTTTACGTAAACATTCAGTGGGATTTTGTGGCTTGACCATACACATGACTGCCATGTTTAGGTGATAGGACCAGCTGTTTAACTGCTGTTTTAAGGCCATGACATTATCAGAGACATGATTGCATAAGCTGCACCTCCCCCACAGGTGGTATTATTGCATGACAATGGAAAAAATCATGTCATTCTTCCCCGCCCAGAAACCGACCGAGCAAGTGAGAAAGTTAATACCCAAAGTCCCCATGATGGGCAAAAAACGGGTGATGAACTAAAATTGGTTTGTTTTCGGAGTTTTTTCCCACCTTCTGCTATTCCCTCCCCTTGGGTGCACATGTCTGTCCAAGATTTCTTTCAGATCACAAAGCTCTTCTCTTCTTGTGTCGCTGCATCGCACAGTATATAAAAAAAAAAACAAAAAACAGTAGAAGCAAGAACAAAATAAGAAAAATGATAAAAAGCAAGCATAATTATCAAAAGCAGCTGCTCTTATTTTTTTTCCCCAAGTAACTGTGTACTGGGTCCTGCATTGCACATATCACTTTAAGACAGCTTGAATGACAATTAATAATTGCAAGCTACCTCAGCAGTATCTTAACTCCTCGCCCCTAGTTATTCTTTTTTGTTTTTATCAGCTTTTATCATACTAGCCATTACTCTTTACATCAGTGCTTGATACAGCTGAAATCTGAAAAAGTGACCGCTTTGTCTGTTGCAATATCTGTGCCATTCCAAATATACCAGACAAACAGGCATTTGCAAAATGCTGTGAAGACAATTTTGCATTCTATAGTTTATTTTTTTTTTCCTTCAATGTGATAAGTCTCATGGTTAGCTGACCTCCCTCATTCTTCATAGAACTCTACATTTGTATGTGTTGTGTTTTTTTTTTTTTGGCGGGGGGGGGGAGGGGGTGAGTTTGTAATACGTGAGAAGAAAAAAAAAAACTTTGACAAGAAGGAGGAGGACACGTACTAGGTGAATGCTTGCTTGGGAATGCTAGGTTGCGCTTTGTTGGGGACAGAGCATGCTTGCAGGATTTTTTCCTTCTTTTTTGGACTCATTAGGTAAAACATTCCATAGTTGTGAAATGGAGCGTGACTTGCAAATACTTTTCAATGCCAATCATTTGTTCATAGATTATATTCACTCTCAGTGTCACGTAAAAATTATAAATGTGAGAAAATTGCAGCAGAGCAGCGCAGCAGAGCAGCATAAAAGTGTTACCTTTTTGTAAAAGAAATTACGATAAAACAAGCAAACAAGCAGAGTGCTGTCATGAATAGGCAAAGCTATTGTGCACTAAGTGGGCCTTGTTGTGCATCGTGCATGTTCAGTGATTACCGGTGGTATAAAGGGATAAAAATTGTTATCAAGAGTGGGTCAGTGGTATGTGCCGACTTTTGGAGGGATGTTGTAGGGTTTCTCCTTTTTTTTTTTTCACTTTTTATGCCTCTGCTGGAAGGGCGTTGGGAGGCATCATGTTGTCAGGTTGTCCGTCTTTCTGTCCATCCTTTTCTTATATGATTCTGCAGTGATGTGTTGCAGTAGTAGTACTCACTATGTTTGAAAACCTGTGTCAGGGAGTAAAGAGAGTGTTAGTGTGAATGTTGGCGGAATACTCTTACCGTTTTTCCGATGTTTGGTTATTGTTTATCTTGTCTTCTCCCAGGAGGATGGTGGCGGTCAGGTATGTAGTCAAAATGTGTATGCTGCATCGGTCTCTGTCATATTTAATCGTTGTGGTGGTCATTTTTCCTCTCTTGGGACTTTCTGTATTTTTTTATTTTGTTGTTTGTTGTCAATATCACAAAGCACTTCAATTGCAAGTTTTTTTATGCCCTCATCCCTTTCTTTCCAATCTTTTGCAAGTTCCAACATGTGTTTGCATTTGTATGTTTGTCCTCCCCCCACACACAAACGCACACTTTCTTGAACATCTTTGCCATCAGATTCTGATGTTAAACAAACCTTTGGAATGAAGTAATCACCTCCATGTTGTGATCAGTGTGAGAATGTTCCCACTGAGCCACTGCTTGCCAATTACTGTTCATAACTCAAGCAAACTGTTTATTTGTTTCTATGTGTTTGATAGTCATGTGTCATGACTACTACTGGTAGGGATGTTCCCTACTAAAGTTTTGTTGCACCAAGATCGTGACATATTATATGTGACTTCATTGGACATTGTCTCTTTTCAGACTGACATTTGTATTATTCTTGTTTTGTCTGTCTGCCATTTACCCCCTCTCTCTAGTACCTACAGAAGTATTCTGTTCCACTTTTCAATATTTTGATGGCTTTAGGAAATATATAATTATGTATGTTCATATATCTTAAACACACAGATTAACAGAAATGGTTAAGAAAAGTATTATAGTAGTGAAGATAATTCCACGTTTATTCATTGGGACCACATGGAAGCATTTAACAGGTGGATGTACGTACATATATAACAATTGATTCCCAACATGGAACATAATTCCTGCATTTTGATATATTGAAGGGAAAGATATTGGCATCTTTAACAAGCAAACTTCATTAATATTGGTGTATATTGATACGGTGGAAGATGATTATATTAACCTGTTGCCTTGGAGATATCATAATTCCCCAGTGAGTTTATATGTGTCAAACCCAGTCTGCTAAGCAATGACTTAAACTTCAGATGCATTTTTTCCCTTTTAGTCTGGGGACTTAATGATCAATCAGTGCCTGCATGATTACAGCAGATTACCAGAAGGGGCTCAGATACTTCACTTTAAACCCCTCACTATTTAGATATTTATATGATATTTGATATTTATTTATTTCTGCAATTTCACGACCAACGTAATATTCAAATACATTTTCCTTTTGTACAAATCATAGGATTTTTTTAAAGAAGAATTAATAAACGTGATGAATATAAAATATTGACAATTATTTGATACAAATTACATGATAAATTGATAATTAAGAAAAACAATTTAAAGGTACAATCTGAGGGGAATAATTGCAGAAAATGAAAAGAAACAGAAAAATTGCAGAAATTGAGAAAGATGATTGGCACCATCTGTGAGCATGTGACTCAAGCTTGCTATGCAGCCAGGTGCAGATTGGGAGATAAAATGGCTGTGTAAAATGGATTGGCACTTGCTTTATTTTCTTTTTTCTTTTTTCTTTTTTTTTGCTCAGTGAGCATGTAGTTATGAAAGCAAAAGTTGCCGAGAGCTTCATGGCATTAAACTTTGCACGTTGGCTCATCTGTGATGTGTGGGTTTAATGGTGAATAAAATCTACAAGATGTATGCCTTTTGTTTGCATACTTTAATGCATAAGATATTGGTGTTTTTTTTTTCCATGCCACCAAATGCCTTTTGAATTTGAAGGGAGTAAGCAGCATTTTATGACCTATTTTTTTTTTCTGTGTGTGTATATGCATGAAGCTATTTTTTTTTCCTGTAAAGAAAGATACACAAGAAATAGTTTGAGGAACACATGTTTTTAGGAATGAAGCACAAGAAAAATGGTGTAAATTCCATGATTCTGAAAGAATCACATGCTTCCATTAAATTGATTTGAAAATGATGTGATTTCAAAATGATGTGAATATCCTTCAAAAAAATAAAAAGTCATACAATGGTAATTAATGTACACAACGACTACTATGTGCATTTACAATTGTATAGGCATTTCCCTGAAAACAAACAAAACTTATATAATAGTGCTGTATTGTGTATATAAACAATGTAGTCTAGAATGAATTTTCATTTAAATATTGTTTATACAGGATGAATGAAGGCACAGAATTTTGTTTTTGCAACCAAATTGTGCATAAAATTAGGCCCATTTATTGGTGATGACGCACGCACATACACATAACGTACACACAACACATATATATATACAATCTGTTATACACACTTGAACACACATTTTTTTATATACTTAAAAAAATGCATACAAACACACATACATGTGTACACACCATACAAACACACACATTACAGCACATAGGCCTACACATAATACACACACACACACACACACACTTTGACACGTGTGTACACATTTTGTAGCGTTCTATCTGTGACTGTTCGTGCGTACATGTACAAGTGTATGCATCATACGATCGGTGTAATGTCGACTGTCTGTTCCTATTCACTCCACAGCCCATCCCTGTATATGTTGTGGGTTTTTTTTTCTGTCATTCAAATGTTGTTGATTGTCCTTTATTCTCTTATTATCATTTACCACTTTTAATGTCATTGATCTACCAAGAATTTGTGCGCACTCTCTTGACTTTGCACTGAATGCTAAAATTTTCTGCATTTGATTGTAATTTGTGATATCAAATTGCACTGTGTAACCTTTTTCCTGTCATTCCTTTTTAACTTTATCACACTCTCTACCTTGTTTTCTACTTTTTTTCCGTTTATTTTGTTTTTTGATGGTTGGGTTTGATGGTAGCAGAAAGACAAGAAGAAGGTAAGTGTCTTGTATGCCAACCCAGTGATCATGTGATTTAGTCATGTGATAGTCATGTGAACAGGCATGTGATTGGCATGCTGTCACGTATATGTGTGCATCTCACCTCTGCTATGCTTCACACACCGAGACAAATAACACACAGCTTCATCTCTAACCACACTCACATTCCAATCGCTGTCTCCGCTTACGTCCAAGAAAGTCTCATGGTCTTGAATATTTGCATCTGAACAGTTTATTGTGCGCATTTATCCAGAATAGTTCTGAGATGTATAAAAATAAAATTATGTGTCACAGTAGCACACACTATTTGGTGATATGCAACTATTTTTAGTAGTATTTCATTAGAAACTATAGGCTCCCTAGCTATTCAAAAATAGCTATTTGATTGAGAGCGTGAGATAGAAATAGCATTAATTATCCCCCATGATCTCCATCCACAAATGGGAGTTTGAAAAGTTTGATTTATGAGTGTTGAACACTTCGAATTTTCACACGTATGTACAAAAGTAATTCACCCTATGCTACAGTACATATGGGCACTTTAGTTAAATATGAGCTGCAAATCAAGGCAACTTTAATTTTGCCCTGCATAATATATATTTTTTTTCAAATGTATTTTTTCCAACATGCACAAAAAAGAACGTTTTCCTCTTTTTTCTTCTTCATCTTCCTTTCCTGTTCCTTGCGCTTCTGCAACTTCTTCTTCTCCATTTTCTTTTTTTTTTTTTTTGAGGCGAGTTGGAGGTTAGCGAGTATAAAATTGAAAGGTTTTACCTATTAACTTGTAGGAGCATACATTTTCTGATTAACAGGATTTTGATTTTGATAGTCCCTTTAAGAGGTCCAGAGAGCAAGGACAAAAGAAAGAAACAAATATGCAGATTAATTGCAAGATGGTAACTTGAAAGAAAGTAAAAATCTTCTTGAAGTGTAGATGACATGATTGTGGCTACTGCAATATGAACACTTTCATCATATCTTACATTTTCAATTTGTCTTGTGAAAATAGCCCTAGTAGATACATGTAAGTAATATAAGTTTTCTTGACCAGTAGACATGCAATGCCTCTGGTAAATGATGACCCCCCCAAAAAAAGGATAACAAAATCAAGTAAAAATGACCTACAATTGCAGTTAGAAAATCTTCTACATTTTGGCTCTCATTCTTTATAGGAGTTGTAAAGTCCCTTTACTCCTGACAAATCATGTTAATGTGGGCCTTTTTATAACAGTTTGATTCCATTTATAAATTTGTTGGAGCTAACTGCATCACATTGTACAGCTGCTTTTTCTTTAAATGTCTTTTGATCATATCTAAAGAATATGAGATCAAACTTCTTACAGCTGTATTTAGGTGTGCTACTAGTATTTTTATGTTTCTATCAATATTATGTTTGTACAATTATAAGACTTCTTTAAAGATTGATTTGAATGTGGAATATCATGTTGATCATGTTCCCCAAAGGGAGCCGAGGAGTAGGACAAGAAAGAACAGAAGGCTACAATGTAGTTAATGAATTTCAACCTATTCTGTATCTGATTTAGTAGGTTTGTTTGGTAATTTGTGTTCTGCAGTAGGTAGAACAGTTTCTTGTGTAAAGAGGGCTTTTTCTTATACACACATATTATGTATGTTAGATTTAGACCTAGATTTGTCATTGTATGTAGCTTATGGTATGGTTATTTCTCTACTGGTAGTGAAATCTATTTATTGTGAGTATAACCTATATCTTCTCTTTAAAGAGAAGAGTGGTTGGTTAGTGTTGTTTAGAACCTGTATCAAAGAAGAGCTGCGAAAAATGCATGTTTGCTTTAAAGCTGCATTCTGTTTGAGCTGTGAGCATGGCTTTTATGTGACATAATAAAAGTAGCTTGATGTAAATGACATGAGACCCTCTGCTATTAATTGTTATGAAATATATGTATGAATGTGGCATGACCATGAAGCATACATGTGTAGCATAAACAAGCTTGAAAAAAAAAAACATTTAACAAATAACCAAGTACCTCCTAGCAGTGCTGCCAATATTGCAAGTACTTGCTGTAACAATGTTTCAGATTCTGCAAATTTTACTGAGTATGAGTGACTGAGATTTTTTTTTCTTCTGTACCTTTGAGTGAGCAGTAACTCATTTGATTGAATATGGTCACTACTCTGTAATGATAGAATTAAAAGTTGCACTTTGGTCATTCTTGCCAAGCAAAGAAGTGAAATGTAACAGCAGTAATATTAACAGCAGTTATAATTACACTAGTAATGGTGCTAACAGTAATTTAAAATGATAGCATTAGTGATGGTTGAGCTGATAATGATAATAATTATGATGATGATTATAGTGTAAAGATTCAATGGCGACCATAATCAAAATGAGGACATCTGATTGGTTTCCGTCAGGGTGGTCTCTTCCATTTTTTTCTGAGTCAGTTATTTGATGACATCTCAAACTAATAGAATGAGAAATAAAGAAGTGTATGAGGAATATTAAGCAACTGAAAGTTTGGTCTATAGTTGTTTTTTTTTTTGTTTTTTTTTTTAGTTGAAAAAAAAAAATTCTTGCAACATAGACTGGCAAGATTTTAATGCCAAGAATGTATTGGCCTACTAACTACCCTCATCAGTTCCAAACCACAAGGGTTCAGCACAGATTCGCATAGAAGTTACACAGACTGCAATAACCATTTCACATTTTTAATTTTCATTCAATTCGTTATTCTTTCTTTGCTTGTTTGTATTTTCTTTTTGACCAAAATATTAAGAAATTAATATCTCGAGTTTGTACAAGCTGTTGTAGTCTTAAATAAAAAAAAAAAAGGAAAATTAAAAACTAGCCACCTGATATGCATTTGTAGAGTAACCAAACACTGGCATGCTTAAAGATAGATAGCTTCAGACTTTAATGGAGACTAGTCTGTGTGAGAGACAAATGACGTGAAGCAGTAAATCTTTATTAACTCATAAACCTGCTAATGTATCTTATTAAACAATTTTAAGTCTTCATTTACTTTCTACCATAATTTAATTTGCTGATATTTTGTTTCTCATTGCAATCTTTGGTTTCTATTTGATTTGTATGTATATTTGCCAATAAAAATTCAAAATTCCTTACCATTTGGCTTAATAATCTGTATGCTTTAATTTTATGTATTAAATTTCTAATGATCTAATTGCTGCAGCTGAACCACTTATTATCTCTTGAGGTAACCGCACATAGATGAGTATGAATATTTAATGCTTTTTCCCATCTTCTCAATTACTTTAAATTTGTGTGAAGATTTTTCAAGTTGTTGTTAAGTAGCCCTTCCTACTTGTGGTAAAACAAATACCATAACAATAACAAACCTACAAATTGCATGAACATTAAATGCATGATCATCATTAACATGTGTCATCGTTCGTATCAAGAGCATGAACAGTTTTTCGTGTATCTGAAAGTTGAGCATGTTGTTTGAAAGTATTACAAAATGTGGTTTTGTTTAACCTTCTCTAACGTATGAAAACATATGAAACATATGATTCAGCTAGGATATGGCATAGGAGTTTAGCTGTTAGGGCTAACTCTAAAGACCCTGCTCAGCAAATAATTAAACTGAGACACAAACTACAAGTTGTAAGGCATTGATGTGCAGTTGTTAACCAGGGCCTCATCTTTTGTTTTATTCATATTAAGTGATTATATAGCTTTTTGACACTTCTGATACAAAATTGATTTGCTAGTAATGATACCATGCTTCATTTCTACGGAAAACCAAACCAAACAGCCACCAAACAGATGTAAATTTTGCGGATTCCGCCCCCCCTTCAGATCTCGCCTATGGAACGCGCGATTGCGCCGAAAATCGGCACACGTGACGCCCGCGACACATTCTATCAAAATGTATGGTTGTTTTCTCCAAAAAATTTTTCTATATTTTATATTAATTAATTATTGTAATTTATGCATAAAATCAGTTTTGGGCTCTAAATCACTTATTAATGCTCCAATTAAGCTAATTTCTTTTTTAAAATGTTTCTTGTATCATTCTTTTGAGACAGAGGATAAAAAAAAAATCTGTATCGAAATTAGTTTCTTATGTATTTTATTGTTTTTTGAATTTCTTATGTATTTCTTTGTTTTTTGACCTTTTGTTTTTGTTTGTTTTTTGCCAAAATTTGTCACAGACATTTTTCGAAGCATTATTATGCTAAAATGAATTAATTTCGGCCATTCTACATGAAGATATGAATTTTTATGTGAATTAATTGAAAAAACACAATTTGCATTGGATTTGTACACAAAATCACATTTTGGAGCAATTTTGGGGTTGACAAATTTTTTTCGAACGAACGTCGCGTCAAAACGGTACGCGCGGGCGCAACAATTTGGGTCTCAAAAGTTGCGCGATACTTGAAAGAAAAAAGTCATGAAACATCGCGGCGGGAGCTTATCGCGTTGCGAAGATATTGCGCGAAACGTCGAGGGGGGGGGGTGGATTCCGCCCCCCCCCCCCCCCCCAGCCTGATTAGGGTTAAGAAGTGTATCATGTGGAGTAAATCAAAACTTTCAATATTTTTGACATTGACAGTGAAGTACATGTTTCTATGCCTTTGAAAGATATATCAAATTATGAAAAAAACAAACAAACAAACAACCACAACAACACTGTGGCCCTATTATATTTTGCTGGCCTCATTAGCATACATGCTATAACACTTTTGCAACTCAATAATAAGAAGTGTGATGTGAAAGTTAGTGTGTATAACCTCAAAGTCTGCTTTCTTTTTTCATTCCTACTACTGACTGGTGCATAAAAAAAGAAGAAGAAAGAAACATATTTTAGGACGTTGAAGAATGACAGTTTTCCTTTCATAAAAGCCCTTGCCTCTTGTGTGGATAATATTTTTTTTTTTTTTTTTGCAGTTTGATGTGTCTCAATCATCCTACTTCTGCTTGGAAGCTGCCTGCCTTTATCATTTTTTTTTAATTGATTGATATGTTTCACTTAACATTACAAACCTTTTCAATCAGTCATAAAATTGCAGATTATGTTTCCAGCAAGAGTTGTGAAATTGATTCTACAGGGTCAATTTACAAATAATGCAAAAGGCAGTTGAAAACAGATCACAAAATTACAACAATTGAAATAAAAAGATTTGCCCTCTATCTGTATAGAAAAGTGTTGTGACATTTTAGCAGAGCTCTTATTTTCCATTTTTTTTTTATTCCTTCTTATAAAAAAACCAAACCAGACATGTGCCTGTTAATCAAACACCAAATTCCATGTCACATGCTGTAGTAGTTTATGTGTGAGGTAGATATATGTATAGGCATACATATTCCGTGTAGAGAGTGTTGATGTTGTGGTTATTTTGTGAACATGCAGACTTAGCAATGACCCTAGGGTTATATCATCCGGAATTTTAGAAGCCTGAGGCAAAGAGAAAAAGAGAGAATTGTTAGATGTTGAGTATTTGAAAGGATTTTGCAGTACAGACATTTCTTTGGCAATTATCATTATTTTCTAAATGTATGTCTGCATGAATTCATTTGATATGAAAGCTCCAATGATTTTTTTTTTTTTTAATCCTTGATTCCAATATTTGAAAGTTGGAAGAGATAAGTATGATACAAAGTTTTCTACTCTTAATGTTTTGTCATTAGAAAACAAACAAAGAAAACAAACAAAAAACAAGTTACCAAAAACTTAACCTAAATGATAAAAAAGCAGCAGATTTAAAAAATCTCCAAAGATATCCATGCTGCATCCTGCTTTTACTAGATGTAAAGCTTTGTGAAAAACCAAAACCAAACCAAAACAAAACGAGACATGAAACTCGTCACTTTAAAGACGAGTTAGGTGATACGCTTTGGGTCATCAGATATCGGTCACCAGTGATTGACAACGAAACAATTAAATATAGCGACTTTAAGTTATATTTCTGCAATAATATTTTAGCAAAGTCGATTTTTTTGGACCTTCATTATTCAGATCATATTGTTAGTAACAATTCAAACCACATGGAAAGTCCTGTACGTGTGTCTGCGTGTGCAAGTAGGCCCAAGTAGATTAACAGGTTTTCTTAGTACAGTGTATCTCTACGATGACGAACAAATATAAACACGAACAAATTGAAACACGTCAATACAGTGTTCTAAAGATCGTCTTGACTTTAATAGTGGTCTTTTAAAAATATGAACTCTAGCCCTTATTTCCATAACCAAAACTGCTATATCGAATCTTGTCATTAATATGATCAGTTTGGAGAGCTCTTAAAGCTACAAGCCTGTAAAATTTTCCAGCAATTAAGCAATGAATCATCCAATCCAAAACAAAGGAAAATACAGCGAGTGCGTGTCTTTACAGAATGGGATTTATACCCGGACGAAATATGGTGCTATATTGTACTAGTAACTACTTGCTGACTTATTTTAAGGGCTCTGCTGGTTGAGTATCCATGTTTAGCTAAATGAATTGTAATTTGGCGATAAACAAAAATTCCCACGAGCAACAGAAACACTCTAACCTCCGATATAAAATAAGGGAAATTGCGTGTTTGTGTTCGTGGGGATGTGTATACTTGAGGAAATAGTGAAACAAATGACATAGGAGTGAAGCTGAACTGCCTAAGAAAAAAAGGAAAAATAAAGAAAGCCCTTGCAGCTACAAGCCTGTGAAATTTTCCGGCAGAAAAAGCAATGAAACGTCCAAAAACAAAACAGAGGCAAATAGAGAGAGTGTGTGTTTGTTTACATGACAATATGATTTGTACCTAGACGAAAGCGGCATTACCTCAACTAAAATAAAGAAAGAGACATAGCTTCTAACCACGTAACTAAATGGTAAGTCTTTTCGAACCAAGAGTGTGGAACGTAAGATGAATCATGACGATCACCCGTGACCGACACATCTTCAAAGGGAACAGTTAGAAGTGGAAGGAGTGTCAAGCATATTGTCTCAACAAAGCAATGAGACAATGACATTTAGGCATTCCATAATTTCGCTCTAAAATCAATGGTATTAATCATGTAGGCCTACCATTGCTTGCATAGTCCATAAACTTTGCTTTACAAACTTTCATTGAAACGTGTCATAACATAACTATGTAACTCCATTAGCAGTGACTACTAGATAAACAAAGATATATCAAAATGAACGCTTAGCACATATAACTCAGGGGATTATAACCTGATACTCTGCTCTTCACTGCTCAGATGGCAACAACACTCATCACCTACGGCTGCGTATAGAGAAACAGCCATTACTTAAATAACAGTTTTGCCTTTTATTTGGCAGATCGACACACAACCCCTTTAAACACACTGTAATTGGCACGGAGGGACATGAAAGAACTCTTCATTAATACTAAACAGCATATGCATTCCACTCATGTGGCGCAAGATACCTCTAAAGCAACATAAAGCCTGTCTACAACTCCGTTATTGGGTCAAACAATACAGTACGAAATATCACAGAGATGAGCGAGACGGTATACACCTGGCTTAGAGTAAATCAATTCAGTTCTTTTTCCCACTCAAGTTGAAGTATTTATATAAATGCATAAATCCCCACCTTCAGTATAACAAAACAAACGTAGCGAAAAGGGAAGAGAAGACGAGAGCTGGCAAAAATATACTGCACAACTGCAATTTATAACCTTTTGTGTGACAAGTGAAGCAAAATGTATTAGATGTTATAGCAGTTGTTTTTTTAGCATAAACAGACAAATAGAGGACATGAGACACATTCGTGAAGTCCTATTCTTTATACAGTCCCACATAATTCAGATGAAATTGTTTCTGTCATGCAACCATGTGAACATTTCATGCGTGTGTCGGCGTGGGCAAGTAAGTCGATCAGACAGGATATGTAAATGAATATTTACCAATAGGTCTTTATACTGTTAAAAAACAGAAATCAAACATGGCGATAAGGTCTTTTAAGGGTCACCTTCACATTTACATGTGTATTTTCAAGTCGAAATTTCCAGTCGAAGCGCTTTGGTCTCCAACACAAAACAAAGGGATATTGTGTGTGTGTGCGTATAGGTGCGGTTACATGCGAACGTGATTTCTGCATAGGTGAAGGTGTAGTACTCCATTGAAGAAAAAAGTAAAAAAAAAAAAGTAAGTATTTTGTTTCGTGCTCTTGTGGGGTTCGAACCCGCAACCTCACGTCTCTGAAACGTCGCCTTTAACCACTCGGCCATACGTCTCGACGAGAAAACATGAGGAACGTAAAGTTATGTATGTCAAAGATGATTCAGTAATCGTCTGGTCGACATTCCATTCTCATTTTCAGGTTTAAACTGCAAAATTATCAACCTGATGAGATTTGCAAAAATAAAATGCGTGATTTCTGCAGCTTATTGTCTCAGCTACAACATACTATAGATTCAGAGGAAATAAAGCAAAATCAGCTGAGATAAAGGTGCTTAAACGTTGTCAAGGCAATGCATGGTTTAAAAAAAAATCACCTCCCATTGACATAACACGTAAACTTGTCCGATTTTGCGTCTTTACCTTTAATCGCAATTTGAAGTGTGATGGTAAGTCTTCTCGAACTAAGAGTGTGGAACGTAAGCTTCTACGTGAAAGATGAATCATGACGATCACCCGTGACCGACAAATCTTCAAAGGGATCAGCTATTAGAAGTGGAAGCCCTCGTGCCAAGCATATTGTCTCACCAATTCCAAAGCAGTGATACTCTTACATTTAGGTATAACATAATTTCCCTCTGAAATCAATGGTATTATTTATGTACAATTGCTTGCCTTGTCCATAAACTTTGCTTTACAAACTTTCAGTGAAACGTGTCATAACATAATTCTGTAACTCCATTAGCAGTGATTGACTACATAAATAAAGATATATGACATTGAACGCTTAGCGCGTATAACTAAGGGGGATTTTAGCCTGACGCTCTGTTCTTCACTGCTCAGATACCAACAACACTCACCACATACGGCTACGTATAGAGAAACAGCCATGGCGAAAATAAGGTTTTCCTTTTCTTTGGCAGATAGACGCACAACCCCTTTAAACACACTATAATTGACATGGAGGGACATGAAAAAGTTCATTACTACTACTGAGCAGTGATGCCTTGTACTCATGTGGCACAAGATACCTCTATAGCAACATAAAACCTGTCTACAATTCCGTTATTGGGTCAAACAATAACAACCTGGAATTTCAAAGAGATGAGCGAGACGCCGTTATACACCTGGCCTAGAGTTAATTCATTCAGTTGCCATTCCTGCTCCAGTTGAGTTATGTAAATTATTTTCCGACCTGTCTTGTGCAGTGTAACAGGAACAAACGTAGAGAAAAGGAAAGAGAAACGAAAGGTGGCAAGCGGGGCACTGTATACCAAGGGCAATTTACAACATTACGTATGATAAATAAAGCAAATACAACCTCCAGCCTCCGACAAAAAAAAAAATGGAACTTGAGTGACTGTGTCTCGTGGGGTAGTTATATACTTGATAAGATAATACGATAAATGACATCGGAATAAAGCAGAACTGCCAAAAGAAAAACAAAGAAAGAGAGAGAGAAAAAATAATAGCGTCCTGCGGGTCTCGAACATCTCGTCCTAAGGTAGTGCATAATGACAATGCAGCGGGCTAAGCGACTATAAAGCCACACGGCTGTCCCAAAGATTGGATGTGAAATTCATAACTTAATATCATTTACAACATGAAAAAGTTCATTACTACTACTAAACAGTGATGCCTTCCACTCATGTGGCATAAGATACCTCTATAGAAACATAAAACCTGTCTACAATTCCGTAATTGGGTCAAACAATAACAACCTGGAATTTCAAAGATATGAGCGAGGCGCCATACACCTGGACTAGAATTAATCAATTCAGCTCCCATTCCTGCCAGTTATCTAAACGTACATGTTCCTACCTATCCTGTTGCAATATAACAATAACCAATGAAGAGAAAAGGAAAGAGCAAACGAAAGGTGGCAAGCGGGACACTGTAACAAGGGGCAATTTACAACATTAAGTGTGACAAAATTAATGAAGCAAACCCAATCTCCAAACTCCAATACAAAACAATTAAGGGAAATAGAGCAGCCGTGTTCACGGCTTACGTATACTTGATAAAATAATACGATAAATGACATCGAGTAAAGCTGAACAGCCGAAAAAAAAAAGAAAAGAAGGGAAAAGTCCTGCGGGAGTCGAACTTCTCGCCTTCCCGTATGGCGTTATGAACACCCAGCGCGCTAAGCGATTACGCCAAATGGCTGTCCTGAAGATCGTTTGCGAAACTTAAATTTTTAATTATACAATCGTGACTGTTGACGGAGATGGCGCTATTCAACTTCCCACAAGTGGCCGCGTGGATTCGACCAATATACAGTTGCAAACAACGATCGCCAATCGTTCCGTACAGATTGCATTCTCATTTTCAGTTTTTAACTACAAAATTGTCGACCTCATGAGGAGATTTTAAAATATAAAATGCATGATGACTGCAGCTTATTGTCTGAGCTACAACATACATAAGTTTCAGAGGAAATGGAGCAAAATCAGCTGAGATAAAGGTGCTTAAACGTTGTCAAGTCAATGCATGGTCTAAAAAAAAATCACCTCCCATAGACAATACACGTAAATTTGTCCGATTTTGAGTCTTTACCTTAAATCACAATTTAAGGTATGATGATGTCATCAAATTTCAAAACCATGACATGGACTTGAAAGGCAAATGTTCAAAGTAAAACATATCTGAATTTGGGATAATATTGAGCTTAAACAAGAGAGATACGAGCAAATGAATGTCAGAAACAGTACCTCAAAAAAATTAATTCCACTTTTTTGATTTCAGATGATGATATGATGACGTCATAATGTATTTCGGGAAATATTGATGCTTGAAATGTTATTTCCAATTCATATGCTTTTGTAATATGCAATAAAAACATAGGGTCACCCTGCGTTTTAAAGAGCTATGGCGAAATAAACAAAGACATGTTTTTCGCTATATTTGCACATAGACGCGCACACGAAATTTCAACTTTGACGCCAACGCATTCCTTTGTTATAGGTCAAAATTGATCGGAAATCAAAGGATATTATTGCTTAATGTATCAGGAATCGAAATCTGTCAAAAAATGTGCATTTTCATTTTGTCTACGCGCACTACGCGCGAAAATGTGCGGACGGACGCGAACGCGCGAAACGCTTAAAATTGTCTGAAACTTCGAGATTTCCCATTGGTAAGTTGTTTTGAGCCTTTTAAAAGTTTGACGCGCGCGTACGCGCCCGTAATAATGTCCTAGGTAATTAGCATTAAAATGTAAGATAGAGCGTGACCTGAACTTAATGTCCACCGAAAATGATACAGAAATGACCTTTAGTTATGAAGTTATGATCGATCATGTAACATGGTCCGAAAATCACAAAATGGCGCCTAGATGACGTCATAGATATGTTACTGTCATGAAAACCTTATTGTGGCTAGATTTTGTCATGAGACATGTTCCCTGAAAATGTCATGTTATTCCGTAATGTCATTCTTGAGATATTGATGACACAAAATTGTCCAGAAAGAAAGAAGAATAAAAAGAAATAAAGAGAGATTTTGACAATCACAATAGGTGATACGCTGATAGCGTATCACCTAATTAGTTTGACTCAAGTCTTAAGCCTGTTCAAATGCTGACATACTACTTCAAAATTTCTCTCTTTCTTTTTCCCTGTGAATAGGCCATCCCTGCACACCCAACTTTATGTGGTTGTAGAATTGGGCTCTAGAGTCTATGTTGTAGTTTGGTGGTTTGGTAATAGATATATAATATGTACAGTGTACATTGTAGTTTGGTAATAGAAATACATGTACAGTGTAGTTTGTCTGGTGGCCCATCACTGATTTTTTTTTTCCTCACGTAACTGAGCTGTTGGATTAGTGTAGATTTGGCTCTACTTTCTTGTGGTGGTGTACAACAATGCAAATAATTGTATTCTTGCAGTTTTGGAACCACTTTTTTTCATGAATATCAAGATTGTATGGAAGTAAAGAATAATAATCCTAAAGTTTAGTGCACATTTTGAACTTATTGGCAGAAAGAATACCCTTTACAAGATTGTAGCCCTGTACATTATTGAAATATCCATCAGGGAAATCAAAAGTTACTCTTGGTGACAGGGCATTTTTGTATGCTGCACCAAAACTATGGAATAATCTCCCTTTGTTAGTAAGACAAGCAGTTACAATTAATGAGTTTAAGGTCAGGTTAAAAAGTCATCTCTTGAAGTAATGTATTTTATGTTTGAATTATGAATGTTATTTTGTGATGTGCAGTAGAGTATATTATTATAGTAGCTGCACAATATAAATGTCCTTTATTATTATTATTATGGATAAAACTGCAATTACCTTTGCAAAAAAAAAAATGTTTCTTAGCAACAAGCTGATCATGGGCAGCTTTTAGCATTACATTAGTTGCTATAGTAACGATAGTTGTCATAGTTGTGCATTGGTAACTTTTGTAGGTCTCTCTGTGACTCGGGGTTCAGAGGTTTAATGCAGAGGTGACTCTAGTAATAGTTATATCAAATTTTACGCTCTGTCTCACTGGCACAATGTTGCCATAGCGACACCAATCACCCGGGGTTATGCTCATACATGTACCTGTTTCTGTTCTCATTTGCCTTGTGGATAGAGGGCTAACCCTAAGAGTTGACTGTGATTATCTGGCTCTTACCTGTAAATTGTGGGGCTACACATTTTAATAAAAAACAAAACAAAACAAACAACTTGAGGATAAAAACCTTCCTAAAAACAACAGCAACAACAACAAAAGAAAACTTAATATGGCATAAATCTTGGGTTGAAGGGCCACACTGAAGCACCCATTTCCTCTCTAATCTTACCATGAGGGCGAGTGCTTAGTTCTTCTTAAAATCCTGCTGCAGGGCTAAGAGTGCCTGTCTCATGAATATTCATTACACTGCACATAGCAAGTGAAAATGGGGACTATTTTCAGTGGCGGATCGGGGGGGGGGGGGGTGCACTGGGCGCATACCCCCTCTTTATTTTTTTATCGAAACAAAACAAAAAGAAAAATGGGGGGGGGGCATGTGCACCCCCCTTTAATTTTGTAAATGCGCCTCCCCTTTATGGAATTCCTGGATCAGCCCCTGATTTTTCATAAGCCCATATTGGACATCTGTAGTATGGGACCAAGAATACAAGTGAACAATATGATCTGAGAAAACATCCTCGGTTTAGAATAATGTGGGACTAAGGAAAGCCAGTGAGATAAAAAGGCCTGAATAGTCAATTTTCCTATTTAGCCACCTGTCTTCTATGTTGATGTTGGAGTCTTAGTTAATCAGTTGTCCCTTCTTGTGTGAAATCCGTATGAAGTTTGTTTTTGTGCAGTACATGTATGTGTGTATATTATATATAAACATGCATAAATGGGATAGTTACAACGTATCTTAAAGTGATCATTACTGGATATGAATTTATGTCAGACACATATGTGTGAAGTAAGACATTATATATCCAAATGTTTTGGTCGCATGGTTGATCTGTATTCCCTTTATAGTTGTATGATTGTCCTATACACATTATCATTCCATATTATATTTTCAAGAATTATGGTATATGAATATTTCCCATATCATTCTCAAAAATAATATTCTTGACAGCCATTTCAACAAAGATGATATTCTGCATATCACCAAATATCAACATGTAAATAACTATCGATGATATGTCTGTACACAAAATCTTAAACAAAATAGTTAAATCACAAGTATCAAAGCTACATTTTCAGTGATGTTCACTTTCTATTAACCCGTTGAGGACGAGTCCCGAGTATACTCGGGCAAGTGTCTATGGGAAATGCGTGTTGTAGCAAAATCAGTCCGTCCTCAACGGGTTAAAACAGATATAGCCAGAAGACTTAATCTCCACCATTTTTTCCCTCAAACAAAGAGCTGTTACATCATCAGTGTGATAAAGTTTTGAAAGCTTGGTACTTGTCTGTCTCTGTGTGTGCATATCTTATCACCCTCCCTGAAATTGTACATTTTTAATGTTTACCTGAAATTGTACATTTCTAATGTTTTCTTTTTTTTTTTAAATATCAAAATATAGAAAAAACTGAAGTTGGCCAAAGAGCTCTCGGACATTGTCACTCTGGCCAGCGTCCACTTCAAGGGCTTCCCGGAGTCCAAGGAAAAGTGTAAGTTTGACCATGATAATACGATTATCATAATTTACATATTTACCTTGCTTAATACAAGGTTTCTGGTGCCTTACAAAATTATGATTGTAAGTTGTGGCCATAACATGCATAAATCTTACTGTATTAAAACATATTAAGTATTACTGTATTATACAATGTACATCAAACAAAAAGTTAAGCCTTGTTCTGCCCATCTCATTCTCTTTCTCTCACTCGTTCTGTCTATCCTCTCCTTCTTTCTCTCTTCCTCTGTTGCTGTCAACCTTTGTTCTTTATCTCTTTCTCCCCCCTTCCATTCTTCAAAGAGGTTGTATTTGAAAGTACGGTTTAGGAGCAGATTTCAAGTGGCATCCACAGGTCTGAGTAGTCTGTACACCTCCAAGATACATCTTTCAATAGTGATATTTGCATACATGTATATTTTGTCCAAAACTTTTTCATGCCAGCACCAATATTGAGGCAGACATTTATGAAACAATCATCTATACATTGATGTAGATTGTATGCACATTGGTTTTGCTTTTGCTTTTGCTTTTGCTATTGAATAAAATGTATGTAGCATATATGGTTAGATTAGAAAGCATGGCATTCAGTAATTTCACCTCCTATTAAAGTTGCAGTACTTGTTTTATTACTGCAAATAATAAAGGAAATCATTTTTGTATAACTTATTTTTTGGATCAGCCAGCATAGGGCGACTGTATTGTGTCGAGAAGAAAAATTAATTTATAAATGACATGGGACTCAAAAACCATGATAGTCCGTTCATGTACAGTACATGTATGCTTTAAAGGATCATAACTTGAACAAATGAGACAAGCAAAACAGGAAAATACATTTATGTAGTCATCATTACAACTACACCACAATGTGCATCAATGACGAAAAACATGTCATCTGTCAAATTTGATGTGATGATTTTCACTGAACCATTCAGATAAGTGTCACCAGATGTCATCATTTGCTGAGGGAAAGGCCTTTGATCTTGCTGAGAACAAACCCCAGGAGTATGTAGAGCACAATAAGATCTTTGTCAGCCGCATCTACCCCGGAGGTCTCCGCACCAACTCCTCCAACTACAACCCCGTGGGCATGTGGAACGTCGGTGCCCAGATCGGTAAGCAACGGGGGATCTCCCTTGCCCCTTTACACTGATAAGGAGTAGGAGGGGACTGCGAATCAATTCCATACAACGTTCAGGTTGAGTCTGATAAATTGAGATTAAAATCAGGTGAACAGGAATGCAGAAAATTGGTCAAATTCCTCCATAAAAAGGTATAGTATAGAAAGGTATGGAATTCTATTGTTCTGGGGAGATGTATATGGAGGTTTGTGTTTATGAATTTTGTGTACCTACAATGTATGGAGCCTATGCATAAGTTTTTAAAACACTTTTTAGAGAAAAAAAAAGAATCATCATAAAGTGTCTGATTTTGTCCCATATTCACATGAACCAAGGAGCATTATCACATTATACATCTTACAAAATGGGAAAACTGGATGTGAACATATCAGTGCAGAAACCTCAGGTTCAGATGAAAAGCAGTTGCTATCTTATTATTATTCATTATGGCTCGAAATGTGCTTACCCACTCCCAAAAGTGATCCCACATTCTTTTGTCCTCACTAGTACATGAAGCTTCTAGAGTCATGATCACGTGGCAAATATAATTATTATTATTATTCTTTGGCAATCTCATAGTCTGCCAGGGCAGCAAAAAGTCAACTCAGTTACTGTGATATGTAGTCCTCCCAACCCGAATATATATATATTTTTTTATGTTCGACCACTTCACTGGGATATTTCCATACTTTTTACAAGAGCAGTGAAGTGGATTCTTTTACGTGTATAGGATGCGACTATTCTATAAAAGTCCTCTGTGACAGAAATTGGCAAACAAAGATAAAGTGCCTTGCCAAAGGGCACTACTACTGGGCTAGGACTCAAATCTCATGCATGCAACAAGTTCTGTGTTCTTATCTCCATGGTCTTAAATGCTCAGCAACAACAGCTACCTAATGGCTTATCTTCCACATCACATACACATGAAGAGTGTGCGCAAAAACCAATAAGTCCATTTTTGAAGATTTTGAAGTACGGTCTCTGTCATAAAGTGCAAAATAATACCTTAAAAATGATGTATCGGCCACTACATATAGAGGTACATTTTTTAAGTTATGGTCAAAAGAAGCAAACATTTTCTTATTATTCTCTTTATTTTTCTTGACCTTTAATCACAAATATCTCCATTTGGCAAATATGGACTTATCGGTTTTTGCAAACAAACTCTTCACATGTACTGGTGATTATGCAAGAATTTGTAATGACCCTTTAAATCAGAGAAAAATCCGACAGTCACTAGCGATATCTCTTTCCGTCTCTCACACCTTATGATGTCATGACTTGGCAAGGTTTCATGTTGCACCGAGGATGCCTGCATAATTTCCTCTCATCCTTTCCTCATTACAGTGGCTCTAAACTTCCAGACTCCGTGCGAGGAGATGGACCTCAACCAGGGCAAGTTCCTCCAGAACGGGAAGTCTGGATTCATCCTCAAGCCGGTTTTCCTCAGAAAACGTAAGCTGTAGGAAGTGATGCAGTCCCGTTGCCAATGGCAACAATAGTGGTTGCATTCATGAATCATTTTCTTTAATCGTTGCTATCTCCCTCGTGTGCTTGTTTTAGTTTCAGTTTCACCACATCAGGAAACGTATTAAAAACACATGTCATTATGCAATCACAAACATATCAGGTAAACAGTTTAATAATTAGAATGAGAAATACCGTAAACACTGAATTACAGCACACTTTTTTCATCTCGGAGAGTACCAAAAAATAAGAGTGTTTCTTATACACCAAGGCAAGAAAATATTGTGTACAAAAATGCACAGGCATGCTATGGTAGGAAGCAGCCAGAAAGGAAGTGACCCTTAGTATGTATTCCACAGTGCCTGGTCAGTACCATTTTAATGACCGTCACAAGTTGAACAGTGTGTACCACTTGAGGTACATTTTGTAGGCATTGCACATCCAATTAAAAAGTGCTTTGCATAGCTACTTCAACAGAGTTCTCGTACCTTTTTCGGCTAGAAATGAAGTCAGTTGTGCAGCTTTGTTTTTTCTTTTTGTGTGTAGGTTCATCATTTGAATTCATTTTGATAGCAGTGAATGCTACTGTGGGACAAAGAATGATTTGTGTAAACCTGGAAAGCAGGACTCATGCCTTTCTTATAAATGCAAACAACTTCCATGTGAATGTTGCATTGTGTAAAAGTTCATTTTTGTCAAACATTCATAAGAGGATTCATCTTTCCAAGCTACATACACCGGTAGGACCTTGAACAGTATTAGATATCTCTTGGTGCTTTTAAAGGGAGAGCTCATTATCAAAGAACGGTGTAGAGTACTTTGTTAGCTCTAATGTTTTACTATGTCATTTCCACAGCCAATATGCAATTTGACCCGAGCAAGCCAGGAGATCAGTACACACAGCGTGTCAAAATCACGGTAAGTCATCATGCTTATTTTCCCTGGGATGATAAGACCTTGTATCTCAACTTGCATATATTGTATCAAAAACCTCAATTTTTAATATTAAAATTACTGATTTAATGTGTATAATAGAACAGTTATTAATGAAATCCAGAACATTGTTTGTACATTGTTTTACACCAAGGTTAATGTTATTTTGTGAATATGTTGCCAAAATGGAAAGTTTTTTCACTCTCCAGAAAATTCATGATTTACTGTATATTCATGGTATACAATGTATATTCATATCCATAGCAATGCTTTTAAATACAGTTGTATCAATTATTCTTTTAAATCATAAATGATGTGTGTGTGTCGCCATGTGTGTGACTTAACATGTTACACAAATATATTCATTTCATCACTTTATAATAGCACACATGAAATATACTGCTCGTACATGTTTTAATTTGTATAAATACCATGATAAAAGCAGAACCATATCACACGACTGACTCTCTTTTGAAGGTTGTTTAAAGAAAGAAAAAACCAAACAAACACACAGAGACACAGACACATGGTTGTAGACTGAAAGCATCCCATCCTTAAAGCTGAATTCACTGATTGGTTTCTCTCTGCTCATTGGTTGTACACTGTAGGTCATCAGCGGTCAGCAGTTTCCCAAGCCAGGGTCCCAGAAAGAGGTCATTGACCCCTACGTCAAGCTCTTTGTCTGGGGAGCGGGCAGCAAGCAAGAGTTTAAGACTGAGACTATTGAGAATAATGGTAGGGAAAGTTGAGAGGCACCAAATAGTCGTAACAAGGACCTTGTAAACGTGCTGCTAAGGCTTATATTATCTCTCTTTCTTTCTTGATACATCCATTTCTGTTTTGGAGCAGAATACTCTAAAAGTTACAGTAGTTCAGATTTCGAGACTCTGGAAGTTTATCAGAAAGAAGCAGAGAGAATTTTAGAGTATTTGTTTGGGAAATTCAGTGAAAGATTTATTATTATTATTATTTATTTATTTGTTTGTTTGTTTTTGTGAGTGGCTCTATTGCTAGCTTTTTTCTTGTTTTTAGCTCACCTGAGCTGAAGGCTACAATATTAATTGCATGAAATCTTTATATTTGACACTGAGTTCTTCAAGTATAATCGATCATATGAAATCAGAAATAGCAGGCTTTACTATTGGGATATCAACTGAGGTGATGAAAACAAAACATGAGAAAATAAAGGATAACAAATGTCCTAAAGATCACCCCCAAACAAACAAAAAAGAAAAAAGTCTTCTGTATTCATACTTGCTGAACTGTTGGACCATGTAACAGAAGTATGGCTTGAAAAACAAAAAACAAACAAAAAAATCCTCCTTGTTGTCAATTGTTCTATTATTTTCGTTGCCACTTTGTACTCCAAGCACTCAAAGGGTCAAAATTAGAAAAGTATGTTGACCCATGCAAACTAGGACAATTTCTTCCCGTAAGCATAAACTGCGTCATTTTGCAAAGAGTTCAAATCACACAAATGGTTCTTGTGTCATGTGAGATAACTGTAGTCCATGCTACTTAAACTTTGACACATGTTGTTGCCATGACAACCTCCTTGGAATGCAGGTTTCAACCCGACTTGGAACCAGGTCTTCGAGTTTGAGGTCAAGGTGCCAGAACTTGCGCTCATCAGGCTAGTGGTCTACGACTATGACCGTGCCTCGGCCAACGAGTTCATTGCCCAGTACACCACCCCCCTCGCTAGCATGCAGCTTGGTAAGTCAATTGCACATTGACCAGAATCTCTGTTGTTTGAACTCTCATACCATTGGGCACATCTTGCTGTTGTTGTTATTGTTGTTGTTGTTGTTGTTGTTTTTGTTGTTGTTGTTGTTGTTGTTGTCGTTGTCATCGTCGCCGTTGTCGTCATTGTTGTTGTTGAGTGCATGTGTAATGTGTGAGTGTGTGGGTGTTTCATGTGCAACATTACTGATTTAGTATTAGTGTGCATGCAAAGTGTGATCAAATATTCAGTTTGCATCAACATTGAACATATTCAATCAAACAACCAAGTATTAAGCTATAAGTAGAGACCTGGGCCCCGTTTCATAAAACTTATTGACAAGTTGTTATAGTTGTTATAAGCTATCGAAAACATTGCATCTGATTGGCAAATGCCAAATTTGTCACAGAAATGTGGCAGTTGTCACTGATGACAAGTTTTATGAAACGGGACCCAGATTAAAGAAGACATAAGGAAGAGATCTGATACAAAGTTATTCATTTATCTCTATATTTGTTTGATTGTGTTTTGACATCATGATCGCAATTGTCCTTTCTATCCTGTCTACTGTGATGAGCTGTAGTTGCATAAAGTGAAGTGCTCAAGCATTGCCATATTACTGATAATCATGAATTATGGTCATTGCATGGTCAAATTCACTCGAAACTGGTGATCTCACCCATGAACCAGCGAGTGATTCCCACTTCCCTAAATACAGTAGCAGTGTCAATTAGATAATTTGATTGCGTATGATAATGATGATGATGAACAACATTTATTGTATAGGACCATAGGGCCATAGGCGCCCGGTTACCGCAATATGTCACATATTATTCACAAAGTTCATGGAAAAGATAGGTCTTTATACTGTATATGCCTAACATTTCGTGAGGTTTCTATTTTACGTGAATTTTGCGAGTCAGGTCCTATTTGCAAATTCAAAAAACATGCGAAAATATTAACCCATATCGGGCCAACGCACCTGTGTACACAAACACCCAAGTGGCCCAGCACCGTTCACACACACACGCCGACAAACAGACAACTCTCCAAACAATCGCTCTTCATTAGCAAGCAATGAAAAAAAACATAGACAAGTTATATATCATTTGAAAGAGGAGAAAAATCTCGTTAATATGATATATAACATGCTGTCATTCAATGCATAGTACAGGCATAGTAGTCAGCGGAAGTGAATGACGTCATTCGTATGTCATTTTATTCACTACGGGATATTCCGTATGTGGCCCCTGCGGCGTTCGGACGAACTACGGAATATCCCGTAGATGGCGCGATATGGGTTAACTTTGTTCCCGACATGAATGTGACGTGCATGCATACATTTCTCTGTTCAGTGCTCTACTCCACAATTGCAAATTTAACATGACATTGTCGGGAAGTCCTGATTCTCAAAAAATCAGGCTTGAATTGGCGTACACAGTATATCATGTAATCACATATATCATATCATTTGATAAATGTCTGAATATGATTCTTCTTTCTCGCTCCTCATCCCAGGATACCACCACGTTCCCCTCCTCAGTGAAAAGGGTGATGACCTCCTACCAGCCAGTCTCTTCATACACACCATGGTCAACACGTCATAGATGACCAGTATGTGACCTCAAGGTCAAGGGTCACATCACTTACAGCTGCAAAGGGTCAGGCATTATCATTTGGGATAGGACCCAAATGCCAACTAAAAATGATAATAATGTTTTTATTACTTTTATCCACTAAAAGGCCCTTTTTAATGTCTTGTTTAGGGACCCAGTATGCATGATATTTTGTAAGAAACTTTAATTTCCCTCTGCTTTTGTGGAGAATATTCATGTTATGTATCTAAAGGTAAGCGATATGCAAAGAGGAATCAAGTGTCAAACTGGCTTACACTGAATTGTTTCAGGGTCTCTTGGAGGAGCTGAACTCTCAAAAGTTTTGACGCTGCTCCCCCTCAACCATTCACTCTAAGCTTGTGTTATCTCTAGAGCTGCATTGCTACAGAAGACAAAAATTGAATATGAATGTAATTTGAAATGCTAGCAGTTTCCTAGAGCTTACTAATTTGTAAATCACTTTACATGAGCAAATGGTCACAAGCTAGAAACGTAAAAATATGTCTTTCAGAATGTAAAATTGTAACTTACAAGACTGCTCTATGATATTAAATTGATTTTTTTTTTTTGCTAACCTGATAATTTTTTACTAATGGGTACAATATACATATGTGTGTATATTGAATGTGTATGTAAGGAATGTGGTATTTTGAGGAGGTATTTTAAGCGATAAATTGTATGTGGTTGTAGATAGAAAGTGTGCTTTTTGATGCATTTTGGGTTTTCTTTTACTGTGGGTAAACTGATTTTCGCTGTGCAATGTGAATATATCCCTTTTAGTCTTCACTTTATGCCACATGGAAATCAATGTGTGGGATTAAAGGAACCATGATTATGCAAATGTAGCATTTTAGTGTATCACTGTACATTTCAGGATTAGTATGTCCTAGTTCTGCCATCATTTTAGAAGCAGCTGTTGAGATTCTCTCTAGAAATTCTTGAGATATTTTAGCTCCTTTTTTATGATGTCTTGTAGTTATATGGTCTGTGTTAAGATGAGGGTTTTTCAACATTTTTAGAGTGACGTTATCACAAGGTTCTATCCTGTTTAATTACGAGGGTGCTTTAGGTATTGGTGAGAATATTTCAATATATAGTAAAATACCATCTCTTAGTATAAAGTAGTTTGTCAGAATTTCTTTGCAACAAAGGATGTTTTACTTTCTACTGCTTGCTTTAAAGTAAGAACATCATGGTGGTAAAAAGATTCAAAATCACTTTAATTTTTCAGAAAGAGAAAAGGGAAGTTTGTTCACAGTTCATTCAATTTTTCCTACAGGGACAGTGAACTCTTGGTCTGGCAATTTAAAGTTCTTGTTGCATGATGATTAACAGGATTGTCCTTCTCATAAAGTCAGGAATAACATCAGTGGCACATATTTGTCACTATGATTGATTTGGCTGCACTCATCTAATGCAGCCTTTCGGAAGCCTGTTTCATGTAAACAGTATGTGTGGCCATTATTGTCGCAATATTGCTTGATGTTACCATGGCGACAACTCAAATGCTCACAGTTGATTGGTCGTTGCTTAGCTACTCCCATTTTCACTGCAGTTGCCATGGCTATGATTGTAGTAATTTGCTGTATGAAATGCCCAGTTTCCTTGAAATCCTATGCAGTGACGTTAACAGTGTACACTTTATTAGTGGTCATGCTATTCTGCATAACAGTATGAGGCCATCATATTGTTGTTGTTCTTGGAAGAAGATGGGACGAGTATTTTTTTGGAACAAATAATGTCATTTTGCCTCTTGAATGCGTGGCTGCATCTTGTGTGTGGCGGTAAGGCATAGCATCGATAGAGCAGGTGGAAAGCCCCAACGCCACGAGTACCCCACAGTTTCCTTAACGCTACATGTTGTAGCAGCCACAGAGCTTCTTTCACTCATGACGGCACATTCTACTTCCTACAAAAGGTTAACAAGTTGACATTTGTTACAGATTTATTTGTATGATATTACACATTGTCATCTACCTTTGTGTACCTTTATTCCTTTCCTATTCTTTACAAAAACATGTCTTTCAGTTATATTGTCTTCAAACCAAGAGATGGATGGACCAATTTCAATGGAAAGTGAATCTTTTTTAATATGCATTGCAGGGTTTTATAATTTCACATTGTGGGTATGCTACCATGCCATTGATTTTCACGTATATCTACTTACAGCATTACTGTTAGTGTTTGTTCTCATTGAAGCAGACTAAGTTGCATGTACTGGAGAATGTGAGAAATGTGCTTTTCACATTTTTTTTTTTTTTTTGAACGAGGAGGATGGGAAGCAAAGTTTAATGTGTGATACAATGGACTTTTAGGAACTGTTTAAAAAATATATGTGCACACGAGTGTCATGTATTTGTGACAAATAGCTTGGCAGGTGGGGATATAAGGCGAAAATATGTTCTTCAGTTATGAATAAAATGGACATCACTCAAAAAATATAAAAGAAAAAGAAGAACAAGAAGAAACAAAAGAATCATCAAATAAAGTGGCCGCACTCAGCACAGCAGATAAAGAGTTACAAAATAATGATTAAGAAATGGTGGAGCTCTGTTGCATAATTAGCTAGTCACACAGTTGATAAGTATTTGCGAAAAAAAAAGCATTTACCACATATATGTGCTGCATGAATTTCCAATTCACAGTATTGTACTAGAGTCTTGAACAAGAAATATCAATGTATCAATGTAGAGCCAAGAGTCACAAATATTTGGAGATTTGAATTACGCGTGTACATCTTGATTGCATGTTGATGTCTAAACTTCAGGCTTTCAAGTAATCAAATGAATAAGGTGCCTTTCAATATTCAGGAATACTCACCAAGAAAACAAACTCTCAAAAAGATAAAAGGCGGCAAAAAAACAAAAAAACAAAAGGCGCATTGAACCACTGATGGTCTTTCATGGAACACGGTAATTATGGATATCAGCTCCCACCTTTAATGTAATGTACTGCCTGCATGATACAATTCTAGCCTTATCAAGCATTTGTATTATGGATTTTTTTTTTTATCTTTTTATCCACTGCTAGTATTATAAGGACCATATGTATAGTTGAACAACATGCCTACAATTGTATGAATAGTATCGTTTCTTTTTTGTAGTTGTGTCAACAAAGCAAATATCTGTCTGCTCAGCCTACATTCCCTCTGAAATCATTGTGAATTTACAAATGCTGACAAGTCAGTGACATGTGTCATTTGCAGTGACACCAGTCTTATGTGTACAAAATGTGTTAAGCGTGTTACTAGTGGTGATACTATGAGGAAGCTCTAATGTGGCACGACACATCAAGTAATGCTGCAAAGTTTGTCCCACACCTTTGATAATTACATATCAGCCAAATCCATGTGACATATGCCCAAATCATTGGGCCGACATATGTCATTTACAGTGTAGTTGGAGTTATGTTTTAGATTCAGTGAATATATTTGTCGACTGATGCGTCTTCCAACAAAGAATTCATAATCCTCTCTTTGACTCGAAACTTGTGATAAATGTTTCAATTTGAATACTACGCTGATTTTTAAGTTACGTGAGAGCATTGGTGATTGTAGCATTATCAAACTGTATATGTGGGATTGATTCAAGTGAAGTTTTGTTTGTCAAGGTTATCTTCGGATGTGAATATTACAGCATTATTAGATGTATGTGACGGAGTTGGATTTATTGAGCAGGTTTCGATCTGGCACATGAATTCTGGTATGTGGGACTAAGGCATACACAATTGTTTGTATAAGTAGTGATCTGACGTGTCACTGTGTGCTAATATGTGGTGTGTGAGTGATTAGGTACATAATCTTGAGCAATTCATTGCCTTTTTTTTTGGGGGGGGGTGTCTTGTTAAGAAGACAAAAGCAAGGCTCACAATATAATAAGTTTATTATTACATATCATGGAAATTTGAAAAGAAACATCATAGTCTTTGTTGAAATGATCTGGTAAGATAGCTCTGTTTTCCTGTAGTTCATTTTGCTATCAAGTGTATTGAGTAATTTGGTCCTTTAGCCTGATAGTCATCATAGATGTTGTGTATAACGTACTTGCAATCATTAGCTTTTTGGTCAACTTAGAATCCTTCGTTGTCAGTCGCGTCACGGTGAATTTTAAGAAGTCGTCAGCAGTTACATTGTATTTGTAACAAAGTTGTCAGTCAACCATTGTAATTTATGCAAGCAAGTCAGCAAGAAAAAAACACTTTTATGCATTTTATTGTCTCACAGTATTTCACGAGAATGGTTTGTTTGCACGATATATGAACAGTCTTGTGTGTTACAATCCTTGGTTCTTCATAATTATACAGTGTATGTTTTCACTTGAACAAAAGCTTACGTGGATTCAACTGTTTGGGACTATGTAATAATATAAGAATAAGACATGAATAACTGTTGCATGAAAGTAGGTATACAAAAAGGTAAACAAACACAACAATGTTTGAATCATAGACGCCGGTACTGCCCAATGATATTTTTCTACTTTTAATATATTTTATTATATCGGTAGGTGTACATGGTTTGCATTCCAGAGATCTGTATCTGTGTATGTCAACACCAATGAATGTCATGAGAGAGACTGGGACTTCATTTTACCTTCTGTGCTTTTTTGAAGAAATGAAGTTACATGTATTTCATATACAAAAAATGGTCAAATATATATTTTGTTTTTCTTGAGAGGGGAGAAATTGCCTAAATCCATGAACTGCTACAGAAAAACTGCCAAGAATAACATAAAACTATGTGAATGAAGTATTGAACTGAATTTTAGCAGTTTCTGTAGTGTAAGTGATGATTAAAAAAAAAGAAAAAGAATAGAGAAATGTAATTTTTTTTTTTTTTTTAATACCAAGGCTTCGTGTTGTCCAATTTACGACGTAGGCGATAGATGCTTCTGGCTTTTATCATATGGTGTTTGTTATGTTCAAGTGAGAGCCAGTGGAGAATAAATAAAAGGATTCAAAATGGTGAAATATATCTCTCCAGTAAGAATCACCCTGGTGAACTGTATCTCCACTGATGCTATTCTGGATGGCAGGCAGTACGCCACAGAAGATTTGGGTACAAGATGTGAAATAGGGATATAAGGTGCCTTTATGTGTGTAGTATTAACTTTTAACATAGAATCTTTATAATTATCTTATATTACATCAATTTGTATCATAAACTTGAATTTCTCAATTATGTATATTGTGAATTAATGAGTGTATACATTACTTCTACCATTATGAAGATTATTGTTCAAGGATTTTTTTTTTCTTGTGTTACTGTATGCATGCGAGTGTTGTATGATTTGTATAGGGAATGATCAAGAGGCATATCCAGTTGAATGTTATGAGTATTATGATGGGTTTTATCACACATTTCGCTTGATTTGGCAGAAATCTCCATCACTGTATCTTAGTCTTGATTTTGGTTTCATGTGGGTCATATCAATCACATTGTTTTGTTTTCCTTCTTTTAGATCACTTGGGTTCCAAGCCAAACAAAATGGCTTTGTCATTTTTCATCTAGTCTGTCGTGTTTTTAAGAGTCAAATGTGGACTCCATGTTGCGCTGTTGAATTGACACATCTTACGTAGAATATTCTCATGATCTTTGCTTCACTCAGCATTGTTGCACTCTTCTGAGGAAAAGCGAAACTGATTTTGATTGGTCAACTTGGGGTAATCCCCCTAAAGCAAATTTCTGAAATGTCCATTGTTCACAGTTGGCACAGGCTTTTCAAAATAAAAGGTTGATGCGTTACATGGCTTTAAGCAGTATTGAAGCAGTTACAATGTACATGTACATGCAAAAATAACACAAAGAAATTAATCCCGACTGCTGGCAAAGAATTGTAATCCTTACAGTCCATTGTTGTCATTAAATATTGAGCAGCATCTTAAGAGTGGCCATCTTCCACATCTTTTGTATTGCTTGATGCCGGTAATTGGCTCAATTTTAAGCCACGTACGGTGTGTGCATATTGTTTATGATACTTTGCGCAAGAATGACATGTCTTGTTTGAATGTACACTGCATATGTACGTGTACCTGTATGTAACACAAGTTATGTAAACAGCTGCTGATAGTGTATGTCCCTTGGAGTCTGTTGGATTGGTTCCAGTCACCAAGTCTCAATGTGAATGAATCATTTCCAGTTTTGCATTGCACTAGAATGTTTTTTAAGTTACCTGTACTCCTGTGAAAAACAAAAACAGAATAACTGCTCTATGAATGATCTTGTGCATGTGAAGAGAGAGATGAATCTGCTGCCTGAGCTGGTTGTAGATGATTAAAAACAAGACATGAAAATTTCATGAATTTGAATAAATACATGAAAAGGAGTTGAGACTAAAGCTGCCCTCCCATTGCAGCTTGGCAAGTAACCCATCATGAATGAGAATAAATTTTAACAGCCAACCACGACTCTTTGTGTCTCCTGCATTTATTCTTTTTCACTTTGTTTTGTTTTGTTTTGTGATGTTATATGCCCCTGTTGGGATGGGTATTTGCTTTATGCAGACAGATAATTAATTATCGTGATATCACAAGAACCTGAGTGAAACACTTACTTTGAAGATGACTATCCCACAATGTACAATGTACTATTTAAGTTGGCATATTTTGACTTCCGTACATTGTGTATGGTATGGTACTGCACGGTACTTTATCAAGGAGACTGGATAACACATATTTTGTATGACAACCTTTCACATGTTTATTGTGCGTGTATTTTACATCTCTGTGAATAACAAACAGTACACAAACTTCAGCACTTATGCAACTGTACATTTCTTGATATATATATATATTTATTTTTTTTTTTAATATTTCTTCTGGAAGTACTTTAATAATGGCTTAATTCACCAAATTATCACAATGTGAAGTAAACATTTTGGTACTGAACATACACATAAATCATATAAACAACAACAGTACTGCATTTGAAAATTCCCGTATTACCATCACAAATGCATACACAACTAAAAAATCTTGCACGAAAAGACATATAGCCCAAGTATTCAACAAAGCAGATAAATGCCTGCAATGAATATGTGCATGTGTAGAATGCATCCCCTGAATGAAAAAGGGACAATAATAATTGAAAGCGCTGTTTTCTTGAAACTACTATGCACTTGTGTTCTTTGTTTAAGATCATGTTTTTTATATCTATCAAGCTAGGGGGATAAATTAAAAACTTGAGAATATTAAAAAATATCACTTGTAGATAGCTCTTTAACAACTGGAGGCAGGGCTATAAAAGGCCAGTATCAGAGTACACATCATACCACATTTTGTTATACCACAAAGAGTTTTGTTTCTGGATTTCCAAATACAAACAGAAGAAAGTCTTATTTAAGAAAAATGAATATTTAATAATCCTTTGGCTCCTATGCTTCACAGAACATAATTATAAGAACTGTTGTTGATTTTGCATACCCATGTGGTGTCATGACAATAATTCCAAACTAAAGCTTTCCCTAGGGTTGGCCTGAACTGGCAGGAACAATGAATAAAAACAGAAAGAAAGATCCCAGCCTCAAAGTATCCACCATGACAAGTGGAATGCCTGTCATCACAAGGCAATAGATTGTTTCCTAATGTACCGTATGTCTCCCAAAAAATCACAAAGGTACCCTCCGCAACATTAACTTTAAAAACAGAGAATCAATCCAAACACGATTTCAGGGTATGAAACTATAACTCATTGCCCACATCTTACAGAAAACCCCATTCAGTTTGCTTCAGTGGTCAAAGAGAAATGAGGAATTTTGTAGAGCATGTCAGGAATCTCTTCCCTCCAAGTTCTGTCTATTGTGTTCCCACATTGATCTGCAGTTCCAAGAGCATCTGATTTTAAGTGCTAAACTTGAAGAATCAGACTCATGGCATGCTTTACAACAATCCACATTTCTCTGTGACCTCTTAACCAAATTGAATGGGGTTTCCTGCAAAATAGAGCTATTAAAGATGATACATTTTATGACCCTGAATTAGCATTTAGATGGTTTAATCACATTGGGTATTAACAATGCGAAGATCCAAATGTATTTTTTTTTTTTTTTTTGGGGGGGGAGGGGGGACATACTGTATTCAAACTCAAAGGTATGGATATTTTGCTCCTCCAATGACCTATAGGCTTTTCCATGCACACATTTCAGTACTTAGAATGCACCTTGCATGGCTTAGTTGTTGCTGTGTTGGGCAAGGATCGTGCAGGCCCCGGGCAAGTTTCCGGATTGTCATGGAAAGTCTTTGTTATAAAGGTACATTATGCATACAATTTGAATGTATCACTAAACTGGTCTACTGGAATTAAAACACACCTATGAATAGACCAGGATCTCTATATTCAAATTCTATGCCTCCATGTACAGTATCTCTGACATTTTTTCCCTTCTCAAGTACAAGACAGCGGACCTGTGTCTTACCTGACTTTACAACTAATGAAACACTCTGAACTCTAAAGTACTGAAAAATATCAGTTAGGTAACAGGTGGATTCAGCAACTTGTTATTACTGTAAATACTCATGGATAAAGTATTCATAAATTTGAATACATGTACATTAGCACTCTGGTCTATTAACAGCAGCCTACCCTTCAAGCATTACAATGCAGTATGGTGTGGTTGCTGTCAGACTTACACTAGCAGATATTTATTCAACTTAGTATCTTGTATTTCAACTCTCCATGACAATTTCTTCTCTAAGTCATAAGACATAAAAGATATCAATAATGCCCATTTCTACTCAAACAGTTTGAAGCTGAATAAATATAAATGCAAACCATACCTAAGAACCCAATGGGAAATCCCATAAGTAGGAAATCAAATTCATAGCAATCACATTAATATGATGGCGTGAGGACAGACCAACAAGCGTGTTTTCAGAGCCCAAGTTTTGATCAGTCTGCATGCACTTAGCAATTTTTATTTCTACTCTACAAAAAATACTTAAATAGGGGAAACAAGTCCATTCAGTTTGTGTTGTCATGATTGCTTGCCAATAATTCATAAAACACCATATTTAACGGAATGTCAGCATTTCAACAATTACACATAATCATTCGTACACAACCATGTAAAATCGGACAAAAAAATTAATGTGATCCAAAAACAACTGACGATAAAACCACATGTACCATCTATCATGACATGTAGAATCTCACATACCTGGTGTGTGCATTAAACAGAAATCAACTGATTTTGACGATGCACTCTCTAACGTGCAATAAAAACCAAAACACACAGTGTGTGTGATCACAACAATCTTACAATAAACTTGCAAATTTCTCACTTCCCATAATTCATCTTGGATCAATATGCCCTTCACCACATTATAGAAAGAACATCATACAATTTGTCCACTTGCACAATTACATTTTTTTCTTAGCTATCTTTTTCTCTGCAAGGACACAAAATATTTTGTACTCGTTCAGTACACTCAATTTGTGAGTAATTTTTCACAAGCTTGCATCTCTTGCTAATACTGTTCCTGTTTCTCTCCATACAAACACTGCATTGATCTATGAATAGCATAAACTCAAAAACAACTAGCCGATAAATCCAACTATTCTCAACAAATTATGGATATGACATTAATTAAACAAGAGCTAAAAACTTGTTTGTTTTTCAGTGTGTGTGGATCATCCTCCATGTGCATGAACTGTGAGGGCACAAATCAAATATATACACAGTGTATCAAAAGAAATAATAAGCCAAACTTTTTACAGGTCTGCACATCATTGAAATCACATGAACATTAAAACTTATATAACTTACAAAATTGCAGTAATTTTTTTTTTCACTCCCTCTCACTGGCATGTCAATGAAAATTTGGTGATAAGGCTGATTAATTACTGATTTTTTTTTTTTTTCTGCAGACAGAGCTTGTCTACTATTCATTTTTCAGATTATTTATAAAAATTGTATAGGGAAATCATAAAAAGGGATAATCATAGTTTGTGTAGAAAGAGGGAGAAAATGGCCGAAAGGATAGTGAGGTTTCATCGTTCTAAATATGAGAAGGTTCTATGGTCGGATGGTCCTAATGACAAGGACAAAATACAAAAATCAAGTGGTGCAAATCTTCACCTAAAGTTTGTTTGTTTGTGTGTTTGTGTGTGTGTGTGTGGTGTTTGCATGAGCAGGTGTGTGCATGAATGCGTTAAGTGTGTGTGGAGTGTGCGAGCATGTGCATACATGCAAATTTGCGTTCAGCTTGTGTGCACAGCCCTACTCATATTATGTTGTTTCAGTCAATTCCCAGCTCCTCAGTACAAAACTATTCATCCATAATGATTTGATTTCATGCTCTGGCATGGTTATCAATATGACAACTGTCTTTTAGAGGTAAACAGCCAAAATAAAACTTCTTGGGGGAAAATGTATCTGTAGCTACAGTACATATCATTTAAAAAACAGGTTTCAGCAAAATGATTAGTTTTGTCAGTCCTCCCGACCATCTGTTAAAGTAATGGAATGAGAACCAAAAAATAATAATAGAAAAAAAAACAAACAAGCAAAACACTCGCCTATGTACTTACTACCTACTGACAATTTCTATGCTTAAAAGCAAATAGAGGCAAGCCCGGAATTTCAGCAAAATTGTAAGACTTTCACAATAAAAATGGAAGCTGAGTAAAAAAAAAAAAAATGACACATCAAAGAAATAGCCCAATTTTGCAAGACATCAATTAAAGGGAAGGCAGAGGATACACGTAGTTTGTTAAACCAAACTCTGTGTACAGTGCAGCTTGATATTCAAAGCCCTGTTTTTTGGTAACAACTCCAATTAATGTTGCTACTTCATACACTTCTGATGTAAGCAAGGAGAAAAATAGATGCTTTTCTCTCATGCAAATTTGAAACATGCTACATCTTATGCATACAAAGTGTGAAAAAAATATTGAATTTATGTTTACATTTCTAAAGTATAAGAAAGGCAGTGAAAATGCCAAACATTTTTCTGCTGTGGAAACATGTTTTGCTGTGACACCATTTGCCAGGAAGGAACAAAACGTGTGATGGGACTTTCAAATAGAGAGCTTGCAAGAAAGGGCTACAACTTCCAAGTGTTAGAGAATCATACTCCTCTCCCATAAAATTCAAACAAGGAGCAAAAACAAGGAAACAACCAATAACACCAATGGACCTGACATCATCCTCAGTTGAATCTGTGCAGCTGTTTCTAAAGGGATGTGTCAAGAAAGGCGGGAGACTTTGCCAAAAAATATAGGGTGTATTTCAAGAACCTTGGTGCAAGGAGGGCTGTATGTGAAATGGAGGGAACATTGGAACAAAAAGTTGGTGGCTGGAGGGGGGGGGGCAGAGTGGTGTTTAGAGGAAATCAAGGAGAGGGGAGAGGGCATGGGGAGGGGGTAGGGGTCTAATGTCAGCATTTGAGGTCCAGACAGCGTAGTAAGAAGTCTGAGAGCGTCTGGTAGAGGTCCCTCTCCACCATAAGGTCGGGCAACGCGTGGTCCTGATCCGGATAATACTGCAAGAGGGGAGACATAAAGATTTTTGTAAAGTTTTGTAAATTCAAATCGACTTTATGATAATAATTATCAAATTTCACAAACACATGTGAGTCCAGTAATATAAACACTTGAAGTTACATGTACTTTTATCATTTATACATACATCACTACAGATAACAATGTATGCTTGACAGTAGTGGTAAAAGGGAATTTTTTTTTTTTTGTCACAAAGCAAACAGCTTCATATACATCTACATGTGTTATGTATAATTGGATGCGCAATGGAAATCTCAAACAGTTTTTAAATCTTAGTGCATTGCAACTTTTCATCGTGTTAAAGTTCAACCCAGGAAATAACAAGGGAACTAGTCTAGAACTGCAACATTTGAGACAAAAGCAAAACGACATTTTAACAGAACTATGACTTCTCATAGAATGAATAGATCATTTTGGTCATACTTCATTTCAAATTTATGAATTGAGCATACATCCATCTTTCATGTACGATGCAACATACACAATATATCAGACACAATAGGAGAAGATAAGAATTAAAAAACATCAAAACTTTGATATTGTATTGTTGTAATTTAAAACAAACTATCTCATAATCTTGAAAAAATGCTTTGTACTTGGTTTCACATTATGCATTGTATATCAATGAGAAATACACACATGTCTGGGCTTGCACCAGTACTGGTACAAAGTGGAAGAGTCCCAACCTTGTACCCTTACTGGAATGAGAAGGAAGAATATAGGCTTATACCCCTGAAAGTGGAAAAATCGCAGGCTTGGAGTATAAAGTCTTTACCTGAACTTGGTGAGGAATTCCTTCTTGAACCAGTGATCTCACCAAGTTGGCAGAATTTTGGAAATGAACATTATCTGCATAAGAAAGGGGGGGGGGTGATAGATAGAGAGAGAGATAGATAGACAGAAAAATAGAAAGATAGATAGAGAGATAATAGATAGATGGATAGATGGACAGACAAATACATAGATAGATAGATAGATAGATGGATAGACAGATAGATAGATAGATAGATAGACAGATAGATAAAACACAAGTTTTATTGTAGATCTCCTCATATTTATGATAATCTCATATCTTACAGTAAGTTTTTGCATTTGAATACAAAGCATAGTTCAAATTTGTACAAAAATGATATACCGGTCACATTATAGGGCCTACAGACGACATCATCAAATTCCTAGCAGGTTACCATGCCAACAGACAATCAAATGGCCATTTCTACATGTCCAATTGTGCTCAAACTTTAAAATAATCACACAAATGTTACTAGTGCTAATATAAAGATCATATCAATGAACCGACAAGCAAACTTATTCTTACCATCAGCCAACCCATGGACAAGGAGGTATTTTGTGTTATGGAGAGAGGATGCATGTGCCGACAAGTTGGAATCCTGGTAGGGACAAGGAGAAAAGAAGAAAAAGAGACACAAAAAAAAGTAATGCATAAGAAAGGTAAATCCATGAAAACACTGAGTCACATATTGTAGAAACTGCTGTTATTTTCATGCAATATTATGACGGTGTGGTCGTGTGAATTTCTATAATCAAAGCACTTTTAAACAACTTTTAAACACTCTGAGATTTATTATCGAAAGATTTCATATATGATGTCCAGAGACATTATTCAGCAACCTTACAAAATTTTCTAATGTGTGCAAAAGGGATATCAAAAATTTAATCATTCAATTGGATGAATAAATGCACATACGTCAATTCAAAAGTTGTCCACTTGATCTGTACATACCTTATATGCCTGTAAATTATCTGTGGGTTTTGGGAGGCCCATGTATCTCTCTGTGTAGACTGAATCTATTGGGGAGAGAAACATAAAAACACATGTTAAACAAAAAACAATGGAAACCATGATGTAAAATGCATCTCGGTGTTTAGTAATTCAGTTGATATTCTCGTTGCCTCAGGGTAGAAGATGGAATATTACTCCCTCAGTTAAAACTACTGCAATTTTTGTTCTTTCCTGAGATAAATCAAAGCAACTGAAATTATCTGAGAAATCAATATTAAGAGTTATACACCTGTCAACCAGATCAGGCTATAAGTCTCTACTCACAGAAAATCTTAGTTAGTCAATCTCCCTCAAGAAAAAAAAAAAAAAAATGAGGAATACTCTTTTCATTTTTCTTTGTTTGTTTCGTATTAAAACGGTGCAACAAATACAACTTTGTCTGGGAAGAAAGCAAAAACTAAACATAAATATGATTTTGAAACAAAATCATAAAGCATATTAACACTAAATGGAAGATTCAGGGTTTCATGCATCATATTAACTCAACATACCTTTCAACTCCAAATTTGCTTAGATGGGCAAAGTCTGTTACCTACACAAGCATACGCAATGATGCTTAAAAGCAGCATTGTAGCAATTTTATGTACTGAGGATGGTCTAAATTGAAGAACAAAAATCCTCACCATAAAATCTCCAATCAGTAACAGGAGCGACGGCCATCGTACAGTTGAAGATGCCGTGGGATGCTGCTAACGTTGACGCAAAGCCACCATAAGACTTTGAGACAAAAAAAAAAAAAAAGGACAGGAAAAAAATCCAATTCCATTAAATCTATACATTTATTCAGTAATAAAATCATTTCGAAATATAGTATAAAATGTTAACAAAGTGTAACAGGGAATGCAATGCAAGGAATCCCAGAGACTTGTTGAGATATGATATTTCTTTATGTCCTTGAACATAAATCAGCACACTAGCAATGGTCCAACAGTCTGGGACCAGTAAAAATCAGACGGACCAGGAAAATTTTCATATCACAATTTCTTTGCAACTGATTGACAAATTCCCCTACATCGACGGAAGAATTTCATGAATTTGAACACAATTTCTTTGTCTGTTTGTTTCAAGCTGTACATATAAGCTGATTCTAAACTGGAAGGCACTAACATGGAAAGGAATGAAGGCTGCACAAATAGGATTACTTTCCTGAAAGATGCGGAAAAAAAGAAAGAAAGAATGGAACTCACCCATCCCCATATAGCAGTCTTATTCCAGTCAAGGAACTTCTCAGTCTCAAGAAGAAAACTGAAAATTTAAAGAAGAAAAAATCATAATAATGCACACTTTATTCATGTCATGGTAAAAATTACAAGCATGTGGACAGACATTAAAACCATAATTTACTTTTTGATTCATTAACAAGACATGGTAGTAATGAGTACCTAATGATAAGATCCTCCGAGAAACAGGACAGTCTAAAAAGACTCAAAAGATCACCATCTAAATTTTTGTTTCTAGATACATTAGACCTGTGACAACTGGAAAAAAAAGTTGGAAAGATGAGTAATTGATAATATGTGGCCAACCATAAGAAAAAAAAATCCTGATATAGTTGCTGAATATTGAAAATCTCATTTTGGCACTATGAAATTTTCCATTTATACCTAATTTGTCCTGATGTACCAAACAAACAGAAAGCAATCTGGCTACAGAGTTAACACTGTATTGACAATAAAATCGGCTGTGAATTTTCCAGAAGCAGTAAAGCATGGAAGAGATGAGATCTTGTGTTAGATAAACAGAATAAATCAATTCAGCATGTCATATGGAGCACTTTGAGAAAAATTACCAATTCAAAATTTGAGGCATGTTCAAGATTTTTACATTGAATAAGAAGGAAGTAAACACATGAAATTTGATTCAACAATGAATATCAAAAACATTCTTCAACTAAATCATCTCACTCTGCACTTTTTTTAACATTAATATCTGGGATATTATCACGGTTTCATGAGGACCGGTTTCATTATTATCTACCCTGATGTCACTATAAATCTATATGGGTTGTTTGGATACCTTCAAACTATTTTAACCCGTTGAGGACGGTTTGATTTTGCTACAACACGCATTTCCCAACGACACCTGCCCGAGTATACTCGGGACTCGTCCTCAACGGGTTAAAGGGATTCTACAGTTTTGGTTGAGACCTTCTTTAGGTTTTTAACATTTTTGGTGAGTTAATGAGAAACCTCTCATGAAATATGAAAGAGTATGTAATTCCAAGAGGGATTCAAATTCTATTTGAATTCCCTTTTTTATGAAATGGCCGAGACAATACATCACAATCCATATAAAAGGTGGGACCCACCTTTTATTAGGATCACTTTGTTTTATTTTGTTTTTGGATGTCTCAGCCATTCCAGAACTGATTTTGTCTAATAAATGTTGAATTCCTCTTAGAATGTTATCCTCTGTACTATTTCATAAGTTGTTTCTTGGTATCTCACAAAAAGTTAAAAGCCGAATCCTCATCTCCACCAATACTATTCCATCCCTTAACCCATTGAGGATGGACTGATTTTACTACAACACGCATTTCCCATAGACCCCTGCCCGAGTATACTCGGGACTCGTCTTCAACGGGTTAACTACACTTGTATGACATGAAGAGAATGGGCAACCAGGAGATATCACGACAGTTTTCCTTACTTGGTTCCAGTGACTTGGTCCTCAATCTCCACAGATCCGAGTCTCCTATACAACTCATACATCATTTTCTCCCCTTTATAGCCTGAGCCCCGCCCATCAATCCTGGCAACGATGATGTGGTAGTTACTCATCAGGTACGTGTACCAACCCTGGATGAACTTTGTATCCACCTGTCAAAAGATTAAAAAGGCATTCCAGACGATTTTCATAATTTCACATCATGTAGTACATAAATCAACGCAGCTCCATGTATAGATTCGTGGAATTTATTGGGGTCTCTGAGCAGAGAAACCAATACTCTGAAAATCTTTAAAACAAATTACACTAAACAGTGTTGATGACATAGGAGCCTCACATATTTCAGAAATGTAGCAGTGTAATTTCATTACGATACCACTTGCCAACAAGTTCACCTGTGTAGAATCTATGCATGCCTTCTTCTTTTGTTCTACTTCCTTGAGCCACAACTCCTGCATTTTTATGGTAACTCTGCTATGTCATCATCCTTGTTCACTGCAATTTGTTTATTATAAATTTTGAAAACATTCTTATTCCTCATCCCAATCACTATAAAATCTAAAACTCTGTACTCAATATAACCAATTTATAGTTGTTCAAATGTAAAAGTCTGAAAATCATCGGGAGGTCTCCTTTAATGTCATGTGTTCAAGATAACCATCATAAGAAAGCATAAATGCTGACCAGAGGAGAATAGGGGATGTCTACAACAGAAATAAGAATATCAGGACAGAAAACATAGAAAAAAGGGTAAACAAAAACAAATTTGGTAAAAGTCTAAGGTGTTCTAATGGCAAGTGTCGATTACAGGGTTTTGATTGAGATTCCCTAAATTGTAAGGATTGTTAAAAGAATTTGAAAACATGCATACACACATCTGTGCACACATGCACCTACACACACACACACACACACACACATACATACATACAATATGTCCACTTTTCACTACCACAGGACACTTGAATCAGAATGACCCCTGAATTTAAACTGTATTTGAAATGAATTCAAAATATTGAAAGAGTAAATCAACAAATAAAATACCATATACAATGTAAATGCTAGATGTGATTTGCCTATGTTTTATCTTGTATGCTTTTAAAACATTTTTCCTTTATCATGATGCAAACAATAGTTTTTCTTTTCCAAAATCACTGTCAACTATCACCTACCGTACCTTGCTGTTACCATTTGATTACATTCTTGTTCTGTCATTCTTTTTTTTTTTAATGAGAAAAAAAGCAGAGAACATCATTCACTAAAGGTAGGTTTTATAAACAGATGTACTCATTATTTCGTGTCTTCATCCTCACACATTTACTACAGATTTTGCGCTTGTGGATGTGTCTTTGTGCCAATTACTTTTGTGACAAATACTTTTTGTGTTATTCTTTTTCCATACACTTTCTGTTGTTGTTGTATACTTGCTATCTATTTGCCTTGTGATGAATGAGGATCAAGACTGTTGCTATGGTTTCTTACGTTTTGGCTCCCTGGGCCTCCGTAGACATCGATCATGAGGGGGTGCTTTCTTGCCGTGTCAATTTCTCGTGGGACCAGAAGCTCGATGGGAATCTGGTAATTTCCATCTTTGGACTCTGTCTTATACAATCGCTTGACGACGTAATCCTTGAAAGAGAGACACAAAAAAATACATCCTGTAAAGGATACTGTTTTTTATCATAGTACAGATTTGCCAGTTACGAATCTAGGCGAGATTTGACTTCGCATACAGTCTAAAGAGATTAGCGACTTGATGGTTGATATCTGGACAATTTTATGCGGAACAATACCTGCTTCTTAGGGTAATGTTCAAAGTGAATTGATACTCTTGTTTAAACAAAAAGCATACTTTTTAACCCATTGAGGACGGACTGATTTTGCTACAACATGCATTTCCCATAGACACCTGCCTGAGTATACTCGGGACTCGTTCTCAACGGGTTAAAGTAAGCTTTCAATTGTGATCCAAACTTCGCTGATGATTACAGAAAAACTATGACTTTTCTGTCCACTCCAGAAGGAAGAAAAATTTAGATCACATTCAAAACATTGATATTCAAATTGTGATTACAACACAGGATTTTCTTTTTTTGAGCTTGTAAGGGTTTTATTTAGCAAGGCATTTTCTTCATGAGCTTTAGTACGTGTATGCCTTACAGGCAAGGCACTACATAAGCACTTGCCTGATTACCTGTGGCAAGTGTTTTGGAACAATGTGAAAAAATGATTGCCTGAAGTGAGTGAGCAAAAAATAAAACCACCTTTTTCCCCCCACTTTTTCCTCTTCAAACCCATGAAGTCAACTATACAGAGGACCCTTTCTTGACGCAATGAACTTTAATTTTATTTCAGTAACTTTTTCCAACACTTACCTGAAGCAGCCCCAATGCAATGCAACAGCAACACTTGATTGAACCAAGTTTGTAACTCTAATGTGTTTAATTGTGCAAATCAATGTGTGCTGTTTATTCAAATGATTGTGTGTTATTAAGCACTTGATTTACAAGTGATTTTCTAAACATCATTTTCTCATATTTTTGGACTCTCTCTTTGGGCACATAAAATCCATGTTCAGGAATCTAAAAGTGTTTTGCAACAAACTGAAAATCTGCTTAAGTGGTAAGTGTTAATAAAAAAAAGTAGTTGTGTAGCACCCTGTTACAGGGCTTGTGGTTTGCAAAGAATTTTACCAAGATGTAGTAAAATTCAGAGTTGCAAATTCAGTGCAGACAAGACGATAGTTTCGGCAGCAGAACAACCCAAGAACTTGATGAGTCAAGGGACATCGATGATAATTGTAGAGTAAGGCAAGATCATGACAGAGCCTTGCTCTGAGTGTGGAGAAAACTGCGCACACTGCCATTTACCTTGTCTTTGTATGCTTCAACCACCGCCGCATTGTCCTGTACTATGGTGTAGTTTGAGGAATCCACGGCGTGGAGCGTTGTCTTGGGAACCCAGGGACCGTGGCACTGAAGGAAGTAGCGCGTGGCCTCGTCATTGAACATGGCACTGAAGTAGGTGCAGGTCTGGTTCATCAACTTACATGTGATACAGGACTTGGTGCCAGTGGCAACATTCAGGCTATGAGAGAGAGAAATCAAGAGAGCGAGACAGAGGTAAGAAGTGTATAAATCGTAAATGAGGTTGAGGTTCTGAATTGTAGTAAATTGCATATGGTACTAGAGCGTGCAAATGCTTGTGAGGATGCACTTGGGCATATGCAATAAAGCAAAGATTATGTTACAATGTATGACCAGAATTAGTTATGTTCTGTGTACAACTTATACCTGTAGTTATGTTCTGTGTACAACTTATACCTGTAGTTATGTTCTAAGTAAAACTTATAGTTATGTTCTAAGTACAACTATTCAAATAATTAAGTGCTGTATACAACTAATCCAATTCCTGATTGTGTCTCCATAAAAATATATTTGCCACAAGCGGCTATTTGAAAGTTACCTGAACATGGTCCTGTTGCCAGGCCCGAACTCTGTGCTGAGGAAGTAGAGTGTGTTGGCGTCCTTGTTGTAGGCCACGATACTTGTGACCTCCCATTGACCTTGGGTCAGGAAGGTCACCTCTCCAGCCTCAGCATCCTGGGTAAAATGAGACAAAAAATTAGCGGCTGCATCACAATCGACACTTGGCTGTCATACCTACCTTGATGTTGTACACTTCTTGTTTGACTAGTCAAAGTTCAATACAGAGGACTGAAATCCTCATTTGATTGTACAAATTGTACATGTAGGTATCACTTTCTTGCCAACAAGGACCAAATATTTGATACAAGTGACTGATTTTAGTCACATATGCTCAGAATTCTCAGGGAATGAAGCAGAGGAATGCTACAACATATTAAAGATGTACTTGGGGGAAAAATAGAGCCCTAATATTTTCTTGAGAGTGCAATTTTTGTTTGTTTTTTAACCGAGTTGCCATGACTGCTAACCATATCCTTCAGTTATAAGGAACATTTCAACATGTAACATTAAACAACATTCTCTATACATGTATGTCTCAATAGTCTTTTATAATCCTGCATGAAACATTTTCATGTCAACGCATCATTCAACAGATCAATAGAAATATTGGGTTCCCAGAATTTAGCTCCAGTCTAACAGCAACAACAGCTATGGTGTGACCATAATGATAACAATGATGATGATGATGATGATGATGATGATGATGATGATGATGGTGCTATCACCACCACTACTACTCCATCGTTGGCATGGCAACTCACCTTTGAAGTGACCTGTGCTATATGATAGAAATTTCCCTTTGGACCCTCCCTCTGTGGAAGGATGGTGAAGTAGGACTCGCCTCCGTCTGCAAAGATGATATCTCCCCTCTACAAAAGTTGGAAAAGAAAATGTGGTACACAAAAACCTTGGTAAGTCACAAAAAGGAAGAAGTTTGAAGGCTTCATGGCTTGACATTGCACACTTAATCACCATCAGCAGGTAGAGTGCATCTTAACCCATCCGAACAGAAACCTGGTATACCACATTCCCAAAATGTAGACAAAGAGTGTCTGTATGTGTGGCCTAAATTTATGTTTATTTGTGTTCTGCTGACCCCCCCCCCCCAAAAAAAAAAAAAAAAAAAAAAAAAACTTTGATCGAAAGATTAGTTTCTTCTGTCATCTATTATTCTTCTATCTCAAAAATGTGTTTATTTTTGTCTTATCTACCTTTTTCCTATAAGTAGCAGTGCGCTTGTTTTGCTATAAAGCTTGTTTGAAGACATACACGGTGTACGTAGCCATCAAGGCTGAGCTCACTAGATTTTGACTTTCGCTGACCCCATTCGGCTGTCATTATAGTGTATAACAAAAGAATTTGCAAGCCCATCAGCGCATGCTCTATTCATACCTCATGTCCAATCAATATCATCAATCAATACAATGTCACTTTGTGTCACATTATCTGATCTTCCACTAGATGGATACGCTACTCTGAACATCAGGTACAAGAAGATATATGCATTTCTGATAATTGGTAAAGTTACTGTAAAGGTGGACATTTTTGTTTGCTATCTGCAATACTATATTATACTGTATTTTGATTGCATGGATTTCAATTCAACTTACCCTGCCAAGTGTGGAAAACTACTCATGCAGAAATTGTCACTAACATTAATCACTATGTGTCACTTATTGTCACTAAAATCATTATGTAATTCTAAAAGTCGTTCTCACCTGCACGATCCATCCGTTTGTTGTCTGGTGCTCATAGTTGACATCGCAGACTCCTGAATCCACCTGGCACAGGGTGATGAGGGAAATATTCTGAGGCCGGTTCCACCACGTCACGGCGACTTGGTACTGGTCCTTCCACACCGCACTCTTGAAATAATGCTCCCTGGGGGCAGATGGATGGAGTGAGAAAGTTTGTTGGACCTCCTTCAGTAATACTGTATATACCATATATTTAGCAAGTCTAAATTTTCGTGAATCGGGACTTCTCGATGATTTTGCAAGTGGTTAAATTTGCGATCGTGGAGTACTGAACTGAACGGAGAAATGTGCATACCAATACGTCACTATCATATCGAGATCAGAGTCAATTTTTTCTTGTGTCTTTAATTTCGCGAATAGCACCTGACTTGTGAAATTCGCGAAAATGAAAACCTCGCGAAATATTCAGCATATACAGTTAACCTCCTTTGGGGACAGACTTGACACAGTATTACACAGTGGATACCATGGCCACTTTCATAATGTTATTCTTTGATCAACTGCAGTTTCCTCTATTTACCTGGCAGCATTCTATATGCTGAAAGTATTTCAGTTGTTACTTTGGTAGGCCTAATTGCATTTAGGCCTAATTGCATTTATGATATCATTTGGCAACTGCATTCTTCTACATTAAACCTACATGTGCCTTGAGTGTCAATTAGCAGAGAAACCCAACAGCATTGTACACACTGTCTTAAGTCCTTGGAACAGACAAGGATACATAGGCCCAAATAGAAACAAGGAAAACTGGGCTAGCACTTACTGGTCCTGGAACTGAGCAGGAGGCTTTATGTGGACCAAATTCTGCTGGTTGTTGGTTGACATCACATAGAGTTTGACCACTGGGTTGGTGTATCCGGGCTTGGGATAACTGATGTACTTCACCTGAAATACAATCGAAGATTAGAAAGGTGTTGGACCCTACATCAAAACAAGCTTTATAGGTATGACAAAAGAACATCTTTATTGGTATCATCATCAAAGGAACTGTCATGAATCAATTAAACAAAGGAAATCCTGAAAGAAATGCCTCTGACAACCTGAAATTAGAATGGACACAATGATGAAATCAATGTTACTCTTACCAGGTATGTGCAGTTAAATGGAAGAGCCAGCTTACAATTTTAAGTTAACTGCTGGCACAAAAGCCTAGTGATACTTTTTTTTTTTTTTCAAGCAATATTCTCATAAACAAAGGGAGACATACAAAATATACTGGTACTACCTTTTGACACATGTGTGCTTCACTGTACATCTGATTATCACAATATGGATATCACGACTGATAAAATAAACATAAATAGCACATCCTCCAATCTTCCACAAGTGACAACCAACTATGGTGGGAAAGAAAATCCCTGCTTTGAGAGGAGCTGTTGAGGCTTAGTGGTTGAGACCACAGACTATCAATCATTAGGTCACTGGTTCAAGTCCCCTGGCTGCAGCAGTTGTGCTCCTAGGCAAAGAACTTAATCCCCATTGACTCGTCCTTTGGAGGGTACTTAGAGCCATCAGTACCATGGTTGCCGACTTGCAAGCGCTCATTGCTTTCTCAGCAATCATGTAAAACAAACCAAGATCAAATTTAATTCAAGTTAGACCAACCTCACTGTAAACCTTGTTGTCGTAGTACGGGTACCACGCCTTGGGCACTTCAGTATCATTGAAGGAGGCAAAGAGAAGAAGGGTTCCATCTTCGTACCAATAGATGGCGTTGTTTGAATCCAGAATCTCCTCTGTCAGGCAGAAATCAAAGAGAGAGGAAACATGACTAGTCTCAGATCAATATGATGCAAATACATCAATATTGCACTAATCTTTTACCTACAGACAGACAGACAGACATTCATACACACACATACACACACAAATGAGTTTGAAATTCTATGGATAATCTCACAAAGTAGTAGATTTTTTGCAACAATGTATGGCCAAAATCAAAATATCAATGACAGCAACAAATATTCCTTGACCCAGTTTTGTCCTGTGCGCATAATATGCCATTGCAATCACGGCAACACACCTTCTAACACTTTTCCACAAAGCACCATGAACATCAACACTTTCAGAATAACATAATATGTACTAATTAAATTTGAATATTTTTTCTACTTCAAACAGCAGCCATAAATTTGATTTTGTCATGTACTTCTTTTTTTTTATTGCCACAAAATACTACTCTCTAATCTCAGTACATCAAGACCTAGTATGTAGGCCCTACGGTGTGTGCCAAATTTCATATAAAACTGTTGAAAATGCAGATTTCCATTGCTCTCAAGCTTTTCACTTTTCTTTTCTTTCTTTTTTTTTGGGGGGGGGGGGGCATGGTAAGCTTGAACTACCAAGATTTCATTATGGGTGCACAATGCACTCAATCCAAAAGGGCCATATGTGACCCGCTACAACAAAAAGGTCCTAAAGTCGCGCACGGTCGAAGCCGTGAAAATAGAGTTTGAAGTCAGAGCATTAAAATTGGTCAAAATTTACGATTTTCTGATTTTGATATATTATTGGAGTCTAACATGTCTTCTATCATCTGTCGAAATTTTGAAGCAAAATGATCAAAGGAAAGCCAAAAAAATAGCATTTTTCTGAGCCATGTTTTTTGGCATTTCAACGAAGCAGAAACTGGTTCGAAAATTTGGATTGAGCGCCACAGATAGGTTCCGCCCCTAACAACGACGAGAGTGAGCTCATTGGTCAGTTTGCTGCTTGCTGCTAACCGAAGCGTGAAGCTCGCACACTGCCCAGTCGACTGGTGCGTGCGGGCGGGGTGCGCTATGCTCAGCCGCTTCTCACATCCTGGTCACTGATTGGTTGGTGAGGAGACCGCAGACGCTCAAACTCTTCGGGGGTTGCTAGGGCTTACCTTCTATTGTCCATTATTGAGGTGGAAACTGACTTGTGTGTCCCTTGATCGCGATTGCCTCGAAAGGAAGACTTTTAGGGCGCTTTTCTCAAAACAGTGATTTTCCAGACGTCTCGACATGCTCTCTTTTAAACATCGATATCTCCACAGCCGATAATTTTTATAAAATGTGTTATATATCAATTTAAAGCAGAAAGATTAGGGGATTAAATCATGCAATTTTCAAATAATCGACCTCCCCCGACTTTAGGATCATTTTGTTGTAGCGGGTCACATATAATCTTCATACCATATCAGATATTTCACGGCAAACTTTTGTTGGTGCAACATTCATTACCAAATTTGCTATTTCCACCTTTGCCTCTACATTTGCAGTGCACGGAAACTATAGGAACACTGTGCATTCTGTCCTGAAGGGTTATTTTACTTCCAACCCCCACTCAGACAACTCATTTATTACCTACATTTTTCTTTTCATGTGCAGTGATAGAAACTGGAACATTCCATTCCAGTCGAGAAGGGTAGTACAGCTTACAATGTCAAGAAGCCACTCCACTGACTTCTTGTATTATTCCCCTCCATGTCACCAGTTGTATGCATGATCATGCCCCGACTTTCTATTTTGACCCTTCCTCATGCATGTGTGATAAATGGAGGATTGGAGAATTCCATTTCGTCAAAGAGGGTTGTATTATCTAAATAAAGCCAATTGGGCAAGCCATCAAACATTTTCTCCTTCACACCAGTATTTTACAATGACCAAGTCCCTCTTTGCTACGTATTTTGGTTGCTTCTTTTGGTGTGAGCAGTGAGTGTAATATTGGGTCATTCTGTTCTGTCCACAGGGGGTTTATTACCTTCATACACCCAATCAGGCACTCCATTAAATATTTGTCCCTCCACACCAGTATCTGTGATGGCCACCGGATCATTGCCCACTGCAGCCTGGTAGTACAGATTATTCTGGTAGACAAAAACCTGAGAAGTAAAGGCAATAGAATACAGACATTAAACAGTGAAAGATTTTTGAAGACTCCTATTCAATACACCACATTCATGCAAACACTGGAAAATGTTAAAACTCCAGAAAACACAGTAAAACCAAGAAAAACTGCTAAAAGGGTATACATTTCACAGTTCAGCCTCAACTTACAAACATTGTAAGCTACATGTACTACAAAATTACTTTACATTCTGCTACATGTACATATCCACATCATATACAATCTAATGTCATCAAAGTGGCTGACAGCACCAGTGTTTAGGCATGACCTGTCCTACATCATGCATTGTACATTATCTTATAGAAGCCACTACAGAAGTATACAATACTGTTTTGGTATGATCAGTCTTGTACATATCTAAATAAGGTGCCAAATTAAATTCTGTGCTGAATTTATTTTCCACTAGGAAAAAATATCCTATCAGTATGTAAAAAGAAAGATGAAAACACTGGTCAAAAGATGACCTTAACTGTCCTCAGTTGATGAATTGAGGTATGGAGCACTACATGCCTTTTATACCACTTGGCATAGAGTAGATGTCTTATTGTATCCCAATAGGTTCTTTGGAAGGAAATAACATTGTTTCACTGGTAAATTGGTTCCGTATGTTAAGATATCTAATGGAATGACAGTACTTTCATCATTGGCTTATAGGTAAACTTTGGCCACCTTCATTGGCACATAAAAGAGTTCAAGTGTTGAAGACTAGTCTTGAGTATAGTCAGTGTAAGTGTCTATGGGAAATGTGTGTTCTGGCAAAATCAGCTCTTCCTCAATGGGTTAAAGACCCAGACAAGAGCTGAGCTGCTCTGCAGAATGTTGTGTGCTGTTTGAAAGTTTGCAAGGTGAAAGTCTAAGTGAGGAAGACAGGTTAGTGGTATAAACACCATGCAGAGAATGCACAAGATACAACAGGTGCCTGGATGAGAGTGACATGGGGGTCATCACTGCAGTGCACCCATTGGCCCGAATTCACGAAGGTGGTACAAATGAAACCATGGTTTAAACCATGGACAAAAACCATGGAATGCCAAGTGTCGCATGCCAATATTTCGCTACGAAATCAGTCATTTCGTCGATGAAATGATTATTTTGTAAAGAAATGACAACATTTTGTAACTAAATGAACATTTCGTCCACGAAATGATAATTTCGTTAACGAAACAGTCATTTTGTCAACGAAATGACCAATTTCGTAACGAAATATTCTGTTTGACACTTGGCGCTCCGTGGTTTTTGTCCATGGTTTAGACCATGGTTTTGTTTGTACCACCTTCGTGAATTCGGGCCAATGGGTCCAAGTCATCTTACCAAGGCAGTATTGGTGGGGGCCCAGGTGGCATACTGCAGGTGGACTGGGCTGGACACGCCCGGTGGCACCAAAGTCCCACTTATAGATCTGAGATGAGGTGAGGTGTGGGAGAGGAAAGAAATATATACAGTATATACAATAAAACTAAAACAAGGATTTTATTCAGCCTGTTGGATCCAGTACATCAAAAGATGAAAAGAAGACATTCTCATGATTTATTACACCAAAACCCTGAAGAAGACATGTGACCTGTCAAAAATTTTGCACAACCATTAAAGTTGTTGGACACTAAAAATGCATTACAATCTCTGAATTTCGTTCTCATTAAAAATAATCTATCTATCTATCTATCTATCTATCTATCTATCTATCTATCTATCTATATATATGTACATATACATAATAAAAATTCATATATACAGATAGAGAGAGGAGAGAGAGACAATCAGACAGACAGACAGACAGACAATTGAAAAGAATGATGTACTAAATAAACCTTCAGAATTATAAACCTATGACTTCATTCTTGGATCATCAAATTTCATCAGAATAACGAATTGTAACCAACAAGCACAATGACTGAACAACTAAATAAACTGTTCATCTTGTAACATGAATTTGTGTTGTCATTACTAAAGTGGCATGATTAAGTCACTGGCACTGGGACTCTGATGGGTGATGTACAAAATCAATGATGCTTTATGAGTGTGGTGTGGAACTACAGTAGTTAACCACACAGACATATAGGCACAGAGACAGTGCTGGGACTTACTTTGTGGAGACTTCATAAATCTTGTAGATGGCTTCAAAGCTGGAGCGGTAGAGTTTCCTCTCCTGGGTGGATACCAGGATGTGCTCCTTGTCAGCATTCACCCACACTCTGACGATGCCTTCTTCATCCTGTACAAAGGTTAAAGGTTAAAGGTCAGGTCACAGGGTGAAGTTTGCTACAAATTCAAACCTTCTCTTCAAATTTCTTTTCTTTGCATAGCTGGCTAAGAGGGCTACGCATTCAAAAATGAAAGTTATGCTGGCCTGAAATGGTGATGCTATTCTCATGACTTCCACTGTATTAAACAAACTATACAGGCTGTTTGGAGACAGCTCACAAAATACTGTGGTTGTGCACATACAGAAAATTTACAGCCAATAATGGTATTGGCTGGTGGTAGTGCCACTGCCCAGAAAGCAGTAGATGACAGGCTCGAGTTCCATGATTCCTTAATTTTTCCAACGTTTGTTAAATTACAGACCGGGGCAACAGTTGCAATCTTACACATTTCATTTGTAGAGGGAGACAACTTGAAGAAAATTCACACCTCTATAATGGTAGCACTATATCTTTCAGTCATATATTTCATTTATATATTTCACAGATAATACAAAATACAAGCAATTACAACTTGCGACACAAGGGAAGCTTTGAGTTGGTTTTAATGTATTACAGTAAACATCAAACATTGCTCAATTCAAGAGATTCTTTCATTTGAGAGGATAAGTGATCTCTTAGATCTGTATATTGCTATATAAGAATTGTGATATGTTGGCAATGAAATGAACAAAAGAAATTTAATGCAAATAAATAACAATGAAAAATCAAACACATATCCCATTCAAGAGGAGTAATATCTGTCCATCTTCAGACCTTAGTGTTACAGATACTCTCACAAGATGTTAATGTAGAAATATAAAATAAGAGAAAGATATGATATCATATATATCAAAAATTGATATACCAAATGTGTCAAATTAGGAATCCAGTCTGTCTAAAACAAACCTAAATGAAACATTGCTTTACTACTCAATATTCTGAGCAAACAATCTGGTAGTGTAGCTGCAAGCCTTCATACACGATCCTCATGATAATTGATGAAGGGCATCATTTTGCTGTTGTTATGCATCAAAATCATAGTTCCTGTTGCTTATGTAATCATTCAAAACGGCGAGTTCAGGTTTAGATGAGGTGTTCCCGTCATGCATAAAACTGACATCTATTGAAGTTATGAACATTTTTATTTGGTTACCAGTCAAGTTTGCACCATTGATTCTACAATGAAAAAGCTCACACCTGTTTATGCACAAAGACTGCCTTTAAATCACTTCAGGCCAAGTTGGTAATGTCAAAGAGTGGGAAGAAATGAGGGTGTTTACCATCGTCCTGTTCGTGATGAGGATACTTGACTTGTTGCCAGAGATATCGACAGCGACAATATTGTTGGTGGAGTCCCGCATAATGTACTCATTTTCTGCAGACATGAGAAATGCACATCATGGAGAATGTTACCTGCTCAACCATGCTTACTTCAGAAGTTTAATTGCAGTAATTCTCTTTACACAAAATGCTTTTTTGTCTGAGCATAAAAACACAAGTACGATGCAATTTCTCCTTGCATCGCTACTCTGATTTTTACTGCTAAATTTGAGGATTTATGGTCTGTGACAAATTAATGTCACATGGGAAGGAAATATCCATACCTCTCTGAGCTAATATGCCTCTGGAACTGTCTACGGATTCTCAGTCATTTAAAGCAGCATCTCAAATGCTCCATATCATTCATTAGCCCGTAGAACGTGACGACATTTTGCTAAAAGCAGGATTAACAGCATCGGCACTGCTCCTCTACTACTCAAAATGATTAATGTCGAAAAGGGCACCAGGCTGCGGGAGAAATTTGCTCCCGAATAATTGCAAAAACAGCAAGACACAGAAACAATCTCTACAAATTGCACCGCAAGACCAAAAGTTACACCTGACTGAATCTTTGGGAAGTCATCAATCACGGACACCGCTGGGTTCAGCAATGTGCACTGTAGTAATCTTTTGTCAGCTATGGGGTTACTGGCATCAGTGCCTCACAAGAGATAAGTGTACAGGAAAATGTCATGTCATTATGCTACATATCATTCTTGAATGATATGAATAGATCAACCTTTTCTTCCTGAGCTCCAAAGAGCCGAATGAAAACATTCACCAATAGATATCTTTTGTCTATTACGAATAGGGTCCTTAGAAAAATAAAGAAAAAAAATAATTCTTTAAAAATAAATGATACAGCAATACTGTTGACAATCAACTCTGGTAATCCCAAAGTGATATGATGAAAGATGACACATGTTCAACAATATAGGGATACTGAGTAACTGAATTTTGAATTTCTGATAATCTTCCTCACATTCTCAATAATAATTACTCCAAACATTAATCCACATTGCACAAATCATCTTTGATATGCTGTTTCTGTTCATTATGTTAGTTACTTTGTCATTTGTTTTCCCATTTGCAGTCAAAATTATTATTTACATAACTCACTTTCATCACATCTGACATGCTGTAGCGCCTACTCTCAAGTCACAGAATAAATTTACTTTAGCTGATGAGAACGGCCCAGCACTACACGGTGTATGTTCACTGATTATTTGTCATACACTCCATGCGATCTTGATCCATCAACTCACAGCATAAGTACGACAGTCACAAAAGCACACAAGTTCTACTCTTGTTTTACTCTTGTAGAAAGTTTTACAAGCTTTACTCTTGTAGAATTATGAGCTACAGTGACAAGGAAGTCATAATTACAGTCCTAATCTTCTGATGGATTTCACTGAGCAATTCTTAAAATCAGCTGCAATACAGAAATCAGGATACATGTAGTTCAGCGGGACAGGGTTGAACATTACGAGAGGAAGTATGCAAATAAAACAATGAAGGTAATCTACCTGAGAACCACACAGCATCGAAATACTGTGGCTTGTACTGTTCGTCGAAGATGTCATCGAAGGTGAACTTTTCAAACACATGTTCCTCTGTACCTGGGGATAGGATAGAGTTTGAAAATCCACATGTTAGACCCCAGGCTCTAGAGGGCAGCAAAGCATTGCTGATTATGTTAAAATGGACTTGACTCGACAGCACATACATTTTAAATTTGACCCAAGGGTACGGACTCCTTTACGACCGTGAGGAGTCAGCTCTCACTGAGTGGGTGAAGCCGGTCGTCATGACAACATGTAATAAAGGCCATAACGTTGTGAGTAATATTGCCATTGCTTGATGTATAGCTAGTGTTAAAGGCACTTTCGATTTACTACCAAGAATCCCTGAGGCAATTTTGAACCGAGCAGTGAATTTGTTTTAGACACATAAAAAGCTATCAAGTGCTGTCTCTTGATTCAAATGGACACTAGAAGATAATATATCAGTAGCAGTAATGTATCACCAACTTTTTATTCCTCAGTTCTATTGTCTACTGTTTTCCTAATGACCAATGCCTGCAGGCCAATAAGTAAAGCAATAAAGAAATAAGTTACTTTTTTGCATATACGGGGACAAAATAAACAGTATACATATTATTTTTTATAGAGAGTTATATCAATGGCACATACATGACTGTGCATCACAAAACCAGCAAAACATGGCACAACCTGACTCTATGTGAGATCTGAAAATGGGGTAATTGGTCAACGTGGTTAAATATCAATTTGCTTTATTTTGTGAAAGAGCAGTTATTTTATTAACTTCGAAGTTGATCACTACAAGAATGTGAAAGTGTCTTTTTTTTTGTAATTTCTTTGAAACAACTTTTTTTTTCCCTAAAAAAGTGCATGTGATTGGGTAAGTCTGATAAGTCCCTTTTCATATTTTTTAATACACTCTTCACTTTCAACTCTAATAACTTTTGAAATAATGATGCAATTTAATCAAAAGTCAGAATTAATCCCTATATAGTAGTTGTTACGGAGATTTACATCCTATTTTTGGCCCCATTCATTATAGAGAGCACCACTGGGTGAGATTAAGCACTTGAGTAGACCCAAAAATCCAAAGCCTCTTTTTTCCACAAACACTTCCCCAGAGGGTATACTTTATTTCCATTATTTCAATGAGTTAGGAAATTCCACTTTTATTGAGTTACACATTTTAAGGCTTACCTTCTTCTCATTCAGAATCTGCCCTCAACTGAAATCATAAATCAACGTTTGGCCATTTCCTTTTTTATTGGTTTTGTGAAACAGTGTCATACATCAATAAGGATATTATTTTGAAAGCTCTAATCAAACAAAAGGCATATAAGATCACATGAATGGAATAGATATCATATAGTATGCTTCACAGAGATATTGTTTTTCATCTCTGTTACTACACATCACACATTCTATATGAAAACAGATAATGTGTGAGAGAAGACATGCATGGTTATCTTAATACAATGTTTGATCGCACACTGGCAGGTATAGTGATGTCAAGCCTTACTTTCAGGGATACACTGTCCTTTTATCATCTGAATTCAATCTTTTCTTAACCATGACATGAAAATTGATAGGAAACAAATCAATGTGACTGTCCTAATCACTGGACTTTACAAGTATAATTCATGATATATGTATCTACATGCAACAATTAACATATCGGTCAAACTCTTTATTTCTTGTTTCTTGAATAGTCGGGGATCATCAAATTTGTTTATTGGGCTGATGTAATTCCAACATATCAAAGATTTGTATTCCATTTCATACAGAAATTTGACACTGACAAATTACAAATATCAGGTAAGAAATTGGAAGTGAATTTTCAATAATTACTAAATAATGTGATGTGTCATATTTCTGCACTCTTGTACTTTAATGGATTTTTTTTAGTATGCATGACATCAAGATATATACCGGTACTCATCGTAAATTTGACATGCTACATAGGAAAAACAGATAGGGGGCAAGGACTGTCAATTTTTGTGCACATATGTAAGAGAGAGGAACATCAGGAAAGTGAACTATTTGAAAAACTGTCTACAATAACCTAAATCTATAACACACATCTGGACATCTACTCATCTTGATAAAACATACAAACATATATGATTTTCAAGCCTATCCTTCACAGAACATGGTTAATTCATAACTGCTATCACAACTCTCTTTTTGGAGATATTATGAATGAGCTTCCTATTTCTTATGAGAGAATTGCTTGATGAGAATGAGAACAACCTGATGACAGCAGTGAAAAGTGTCGTGAATGTCCAATCGTTTCTCAACAGATGATGTAATAAAATGCATCATTTCAGAGCGTACAATGAAAGTCAAAATCATCAGGGTTGGCAATCCCATTTATGACAATTTCATATTCACTGATTGATTTTCTCTAAGTTGTAACCAGACAGCTGTAGTCCTTTCCTTCACCAGGTGAACAATTTCTAAAAACCAAAGTGTATGAAAAGCTGCACATATCTAGTGATTCTATTTTTTTTTTAATACATATTAGTCTCTCAACTTACTGCACCGGTGACAAATTCAATGTTAGTAAACTGCAAAAACAGGAAAACCATGACTGAATAAGATTTGTTATTTCAAATGCATCAGTGGGACAAGATGGCAAACAAAATTTAAAAGAAACAAGCAAATACCACATTCAAACATAAAATCAGACAGAAAATGATGCAAAGGAAAGGGTAAATTCAATAGAGATAGACAAATAGGGAAAGAACAAGAATAGAAAGTGAATTGGACAGGAAGGAATGGAGGAAAAGTATACAGATAACAAAAAGACATCAGTATGTTTCTCAGGGGAGAGCAAATGTGCAGGTTATAAAAGCAGCATGCCCTGAAATTTACTTTTCTTTGGAACTGTGTGAGTTTAGAGAAATTTACTAACTAAAAGTCCATGCTCTGCACTATGTTGAGTTCTAGATATTTTGTATACAGATTTAGTAAGGCATTCTGATATTTCAATGTATATTTTTTTTTATCTACATTGAATTCATCAAGTTACCAAACGATGTTAAGCATGCATCCCTGAATTTTCATCAAATAAATGTTTCGTCCGATGTTCTGTTTTGTTCATTTGTCGTTAATTTTTTTTTTTTAATTCAAACAACTGACAATCATTTTCCATCGCCCTGCCTTGGATGTGTTGAACAAAGAAATTTCCTTGATTGAACTTTATCATTGCCCCATCCCCCCCCCCCTTTAGAAAAAAAAAAAATACTAGAGTACCAGGAGGCACAATTATTTCCTGTAGTTGTTCTTATTTTTTAGATCATTGAACCACTAGGGAAAAAAAATCAATACTATATTCCGACACTCCTTACAATTTGCATAATTGATTGTACAGCCCTGCCTACAAACTGCGGAGTATGCTAGAGAATCTATTGACTCCTCATTTGCATTCATTTATCTCACTGTTTGCTGCCACGGCAATTAGGACCTGGCCAAAAGTGGTCATGGCTCATAACAGCCACGTTCAAAGAGAGTGGGTTTTTGTGTTCGGCGATATGGTTATAAAGTGACTGAAATGAATTGAATTAAAAAATATGCCTGATGCTGCATTGCATTGAAAAACGGCGAGAATCATTACTCCAACGTTTGGCTACATTTAGCAACAGATACACAGAGTTTGTTTACATACAAACATTAGGTTTCCTAGGTGAAAATACAATGCTGTTACAAAATTACAATGTTATCATTTGCAGCCAAGAACACGTTTAGAAATAAGGCAACATTACAATAGACACATGAATTTTGATGCAAGAAGAAAACTGACAAGAATTAGAATGTTACATAAAAGAATGAATTATGACTATTGGCTGTAGCTTACAAGTTGATATTTCTTTTAAAGTGCAATATGTGCAGTGGTGAATAAAGCATGTGAGAATGAAATTAAAAATCATTATCGATGTTATTTCTTGAATGCTTCAACTCTTGCTGAAGTGGCTTGCGATACTTACTTCCACATACGTGTGTGAGCGAGACATGATGTGACAGGGACGGGAATCAGCAATTTAACATCATGGAATGTCACGCAGCAGGGTGAAAGAAATGAGAAATGGTCAAGGAGTGAAAAAAAAAAGGAGTTAAGACTCGGTTCCATATCATTCTGTGGAGTAATATACAGATAAGCATGTTGTAATACACCATGGAAGTGGAGATATACTTTCAACGAAATCCATTTGTTTGGCTGGACAATTTGCAAGCAGACAATTTATATATATTTGAACATAAGCACAGGGAAAGGAGGATGCAAGGAAAAATAACAACAAACACTAGAATGGAGCAAAAGCATTTTATTTCATATCTGACTAGATGTTGATGAATGCTATCACATATCTAATGATTTATGACTTGATTTTCCTCATTACTAGAGAGAAGCTTTTTTGATTCAAAATTAGTAATTCAGTAGAATGAATGGACTAATTAATCAGCAAATTATTGTCTATTATCAACTGAAAAAAGCAAACACACATTCGATGTCACCAAGTCTGTTTGGAGTATGATCCATCTTTACCGACTGATTTTTCACATGCATTCACAGTAGTCTTTTTAAAAACAATTTCTCATCTACATTACATTCTTGTATTAAAAACGTTTCAAACTGCAAATGAAATTTGGTGAAAAAGATAAACTTGACATAGGACTCAATGCAAGAGGAGAGAAATAAAAATTTGAAAATAAATTTTGTGCAAAACACACTCTTCAATTACCATTTTATGAAAATGAATACTTTCCCACATCATAAAGCCTTCCAATTATGTGCTCAACAAGTTTCAAAGTAATTTGGATTTCCCAAAGCAAGCACTTTAATGTTTTAGTCATCAATCAGGTATTTATTCACTTTTTTTTTCGGGGGGGGGGGGTGCTAGGGAGGCACAAACAGCTGTAAGTGAGAATATCTACAAAGAAAAAAAAGTTTGCAAGTCTAGATGATTTTGTCCTGTAATAAAACACAAATTTAAATTAGAGGGCAGCATTGGACATAAAAATAAAAAGCGCAAGCAATGAACAAATGAATATCATCATACATATTAAAGCAACTAAACATCTTCTTTGTACTGGTTCTAATCTAATTGCTGCTACATGGTTAGATTTCATGTTCACAAATAAAGCAGTGTATTACTTTACACGTCATTTGCTTAGCATGATTATGGCATGATAACATTCAATAAGTAATAAATGTCTTGGCTTAAACAACATTCTGACCATCTAAATATCATCTAAGTGATGCTGACATTTATATCACTTTTCCATAATGCATGAAGTACCTTAAATGACAGTTATGTTGTGAAAGGAAAAAGACATATTAAATTTTATTACATTTGAATTCTTGATTGGAAACAAATGCATTCTTATAATATCACTGTCATCTAAAAGTATCATGGATATTGAATATGGCCATTCCAATATGATGTAAGACTCCAAATCACAGAGTAAACTGTCAAATCATTTCAAGAAAACTGAACCTTTGTCATTTCAACCAGTGCGTCATATTCCTCACAGAACAAAACCTGAAGACTAAAACACACACACACACTAAAAAAAAAAAAAAAAAAAAAAAATGAAGCAAATATGCTCATGTTTGTCAAAACACATCTTATTGTCAATGCGGTATACCTGAAGTTATACATTACATCAAATCTCATTTCTATTCCACTGGTTTTTAATCAGAACCATATATAGCCAAAAACTAAAGCTACAACCCTTGGTCACTGTACAGTGTATAAAGCTACCTTCAGAAATTTCTGCCACAGAAAACATCTAATTCATGAAATCCTGGGGAATTTTTCTGCACATTTTATCTTCTTATCATTGTAAACTAACCCACTTGAATTCTAATCCATATCATCTTTTGGAACTGGTTGAATTAATTAAACCTGTATAAAAGCAGACAGAAATTTATCAAAAATTTATAAATTTGAGAGAAAACCTGGAATATTAGTCTTCTATAAAAATGAATAACAAACTTTTAAGAATCAATGACAAATTAAGCAATTAAGAGGCTTTTGATAAAGTAGCAACTGAAACAAATAATTATATAGAAACAACATGGGGCTTAAATTAAAAAAAAAAAGTTTTACTATAAATTACAAAACTATAACAATGAATAATAAACATTATGATAGAAAGACATAGACTAAATCACAGGATTGTTGTTTGGTGATTTGATTGGTTAATATGACCCAGTGTGATCTTCCAACACAGAAGTTAAGTGTATCTGCACTGCACATGTTGAAGACAACCACGATATCAGTTGCAGATTTTGACATGTGGATGGTCCCGTTCACATGCATACAGCAGCCTGCCAACAGCTTCGGAAGTCTGGGTGTCACAGTGAACGAATGGGCAAGTGGGACAACCTGAGATTGATTACAGAATATTATCTCCGAGTGTCACCCAGATCAACTACCACATGGCACACTCAAGACGGATGCAGTGGGTTTAATGGCAGAGGGAGAAACCAACTCTTCCTTTACACGTAGACTGAGTGACAGGTTCATGCATTACCCTCCATAAACCTTCCTGTGCTTTGGGTGCTGAGTGGCACAGAAAACCCCATAGCACTGCACACACTGTCCACAGTGCCTGGTACAGAGAGGGTTAAAGTAACAGGCTCATGCATTACCCTCCATTCTTTCCCCTTTAAGAGTCAAGAGCAGCTACCGGTCTTTTGACACCAAGGGTGCGACTGCTATGTCAAGCACCACATTATTCCATTCTGAATCTTTTGTGTCTTATAAAGTGGGATGCATGTCCACTTCTGTGAAGTATGCAGTATACAGTGTTGTTGAAGAATGGGAAACAAAATATGCAATGTTGACATTTGGGAGAAAAAAAAAATGTGTGTCTGTTATGTCTTTTGGTGATACTGCTAGGATGACATCATTTATAGAGCTAAAGAACAATGTCAAATTTTAAATGCCTTCATCATACTGGTTCCAAGCATTCTAGATCCAGTCCAAATGCTGGAAAAGGCCAGAGCAGTGTCATCACACACTGCTCGGATGCAAGACATCCACTCATAAATATCCGAGATGGGAAGTCACATGCCAAGATATCAGGCAGACATACAAACATACTTATGTACAAACAGAGATACACACAAACACCCTGGCTAGCCTCAAAACCATCAACTCAATTTGTATAAATTGGGTCATTTCAAAGGTAGGCCTCTTGCGTGATATATCTATTAAAATATAGGTATATATTCCCGCCATCGTCATGATAATTAAATTGACATTTCCCAAAATCTAGTTATTTGCAGCCTGGCAGCAAAGCACCTGCCTTACCATAAGGCAGAGATAGGACAATTTGATTCTCTTGAGTAACGTGCCATATATATATCAACATGTTCTGGGAAATACTGCAAAAGGGGACATCTAGATGTTCATACATCACCTGCCTCAAATATCAAACTGGGTTATTGTGATGGAGACAGGTGGAGAAAAGGGAATACTGTCTTAGAGAGGACCAATGAAATCAAAATGTTTTTCTTGGAATGATGTACCCTTTGAGATGTTTTCGACGGATTCAATATTGAAATGTACATCCTACAGATGGCTGAATAAATAGTTTTAGATAGCCATAATGACAAAGACAAAAACAACCCACCTAAAAAGCATGATCATTTGGCATGCATCCTTCTCATCCACTTCTGGTAGCAAAGTATCAAATAAAACATCCATGAAGATGCACTCTTTGATAAACTGGTGTAGTTCAGAGTTGAAAAGTATTTGAACCAAATCAACAGCTCCTTTGTCTCGTGCAAATGAGACTTTTACTCTTCAGATGTCCTTGTAGTTTGATTTGAAGAAACCTCAAGATGTCTTTTATGACAAGTATATAAAGTAATTTGCTGCTGTTTAAATTATCATTGTAACATCTTAATTGCTTGCAAATGACAAACAGATGAATCTCAAAAAGTTTCACTGATTCTAAAGATAGATATACAATTCAATCAAAATTATCTAATTGATGGAATTTATGGATATTATTTTAATCCTTATTCATTATTGAGCAGCTACAATGACGATCAAATGTCCATGCATGCTTGCTTTATAATGAATTTTAGCTTATGTTATATGCAGTAAAATTACCCTTGCTGCTCATAATGCAATTGCTCAAGTTGAAATGGCATATGAATCAATCGTTGCTATATAACAAGCATCAAATATATGAGAATATGCTTCTTGCAAGATGCTAGGGTACATCTTAAATATATATATATAAAAAAAAAAAAAAAAACCCTCTTGATTCCCAAGCTCAGTTAATAATTAATGTAGGACTGGTAGACCTCCTATTGTCTCAAGCTCTTGTTTTAACCGTGAATAACCCTTATTGAGGAAGCATGCATAAAAGATTTACAGCATCAGCATAAACCCCTAAAAGAGTTTTTGAAACATACATACATGCCTGCAATCCAAGCCACTAATTTTCTGCCCATTTCCATTATTATTCAATGATGCCCTGCATGTTGAGGTATATGAGAGGACATACAAAATGTATGGTGCAATTCATTCATTTTCTTCAAGAGTCATGTGGAGCAGGCAACCTATTTAAGATGTAAACTTGTTAGTATTTTGGATGATATTTGAAGTAGAACTATCAGAGTATAATCCTGACCTTTGAACACCTTGCCTCTTCTCCGCCGTAATATATCAAACTGCGGCTATTCACTGCCCAAAATGGCGAAAAAGTGTTTGTCGGTAGGATCCCGACGGCACGGGGAAAAACGCGTTGTCTCATTAATCATCTCTGCATGCAATAAATGGGATCAATCGACGACCACTGCCTTGATCGATGTCCCTATTCGAGAGCCGGTCATGCTGGCATTTCATTTCGGCTGGAAAAATGATGTGGACTGAACCTCTCCGCTCTTGTCATAGTGATTGATTTTCTTGTGAGCTTACCGCTGTCGGGGAACTGTACACAAAAATGACTCCACAAATTCATCACAGGCAGTTGAAACACTGTTCTTCTCTGTTTGTTTTTGGGTACACATTATTCCCCCCCCCCCCCCTTTGGTTAGGGTGGATCAGAAACATTAGAAATGTTATTTTGCTCTTCTGCCAATCTCAGAATTTTATAGGGACTACCACTGGATAATAATTTAAACAACAAATAATGAATTAGACAAAAATGAAAGTGCATTGCAACAATTTTAGGCATGTGATAGATATCAAATGTAAATAATTCAATTTTCCACAAGACTGAGTGCAATGGTAATGAAAGTACATGTACCCAGTAAGTAAAATGAGAAAGTACAATTACTCGTGAATGATACACTGTAGTTGAATTTGATAGGTCAAAATGCAAATGTAAACATCAATAAAGCGAGTATTTTCTGCTCATGAATAAAGTTGAAATGAGTATTGAGCTATGGAAATTACTCATCCTCTTTAAATTTCAGTGGTCATTATAACAGTACGTACACTGGTCATGTAAACAGGAATTGGACATTAAGTGCACTGTGGTACACTAGGCAATATATATAACATTGCAATAAGTATGGTTTTCAAAGAATACATTATTTTTTAACAAACAAACACGCAATCATTACTGAAGATGTCTTTAACAAGAAATGAACTACCTTGTTAATCATGTCACACACATCAGTCAGTCACTTTTCAAATAACAAAGACTCTTAGCCTTTCACTATGGAAAGTCTGCCAAGAAATTGTCATATTTTAATTGCCACTCACCCCTTATGGATGGTGGCTTATATAAATAGATGGTGGCAGATAGACAAAAATTGAGGTGAATGTATATGGCTAGGCTCCACAGAGAAACAAACATTTCTCCATTTCATTGCCACAGGCAATTAGCTGATTGGCAGCCATGTTCTAAATATTTGTCCCTCGCCGGGCCTCAGGGACAATGCCATCTCCTCTTGCAAAGACGAACTGCATTTTTGCATAAAGAATGGATCGCTTTCTGATCTAAGAGGGGTGTCATTTATTGCCACACAGCAACTTCACTTCTGAATTTTGATCACTTCCCCCCCCCCCCCACTCCCTCCCCCAACTTACAGTACTTAGTACTGTGCCCCACGACTGTGGAGTAGTTTGGCAGATGAAACAAAATGCTGCTGAATCTATTTCCATGTCATCAATAATCCTCAGTCTGAAGGCCCACTGGTGATGTTTGACTGACCAGCTACAAAGTTTAACTGACCAGTGACAGGGTTGCAGTGACCAATAATACCACATACAGTCACATTTCTGAAATCTTTACAGCTATACATTTTCTTCAAAACTCTCTTTTTTTAAGATTTTAGTGTCATCATACCATTTACACAAAACAAGTTGTAATGCTACAAGATTATTTGTTCCATCTTAGTTAGGTTACATCTAGAAACGATGAATATATTTGAAATGAAAACCGTGATAGAAACTTCATCTGATAAAACTGAGATCTTTTAAAAATATCAAAGTCAAACTGCAAAGGCTTTCCTGGTATAAAATTCATTGTGCAAAGAGTAAAACTTCATTTTTTGGGCAGAAAATCAGTGCAAATACAGTAGATGATAATAATCTTTCAATAAAAAAAAAATGCATACCAATACTTGAGTTTGTACATTAGTTTATATATTTGTGGTTGATGTTTTTTTTTCGTCTGTTTTTTCTGGTAGAATGGAGTTATCTACTGCTCTTAACATATTTCATATATGATTTCCTAGAGGGCAAATAAAAATATGAACATAAGATAACAAGAAAGTGCAAGAGACAATAAACTTTTGCAATGACATGGTACTGGAAGTATATGCACTATAATATGGGGACCACTGAACCTAAAGAAAGGGTAGAAAAAAATCAAGTGAGAGATTGAAGAAAAGATTTGATAATCTGAAGATTGATTTCCGTGAAAGAAACAAGCTGCTAAATGACATAAATACACCTTTCTTATATTCATTAGTACGGGTATTTTTTTTTTATAAGGCTTTTAAATGTACGTACATCTGATATGAGAGATTACATACACTGTATCTGCAAATTTAATGAGAGTAAAGAGGAGCACAATTTTTTTAGAAGTTGAAGTAAAAAAACGTCTCGATGCCGACTTGGACGTCGACTTGGATGTCAGTCTTACCCGGTGTGGCAACGATGATAGCTACGACGATCAGGGAGCAGATGAGGAGAATGACCAGGAGAGATATGATGATACCTCGCCAGTTGCGCTTTTCTGCTGTCCCTCCCACCAGTTCCTGATCATGAAAAATTGGAATTAAAAAAAGATGTCAAAACAAGAAAATCTATAGCAAAGATGATGGAGGTAATGATTTCGTGTGCAAGCATTGTTACATGGATATCAAAGGTCCTGTTTACCTTTGGGAGCAGTGATTTAAAGAATGTTCAAGATACACATAGGTGTATCACTTTTGATGCATGTGTCTAAGTCAGATGTATCACAAAACATACTACCATATAAAATTTTGCAATAAAGCCTATTATATAAGGAGATATCGCTATTTTTCTCAATAAACTGTAACTATAGACGATTTGGTCGGGAAACATCTTAATTATAACTGAAGAGTTTGTTCGCAAAAACCGATAAGTCCATTTTGGAAGATTTTGAAGTACGGTCTCTGTCATAAAGTACAAAATAATACCTTTTAAATGGTACATTGGTCATTACGGATAAAGGTATATTTTTGAAGTTATGGTCAAAAGAGGCAAAAATTTTCTTATTATTCTCTCTATTTTTCTTGACCTTTAATCGCAAATATCACCATTTGGCAAATATGGACTTATCGGTTTTTACAAACAAACTCTTCAACTATTGTTCACATTTTGTATATCTAACAATACTTAATATTGATTATACTAGTTCAAATTTTTACATTGGTTGTTTCTATCCCCAACTCACATTTTAGAACTATTTTGAGGCACTAATGCTGGGTTTTTGTTTCATCTGCAAATGGTAAATTATGCCTTTAAGTGAACTACATTGGAATCTGTTTCATCAAAAAATTTGAAGTAAAAAAAAATGTCAAAACAAGAAAATCTATACCAAAGATGTTGTAGATAATGATTTCGTGTGCAAGCAGTGTTACGTGGATATTAAGTAAACTACAATGGAATCTGTTTAAGGTCAATCCTGTTCTGTGAGGTTTATTCTGCTGAACAAGATTACAGGAACATCAAATATTTTCTGGTCTGGACTTGGATGTTGATCTCATATTTATTCATCAAGATGAATATTACCATTCATGGCAAGGGCCCGGTATTACGCAAACCCTCTCTGCGTGGAGCTTAACCTTTTCCTCTGCAAGTTTTGCACATTCCAAATTTAAGAATGTCTTGGAATCCATTTTACGGAGATTACTCCTCCAAATATGTCTTGGTTGTATTCAATACCAATGGCCAACAGTCTAGTTCAATTTGAGCCACTTACACGATTACATGGGGGGGGGGGGGGGCACTACAGACATCAAACTTTGTTACACTACAAACTGAATATATTATGTAACATATTTTATACAAAATCCTCATTATTTTGATTATGCTAAGTACCAAGGCTGTTGAAAGCCTGAATAATGGATGAATCTGACATTTATCACTTGGATATCATTGAAACAAAACATTGCAGAAGACATTTGCATAATATTAATACATAAAAGAAAGTAACAATTTCATGTCACACAAAACAGAAACAAACTGTTCATGAAGTATGGGAGGATAAAAATCTGTATAGGCCACCTGAACAGTCATGCAACACAATACAGAATGCAATAAACACAATAGCGGAGAGACATAATATATGCTGGCAGTGCAATCAATAGTGTTTCTACAGATCTAATGAAGGAAAGAAGGATAAAATTGAAACTGAAAGGTGATAGGAACAAAATAAATAGAGACAAAAACATCAACAAAGCAGCAAACTATGTAAGCATCACTTTATGTATACTCTTGCTATGAATACATAATGGTACACATTTGACATACTCACAGGCACAGACACGTCCACAAACAATATAATACAGAACAGAATCTATGATAAAAATGAGAATTCAAAGTGCAATTTACAGTGAAAAGAAATAGTTTGTTGTGTCTCATCAAAGATTTGAAATCATTCTAGATTATTCTGATGCAAGGACATCTTTAGCGCATAAATGCGGAGGTAAATTTCCCCCAGTACTACAATATGCCACACAAAACACAACACTTTGGCTTGATGTATGTTAATTCATGCAGTGCATAAATCACTAAACAAGATGCACATAGACATAACAAAATATAAATAAAGAATATAGTCTACACCAATACAAAGCACAAAAGGATTGTGTTCTGTGAGCATGCAGTCAGAATGAAATACTACAACAATTCAAAAATATACACAACATACAATGCTTTGTTTGGGGTTAAAATCAACATCCATACATTCTTGACATACCACACACCATCGATATCATAACTTCATTGTGATTATTATCTTTATCACTATGATCATCATAATCATCATTCCAACTTATTTCTCAATCACTCTCATCACTGCTACCATGAATACACATGAAAGATAAACTCACATATCTTGAATAAGTCTGTAGCTTGCAATAACTCAGAATGTTGCATGTACTGACTTATGCAAAATAAGCACAAAAGCCTTAAAGGGACTGTACAGTAGTTGTTGAGGTGGGGATTCATGTTTTGAACATTCCTAAGTGAGATAATGAGAAACCTCTTATGAAATATGAAAGAGCATGTGATTTTAAGAAGGATTCAACGTTTATTTGATGAAAATTGGTTTTTAAATGGCTGAGATATCCCCAAAAGTGATAATAATAACAGGCGACATGCCCCACCTTTATTAGGATCTCTTTGTTTCACCTTGTTTTTGGATATCTCAGCCATTTCAAAACCAATTTTCATTAAATAGACTTTTGATACCCCTTAGAATTGCATGCTCTTTGACATCTCATAGAGTGGTTTCTGAATATCTCACAAAATGTTAAAAGCTAAATCCTCACCCCGACCAGAACTGTACACACCCTTTAATCCAGTCTGACCAGCGTTTGTTAGTCATCATTTCCATCTTACAATTGAATATCATCCTAAGCTTTTTTTTTTTCACACAAACAGTCTATACCTATTTCAGCATTTAAAACACATGCAAGCACACACACACACACACATACATACATACACAAACACATGCACACACACACATACATACACAAACACATACGCACCCACACATACTTTAAAAGAATCAATGTTATGAATTTCTGAGACTATTTGCAGTAACAGTTATGAAACTTAACAGCTTGTGATGTGCTCACTACTGAGAGTTATCATCAGGTAGGTAAAAGACTGTTATCACAGAATACTGGTATTATACAATGTAAATATTAATGTACATGTATAAGCATCAAATGACAGTGTTTTTATTCCATCTCCCCGACAGATAATAAACACACTTTGCTTTCTATCATTAGACAAGTCTTTTGATTACCATAAGCACTTACATCAGCTTCCCAAACATCACTCATCCCTTATGCCCCAGGATCCTAATGGGTTTTGTATAAAATCTGTATGGGTTTCAAAATTTTGTATGAAATGAGCTGGTTTACACCAGCCATAAAGTAAATATGCACATGCTGTGCGGAGCATTTCATTGTTTAAACATGTTTCCCTTTGTTAAACCACTGTAGCAGACAGGATATTGATGAAAATGGTGCATGCACATATACAGCTGGTGGATGGGTGAGAGAATTAAGGCTTGTAAAGATAATGAGGTGTCAACACTTGTATAGGAGTACCGGCACATGTCAAACATTTATGGAATTTTCAGCCATTGTATGTGGGGGACACGACTGGTAGTCTGGATGATAAATTCCAGGCACATCCAGTGCGCCGAATGAACAGAGTGTGGATGGGAACCATTCTCGGTATAGGGGCTTGTAAGGATGCTAGCGCCATAAATATGGAATTCATTCAGAATGTCTCACAACTCATGGCAATTAATATTTCATCAGAAACTAGGCGCCATGGGTTCACTGTGCAGTATACTGCAAGCTCATGTCATACAGCTCTACGAGCTAGCTAGCTAGCCCCTGAATTTTTCTGTGACATGTCATTATGGGGAGCTTGGATAAAATCTCATCAGAGCTAGGGGTATGGCAAATGAAGGAAATTTTGATAAAAAGACAGTAATTTGACACTTGCTGATTCCTGTGGATTGAGATATCTTCATCCAACTATGCCCTGCCCAAATTTCACAGTCTAGATTGTTTTAAAAGTTAAACTTCAGTATGGGAAGAATGAGACATGTTATCACAATGATTTATCTTGGCCCATTGTGTTTAACTCCACTTTCCATACACACAGAACCACACCTACATTTTATAAGATTGGCTTTCACTTACACAATGCTGCACACTGAAACTGGTCCAATGTTCCAGGACCAGTAAAAACACTGTCGGACCAGTAACTTTTCAAGGAATGGAGCAGTAAAATATTGAAAAACTGGGTACCCACTGGTCCGACAGACAGGTCAGACTAGTAGAGAAAATGGGCTAGTGTGCAGCCCTGACTTTACATTATGAAATGAATACTGTTTCCAACGACAAACTCATCATATTAGCACTGTTCAGTGACAAGATCAAGCTGATCATGAAATGCAAATAAAGCTGGTAATATTATTTCCTCTACAGCTGGAAGAAAGACTATTGTTCCTGCTACCCCTCTGCACATATACAGTGAGAGGACATTTACAAGACTTTAACTACTGTCACAAATCAAAACTTTTATGGGTGACTCCAGACAATGCTCACTACCAGTAGAGAGTTGTTTTTTTTTTTGTTTTTGTTTTTTTTGTTAACATACAAAAAGAGATGACAAACTGGACTTATCCCTACATCCAATCTCGTTATGCCAAACATCTGCAAACAAAATGAGTCCCTGGAAATTTTTGTCTTTATTTGCCGATAAGCTATGGTGATACCGGCGAAGGTTTTTGTAAACAAAAGTGATGATAAAATCAGCTGGGCATGGGGTCAAGGCAACATCTTAAAAATTGCTCTGGAGAATTTGTCGGTGCTCTGCCGACACGGGGATGTTCAAAGGTGTACTTGAGCTGACTTTAAATTGTGGCCAAACATGGTGAATGAAGATGGAAGGCTGCGGCGATGATTCGTGAGCTTCATCCTCTCCGCTGTCTTCCGTAGATATGAAACCACTCCAGAAGGAGGACTTTGAACTCTTGAGAAGTGCAGGAGCACTGACAAACAGACATTACACACTACATACACACGTACATAAACACATAGGCCCTACACTCATACTCACACACATACAATAATGCACTGGTTTATCTCTGCTTCAAACTGTCATACATTCTCCATGAAATTTTCCTTGTGATCTTTTGTGTATTCTTACATGACCCTCCCTTTCTCTATATATTTCTCTCTATATATCTCTCCTCCTCTCTTTCTCTCTCTTTGACTTACGGACACTAACAATATAAAACAATCTACAGGAAAATAGGTCACTAAACACCTTATTAGAAGGCTGCACATCAGTTGCTTCAAAACTGACTAGACAACAAAATTAGAATGAAAGTAGTAAAAATGTGAAATTTAAGAAGGAAAAGCCAAGAGTAGGAGATGTGGGGCAAAATGATGTCAAAAACATCAATAAAGACAGGATGATAACACCATCCAGGCAGCTGCCTGCTCAAGTCAAGTTACCCTTTTAAGACTGCCTTCCTCATTTTAGTAAGCTTTTACACTTTGATAAGCTGACCGATTTCTGCTAGAGTTTGTTCTTGACACACAATAACAACTAATGCGTCCATCAGGAAAAACAGCTTCCTAACTGGATTGGATGCACTGTGGAAATAAAGGGATGCTGATGTTAAGCCATGAAAGGATAATATTAAGTGGACTGCAGGCAAGACAAAATAATAACCATAAAAACCAAGAATTGTAGATTTGGGCCAAACATAAGCGGCCATTAGAAAAAGCAGCCCTTGCACAGTAAGTAATGAATTGACCAACACAGCTGCTTAAAAGAAACCTATGTGTACCTTAACCCCTTGAGGATGAGATAATTTTGCTTCATCACATGTTTCTATTGACACCTGCCTGAGTATAGTTGCGAGTAGTCTTCAATGGGTTAATCAATGTCCTGTGAATAAAATATTGAAGCCTTCCCAAACAACACCTCACAATCAAATTGTGTCTTACAAATAAATTGGGAGTAAAGTGAGAGTACACATCAAGAGGTAAACTACACTTCGGTCCTTTTCATTCCTCATGACTCCTCTTCTCATATTACGGTCATGTACACAACTGAGAAGTGGAGCAGTAATTGATGATGTTGGGTAACCATGGCAACCCATCTACACAATGAACTGCATCTCCTCTGTAACTTTTTGTCATCTTCCAGGCCTACACCTCCCATGCAGATGATCCAGTCTTAATGTTTGCAGGCAAAACCTATCATGGGCTTTTGAAATCCTTTTTCCAGAATTAAACAGGTTAGTGGTACTGTAATAACACAGATGATTAAATTTTGTTTAGCTGCTGCTGCTTGCACTGATAAAATGACAATCTGAGGATTTTGTTGGTCTTGAGTAGATACAAATTGATCTCAAACGACAGCCTTTAAAAACTAATTGAATGTAGAATGATGTTATTCAAGTAATATCATTTTCAAACCGTATCTGTGGTAGGAAAAGTACAGAGTTCTGTATTTGATCATGGTTAATGTCTTGACAGAATTAAATTCTTGATAGTCAGAAAAGCAAAATCATATTCTCCCTTGTCACTGTTGACATTAGAACTGGTCTTGTCTGTCACAAGGCTGTGGAAATGAAAACTGTGCCCTTTGAGGGTGGGGAAATAGGAGGAGGATTAATTATTCTATCAGAGGGTATAAACTATTCAGTATTCCTCATTACAAACTGAGCCCAGTGGACCAACCCAGAATGTCTGGAAGAGCATTAAAGGGGGGCTGAGCGGGGTATCTACCAGATCAAAGACAGTATCAATGTCCTCCCCGAGGGGGCTGTGATGATAGTGGTGCTATATTCACCTTCTATGCATGCCTTTCACTCACCTTAAAGGCAGACATTAGGGCACTGAGGGTCAGCACGGCTATATAGTGAAAAGTATTCATCTTATCTCTCTCTCTGTATGTTTTTTATATATGAATGTATATATAAATACACATATAGTGTATATATAGGGCTTATTATTAGCAGTGGTCCATTGGCCAATGGGTACTAAAAATTAATGTTGGGCCACCAATTCCCCCCCCCCCCAAAAAAAAAAAAAAAAATCTTTTGGTGGCCTAATTGGGCAACTTGGATTTGAAGTGGATTTGATATTACTTTTATTTCAGGCGAATTGATTTTGTCTTTCCAGAGACCACTAAAATTTAAAATTTAAAGATGTTAGTGGCCCAAAGAGGCCAACAGAAAAAAAAAAAAATGTTAGTATTGAGCCCTGCATGTATTGTATTCGCATGTTCATGAAATGTAAATACGCATCATCTCCGCATCTATTTGCACAATGTGGTTTTATTTCCATCAATCATTTGTGAAGTCTTGTGAAACTGTATTCAAATCTAGTGACTTTGCTTCTAAATGTCCAAATTCAATGAGCCTTCTATCATTTTATACTTTGATCTTACTCTTTCTGTTTAAGGAAACTTGAACATGGGAGTGGAAGAACCTCTTTAAGACAAGTGACTTTGTGCTTGGCTATCAAACCCCGTGACCCTAGACTCTAGAGAGAGAGGGTGAGGAAGGAGGTAATAATCGGAGGATGATGAATACCTTGGGGGTGTTTCCTTACTCTAAGCTATGACGTTAATGTCGTTGTCACCCCTAGCAGACGTAAAATCACTTCTGCCAGTTGTCAGGAACTGATTTCGGAGAACTAACGTCCTTTCAAACTCCCCGGGGAGGACGGGAAAACAAACACATATGATATCATGTTTTTCTCATAATCTTTGAGTAAACAACTGCACAGTGATTATCATAAATCTCAAGAACATCGTCCAAATAATCCACAGGGACTTTTTTGCCGATCTCATTATTTGACCATCCTTTCAAGATGAAACTCCTATTCGATGACAAGCACTGTTTACGTTTTCGATCTTTCAAAATGTAGTTCACACAAAATGACCTTCCTGGCTGGGCACTTATTGTATTAGCCCAATAAGCAGTATAGAGTGGCCTCAAGGTAAAAGACAAGAAAGGAAGAGCTAAGTGATAATAAAGTGAGACTGGTAATCCAACACACTTTTTTCCACGTATCAGCCTTATGGCATGTTTACTACACGACACCACTGATATTGCACCTCTAATGATATTCCATTAGCCAAGATTGGCTCGGCCCTGGAAAATATTGACATAATTTCGGCATTCATTAGGCTTTATTCGGCATCAAGCATAGAGGAGCCATTATTGATTTCTACGCCTTATGGCAAGCATTTTTTACCAGCACCTGTATACTGCCATGTTTGCCAGTTTCCTACAGAGTGAAAGCTGTCCTATAACAAAGCACATCTCGCTACATTGTAAACTCACATCATGCTTTTTGTACACTTCACCATCAGTACGTACTCTGTTGTATTGACTATGTCACGTTCTTTATCTGATGGAGCCAAAATTTTCTAAAACTCCCAATTCTACATTTGCTTGTGACAACCTTAAGACTTATTCGCAATTGTCACATTATGGGGTATCTGTATTCATAACTTCAGAAATATTCTTTGCTATGTTAAAACTGAGATAATCAATGGAAAGGTTTTATTTTGTTCTATCTGATGATGAACTTACTTCAAAATCTGTAAAAATGGTGCTTAGTCCATTTTATAGTGAAACTCTTTGATTCAAATATAAACCATGCTAAAACAAAATGTTCACTAAATGCTTTAATCATTCTACCAATACAATTTCAGAAAATATCTCGAGAGATATCAGGTAAGGTAAATCTAGGAAGTCAAAGATCTAACATTTTTTTTCTTAGTACCTGTATTTAGTTTAAACCTCTGTAGTTCACAGCTTCATATTTACACACATCTAGATATTCCAGTAGCCCATTGGACCATACAGTTGACATTTTCATAAATAGAAACACTGCTGAACAGTGCCTTTAAAGGGACTGTACAGTACTGGTTGAGGTGGGGATTCATGTTTTGAACATTCCTATTCAAAGTGAGATATGAAAGAGCCTGTAATTTTAAAAAGGATTCAATGTTTATTTGATGAAAATTGGTTTTCAAATGGCTGAGATATCCAAAAAAGTGCTAATAATAAAAGGCAACATGCCACAACTTTATTACGATCTCTTTGTTTCACCTTGTTTTTGGATATCAGCCATTTCAAAACCGATTTTCATCAAATAAACTTTTGATACCCCTTAAAACTGCATGCTCTTTGAAATCTCATAGAGTGGTTTCTGAATATCTCGCAAAACGTTAAAAGCTAAATCCTCACCTCGACCAGAACTGTACACACCCTTTAAGTGATGTCTCAGTTTTTTGGGTGGCTATAAAAAGCATGTAATATCTATCTCTACAAAATCTCGATTCACTTCCGCTGATGGATTGCCTTAATGATGATAGCATACCAGATTTTGCCAATGTGAGTAGAAAACATCATTAACCAAAGAGAAGACTTATTGTGCATCACACAACTGTTGAATATACGTCATGTCACAATTGTGAAGATTTATACCATAATGGCAGTCTCAAAAAATGAGTAAAGTTTGTCAAATCGGCAACATGGCAGCCATCATTCCTCTAAGGATCACCAAGTAAATTGATGTAGCATAATTATGTGCATATACTGTCATCTCTCGCATACCCTGTACAGACGACTAATCGTACAAATGCTCATCCTTCGGGAATATCCACGAGGACAAGAGCGAGACAAACAACGTAGTTTGAGTCGGCATGTCTGGAACATAATGTGGTCATCCGACGGTCGTTAAAGTGCGCCACTGCAATTTGGTTCCACGAGACATCGTAAGCTCCAACAAATTTGTCTTTTTATGTGGTCTCAAGGACTTGCTTGATGTCAGGAAACAGTTCAGGTCTTATTTCATAATTTAGACTGACTGCTCCTCACACACCAAGGCAGCACGGAGGAAGGTCTCAAAATAGATGAGGGAGAAAGGAGCTGCATAATGTTTAATACCAAGGAAGAGTCCTGCATTCTATGGTCCCCATAATTTACTGCCCTGGCCCATTGAAAGGGAATCTACCTTGAAGAGGAAGCGAGATGGCTGAATGCAGTTGTACAATCATACACTCCAAGGAAGATTTCTCCTACTGAAGAGAGCATTTGAGCAAAACTGGTGAAACATTATGGGATTACACCTTCAAATCTCCTACTGTGGGGATATTAGACTTTTCAATCATTTTCATTGTATAGTCCCATGCATAGACATCAATGTTCTAGGGTTTGAATTATTAGCATGAGAGAAATTAAATGCAGCTTTGTTGAATGGTTCTTAAGTGGTATATAGAAGTAGAGTACAGAGTAGTAGTACATTGCATTTGTTATCTATATCATGGTCTGTGTAGTAATGTTGTCATACACGACCCATTACACACAAACTGTTAAATGAATACTTAATTAATTATGCTATAATCACACAAGTAGAACAAATAATGATATTTTTTTTTCAGGCTTAGCTCACTTTATTCACAGATTTAGGCTCTTTTGATTCCTAAAACTCACTCATGCTAAATCTTCTATATGCCATTGGTTCTTTATTCAGTTTACTAGAATACTGGTCAGACAGAAACTAAGTACTATCAAAGAAAAGCTGCCTGAAAGTCACTGAAAAAAATGAGAGAATCAGAAAAAAAAAAAAACCTCTTAATGTCAGAGAAGAGAAAAGGAGTGAAAAGTTTCAAGAAACATTGTCCAAATTTTGAAACTTCATCTAACAAGGGTTAGAAATAAAGAAAAGCACAGATCACAAGCACTCAAAGACAGTGACACTGACAACCCGACCACAAAAACTCTGCAGAAGATAAACAGAGTCTGCAAAATGAACTCCCAACAAGAACAAACCCCCCTCAAATAACACATCAATACATTCACTGTTAGCATCATCAGGTGTGGCAAAGTATAGTTCACATAATCACAATCCTACCTGTGAGAGGTCTTACTCTGTTTTTTTTTTTCTTCTGTATTAGAAATGCCAAAGGCACAACCTGCATATTTATACACTTCATCGTCAAGACGACAACAAGTTTTGGCACGTAATCTGCCTCTTAATTTGGGCACCGGTTATCTTATTAACCCATATGTATCAAATCACCCATCCTTCAACACTGCACCTCCCAACCTTCCGTGCCCTCTTTGATTAGTGGGCCGGTGACCGTACCTCTAGCTCGATCATCGTCGGGCCACCAAGTGTGTTGCCCTGTTGATTGGCCGGTGTGTTTATCGTCACCTTCTTGCCACTCTTGCTGGGCGACTTGCCCGGCTTGCCCGCGGTTACCGCTCCACTAAGCATCTTGCAGCTGTTTTATCTATCCACTTTGATGCCACAAAAAATGGGACACAGTAGATGTGTAAGTAAGAGGGAGAATTCCTCTCCGAGTCCGTCACTGGACTTTGGTGGTGGACGTTAGTAGTTGTCCACTCATACAGATCCTCCTCCACAGAAGGGGGTCACATTGCTCTTATTCCAACAGTCATTTGCATGGCATTCAGTGAAAAATGGTGCAATACACAAAAAATTCATGGTATCAGGAACCTTGTCTAGCAAGGCAGACTTGCTGGAAATGAGTTTATTTGACAAGTAGCCTTTTCGTCCAGCCAGCATGAAAGAATGCATCCAATCGAAATATTGATTGCAAAAATGCAATAAAAATGTAGCACCAGGGATTGCGAATGGAAAAGACTTCTATTCATATTTCCTTTACACTGGTTTTCTCTTCATGCCAGCTCAAATTCTGATCACTCAATATTTTTGTTAATCAACAGTAAATTTAGTCACAATTTTCCAATGTGGAGAGAGTTGTATTAAAGTCCAAGTCCCTCCTGTCAGGTTTCAAATATTCCATAGTCTCTGGCTCTCTTTTGGCTTCCTTCCTTGATGATTTTGCAGATTTTGTCAGAAAATGCAAGAACTTTACCAATCATCAAGCCAAGAATATCATACTATCATTGTTCTTATGTCCTGACAAAGGCACTGTCTATAATGCCTCCTACAGACGGCAGATGACAAAAGTATCATAGATCCGAATGAGCAGATGAAGCATCTGAATGGCATTCATTTCAGCGGATCTCGGAGCTACCAGCGGTGCATACAAAAGTACTCCAAAAAATACAAAGGAGACTGAAGTGACAGGGACATCTTTGTAGGAGTCGATTCAATCACGCTATCGAACAATCTTCAAACTGGACAACTGATGGAAAATGGCAGCGCCATCCTTCGTTGCACTGTATATTGACACAGCATTTTTAATCCTACTTAATTTCCACATGCCTGGCAGTTATTGGGCTATAAAGTGTTGCCTTGACGTGTATGGGAGGATCCCAGTATATCATTCATATCCGAAGTATAGAAAGAGGAAGGTTCTCAAAGATCAGCACTGCCCTGGGCCAGTTCGGACAAACACCGCTATTCTATTCTGATTTTCACACTCCTCCCTACTATGCAATTATCTTTCCCACTCCCCCTACTCAGTCTAAACATGAAAAATTCAGCCATGTCTTCCGGCTATCGCCAACTTTTCACTTTGCTCCCTTGTGACAATCTGAGTCCATGCGAGTTCCAAGTCTTGAATTATAGAAAACAACAACAAACAAGTTATCATCTCCACTCAGTGACAATCAAATGTTTCTCCGTTACTCCTTTCCCCTTTCTCTTTCTATCGCTATCTCGGGATCCACTCTGACTTCCGTCGGAGGCTGAAACTTCCGGCTTCATTTATTCCTGGAGTAATTCCTCCATGCTGGACCCTTCTTCTGGCCCACACACTGTCCATGTTTTTGAGATATCACTTTAATGTCTGTAATGATTCTCCCACTGTCCACGGCTGACCATTGAAGCTGTCACCAACAGGCAGCAGCGGAACCAAACAAGCTTCCCTGGAGGTCCCGGGAGCAACGGTAGCTCTCTGTCTAGTTGTCGATATATTGCACCTGATGGCACCAGAGAAAACCAATCAATCGCTTGTTGGCACGCTTCTACGAACGCTGCGTTCCCCCCTATTACTCTTTCTACTCTCTTCTCCATCTGTATTGTTCGATTACTCTACGCAATATTGGTCTCACTAATACCTCAATGCAAAGTGTAAACGGCATTGGGTCGTAGATCTAGTGGTTTGTGTTGGAAGGAGATGGAATAGAAATGGCGGGGGGGGGGGTGGAGGAGGGGCTTTTATTTTAATTGGATTACGGTGGACAAACGTTGCACTAATGAGCCCTGCAATACATATCAATGCATAACTTCTAGTGATGAACCTAATGCAATGCCATGGCCCACCATACACCATCTAATATACAGTACCCACACAGCTGGCTTTTTTCTTTTCTTTCTCATTTACAGTGATGACAAAGGGTGTCTACTCAATATCTCGCTGGTGCTATAGGTTCATGGCCTTCATTGTTTGTACCGCAATTAACACTAGCTTTTAATCATCACAATTTCCGCTCCATATCTCATGCCTCAGTTAAGCACTAGGAAAATTAGTTATGGAGCATTTAGGGAGAAGCTGAAGTTCCATCTGATAACACATACAGTATTAAGCCCAGATTGTGAAGTACACATTTAAGAGCGTTGTTGCTGGGGTTTTTTTTTTTCAACTCTCTTCCTCAATGAAAAGAAAATATATTTTCAAATTCAAAAATATCATACATCTTTGATATCACTGTTCTTGATTGTTTTCAGATACACCTATTGTAGTCAATGGTTGTCTTTGTCCTTGTACTGTAAAAGTAGAAATTTTCGTGCAACCATATTCTAGCGCGAAAATAAAAGCACACAAATATATCTGCATGCCTTACGTTCCAGTAGTTAATGTCCTGATTCCACGGAACTAAAAACATGCAAAAGCAAAATCCATCTTACCCGGCCAAGCGCAAAAAATCACCCGCACGAAAATATCCACTTTTACAGAAGTTGTAATCATCAGTCTCTCGAACATCATTATGACATCATCAGTGCCACCTTGACAGCCATCATCATCATCATCATCATCACCATCATCACCATCACCACCATCACCACCATCACCATCATCTTCAACATCATCATCATCAATTATCACTATCATTTCCTCCATTATCAATACCAGTCTTCATCAGCATTGTGACCACTACCACCATCATCATGTTCATAATCATTAGCTCCTCTTTATCCAAATGATGCATGACCTTTAATATGATTATCATCAGCAAAGGAATAATAATTACTTCCACCATCTGACATCAATTGCTGCAAATGACATCATTGTGGTCATCTTTGCCAAATCTGATCTTTCATATCAAAGTGAATAATACGCAGTGTCAGTCATCAAATAAGTTATGATGCTAACACTAATAAGCTTTTATCTTGTTCAATACCTCTGCAAGAATGCTAGATATAGATGACCTTTAATGGTGGGATTGTCATGTCCTAATCTTGATATTTTGAGGATGAATACTTCTGAAGTTTCCTTCTATCACTCTAGGCGTGCAGCTATACACTTTTATTATTGATTTGATTGAAATGATTTGATAATTATTGAGAGATTGTGATTTACTGCACCACTGGACTGTCATCTTTTCATTTTGAAACAGTGTTGATAAATGCTTCTACAGTTTCATCCTATCAAATGGGCAGCTAAACTCTATTTACTTTCATGACTTAATGAGTCACTATAAACATTCTAGATTACTTTACCACTGCAATCACGATATCACTTCAGTAGATACTCTCTTCCAAACAGCCATTCCGTTACCCTAAATATAATGATGACTTCACTGCCGTGGTGTGTACACATCATTTATCATATTGCAGTCATCACTGACTCCCCATCAGCGACGCCGTCTCCCGTTCCCGCGGCGACGACGTCAATCCTGTCTGCGACAGCAGACGAATGGCTTGCTATGACTCTGAAGTGATTATATTCTACAAAGCTGAATATGACTTCATGGCTGTTCACATTCTTTTTGTTTTAATTCCTTTCTCTTTCTGAGAGAGTGTGTGTGTGTGTGTGTGTGGGGGGGGGGGTGTTTGTGCAGGGGCCATAAAGATGAATCATATATGTGGTTTTATGGCTTTTCCATTGGCAAATAATTCAAGTAACACATCATTCTTAGTAAGGATCGACAAACAGCACAAATGTATAAATATCATTCTTCAAACTACACATAAAAATTGAAACTTGTTTCGTTCCAGCACACTGATGTATTCTTATCAATTGACATACTTCAATTAAATGATATACATGAAATTATGAAGAAAACAGAATATATATTATGTTCATGAAGAATGCATTCTTATGGTGAAGTGATTGTGAAAGGTATGTTGGAGATGAAATAAATGTGCAATTTTTCTCTCATAGAGTTCATGTCTTGCTTTATGTAATCTCAATGATACTGGATACTGCAGGGTGAAAAATGTTTTATTCATCTGTCACATTTCATGAAGATTTCAAGGGAACATGATTGGTTGTCAGAATCAGCAAAGCTTGTTAATCCTTGCACATTGCCAGGACCACAACACAACTAATACTGGTCCGCAGCTTCAAGACTGCAAATATGTGCAAGAAATTATATTTTCCTGAAAATGAGTAATCAATACCCACTGTGGAGTCACTAAATCCACAATAATGTATCGACGGTCGGAGGAGGCGAGTCGCCTGCTTGCACAGCAAACACTGGCAGCTTCCTCTTGATGCCGTTATGGTCCAGACAGAGACCATTTGCGGAGGGAAACGGGGCTCTTGTGTGTACCGTAAATAGCACAGCCATCCATCCAAAACGAGATGGGAAGTAGCTTTTCTATTGGAACACGAGGAGGCTTGCTGACTGGGAGTTAATTGGAACTGTAAGTAGGGCCTTTATTCACCTCCTCTTCCTATTCTTCATTATCTATTAACCCGTTGAGGACGGACTGATTTTGCTACAACACGCATTTCCCATAGACACCTGCCCGAGTATACTCGGGACTCGTCCTCAACGGGTTAATGTAAAATACATTGGCACCAACCTGAATGGAAGGCTTGGTCCTGCCTATTTGGACTGGCTCGGTCCTTGGACTGAGCTGAAGTTTTAAACAGTGCTGCCGAACATATGGACGGATGCCTCCAAGCATACCCCCCCCCCCCCACCATCCCAACATCTTCCATCCCCATCCACTCTGCCTCTTCCCCCCCCCCCCCAATCCTCAATGCTATAAGAAGACAAACCAACAACTTTTTCCAGACTTCAACTCCTCGTTTTCTTCAAGTTAGTATAGCCAAACGTTTCTACTGACTAAATGCAGTGCATAGACAAATAGGAGTCTAGACTCCATCAAGAGAGGGGGAGGGGTCAAGGAGGGAGGGTTGATGTCTCTGCCATGTAATATGTCTGGAATCACCATCGCTATGGCAACACAAAGGATAGCAAGCACTCCCAACTTTCTCTCTCAGGATCTGTTTTTCTGACACCTGCCCATTTGATGAGGACTTACTTACACATGATATGGCCTGCCTCTCCCTCCCCTCCTGAGAAAACTTTCTTGGTAATAAAAGTCACACATTACGTATGGATGGAGAAGTTTTCGGGAGAAATAAAAATGCATCAACCTAATTCCCCATTGCCCCCTGAGGTGGGTACAGTAAATATCTGATTTGAGGAGGAGACAAATATTTGATAAACTACTGGCACGTCTGGGAAGAAATGTTTTCTTTGAGCAAAGTGTGAAAATCAATTTTTTTTTTCTAGGCAGTGACGTGAAGATGGCAGTGGATAAAGACTACAGGATTCATGGGGGTGATGAGATCTCTCTAACTAATGGCAATTTACCATGAAAGGTTGCTCCATTGACCTATACAAGAATTAAACTGGATTCTTTTCTTTGCATCTGTTCCTCAAAAAAAAAAAAAGTAGGAAAAAGGGGGGAAGAATGCAGCATCAAAACCTTCCCTGAGGAAGAAGCCCTCAATGAATATGGCCTCATGAGGTTATAAATCTCCTCTATATTCAATGGGATTTCAAATAATTTTCTTGAAAGGCAATTTAGGGAAGAAAGTGCTTTAAATTATAGTGCTACAATTATTTTTGTTATGACCACGGGAGGAAAAAACCCACTTCACATCAGTTTATTGACTACTAAAACCAAGAGCAGCACTGAGACAAAGCTGGCACCAGAAGAAGATATCTTCATGATGGCTGATGTGTGACTATGCATCCATGCCTGTGCTGTGCAGGTCTTTTGAAATGCCATGACATGCTGTTCTACATAGTTGTGTTCAAATCAAGTCAGGTTTCTTTTTAAGAACAGTTGAAGTAAAATAAATCCCACTAATCAGACTAATTAACAAAAAGAAAAATAACGGTAGACTACTGATCAAACTTCCTCCAACATTTGCTTTTCACAACTTTCCTTTATACTTCAGGTATGCTAGCACAGTTTCTTTGGGGGGGGGGGGGGGTGGGGAGGGAAAGGGCTAGGGAGCTATTTTTATGCACACACTACACTTTCAGTTATTCTTGCTTTACAACCACCTCTATGTCACACAATTTCATGATATTAGAAAGCCTTAGATCTGTGACATGAATGCTATGATGATCTAAACAGGCAAAAAAAAAAAAAAAAATGTTGCTCTGCAACAACTGTTTCCAGTGTCCAACCCGGGAGGCTGCATCAACTTTAGAATTTGCGTCACAGATCTAAAGCTTGCTACTGATGAAACACACGTCAAGAGTGCTATAGGTAGCACTTTTCATTTACACCAGACAGCAACCACCAAACTCTTCATGTGAAATGCGCTTCTTGGACTTTTAGATATACATGTACATACATGTAAGGCAGGGTATATGGAAGGAAGCAAAAAGACACAGAGTGATTTTCATGCAAACATGATTGTTACGCTCCTGCTGAATGTCATCCTGGTTTGAGGTATAAGATGACCAATGGGACCTCACATTCAGAAACCCACAAAAAGTCGACAGGTAAAATTTTGTGGTAGTAATTTCTGGTTCCATAATAGAGGAGACTGTCACCTTTGATTCAATATTCAAGTTGTTCACATCAGCTATTCCAAACCAACCCAGATTACATGACAATACAGCTTTTATAATTGTGTCTTAGAGAAAATGGGTTTTTAAATGACAGGTATAAAAATGAAGCACATAATTTGGTCTCCATTGTGTGGAAACAAAAATCTTCTATAATAGCATGCTAACCACTACAACAGGATTATCCCAATACTATCTTCATTACCATACTTCTCTATACATTGTTATCTGAAAGTATAAATGCTTTTGCTGTCTGTGTTTGATATTTCTTTTTTTGCCAACAATATATGTTACCAAGAATACCAGGAATTTGACTCATTTGACCTTTGTGGATTTCCGATGCAAATTAAGGCAAATCCAGGTAATTAAAAAAAAGAGCAAAGTGGTTGAATTTTCTCACTTTTGGCTGCTTCTGAAGCCTCTCTGCCTGTGTAAACACAAAGAAGTTTTCAAGAAGTTCATAAGAAACCAATTTCATGACAATGCAGAAACAAGCAATCTTATTATCACCAAACTGCATTATGATAATATGTGTAGCCTCTCAATAACATGATAAATGTTTTATATTACAATGGTAAGAAGTCCTACATACCCATTGTCTTTAAAAAATTATAAAAATCATCATATGAATGACCTTATGTTACAATGGCATTCATTCCTCTAACTAGAGAGGAATGTAAAAATATAGGTTTACAGGAAAAGGCTGTCACAGTATCTACATACTTTTTTTTTTTCTTATTATCAGAGGTAGATGTGAAGTTACAGCACATCGTAAAAAATGCCGTAGATAACCTCACTGGTATTTAAACTAATCAAGGATCGATAACTCATGTAAAGAAAATTACTTGATGTTCAACTGAAATGCTGTAAAGCTACACCAATCCAACAGGTTTCTAAAGACAGGGTATCGAGGCTAATCAACTGAATTAAGCGGCATTATTCTTAGAAAGAAAATTCAAAGTAATATGTACCCTTTAAGACTGGTACTGACAACTTCAGAATATATTTAAAACACACCAGGAAGAAATTAAAAAAAAAAAAAACTACACATATAGCTGCATTTACTAATTCATAATATCATAATATACTAATCCCTCTTTCAGGAAAGAAAAAAAAAAACTACACATATAGCTGCATTTACTAATTCATAATATCATAATATACTAATCCCTCTTTCAGGAAAGAGTCTCCCGCCCACCTGTGGACTTATAAATGATGGATAAAAATCCCCAAATGCCCATAAGCACAGACTTACAATTTTTCCGATGCCGTCCATACCGATACGTCTTCGCGCCGATTATTGTTATCCTGGGGATGAATGCGATGGCCTATTGTTCCAATTATCACAATCTCAACATGTAATTCTCTTCCAGATATATGTGGAGATGTACTGGAGTAATGACAATTCTAAATAGCGTTTAGATCAGTGTAAATCTCATTTAATCAAGTTGGCCGGGTCATTCGGATACTTTGATGCGATCATGCTCGCAGCAATTAACACACACAGAGACCCTCATCCTTCGGTGACGGAGAAACAATTACACGATGCACCACCTCACGTCAGTGACGAATAATGTGTCGTTCCATGTTGCACAAACTCAAACCAGCCGAGAAAGACCTGGGGATTAAGACACATTGGGTAGTGTGGACATGCAGCACGCTTAAAACACCTCTTTAAGAAATTCCGCTTTACGATTCTCTCTCCCCGGAGGAAAGTGGCCGTCCGATCCGGTGATTGCGCCTTCCCAGCTAGCTTTTTGGAGCCCGTCACAGAATCTCATTAAAGGACAAGACTATGCAGCAGATTAAATACCTTAAGGCCTTCGCTGGGGCAGCCTGCCGATTGTGACATGGCAAACATGCCGTCAAACACTCCCTGCAACAGCCGGGACTGAAGCACGGTCCGCAAACAGGCATCTGCATCACAGCCCCTCCCCCCCCCCCCCCCCAACGTTTTATTTTTACTACAACATGTCAGAGTTTAATTTAAACCAAAACAACAGAAACTTTGAGAGTGTAAACACATTACTGCCACAATCTGGCATTAAGAACAACATGGAATAAATTCACACACACACACACACATACACACACAAATAAAATACAAATCCGACGTCAGCTCCTCTCGAAAGCTTGGCTCAATCTGTACAGACACCCTCGGAAAATTCTGTCCACGGTCGACAAAAAAATTGTAGATGATTGTAGCTCGCCGAACAAGAGTTGAAGTGTGATTTGCAGAAATGCTGACCACTGATGAAATGACAAGCACTACTGCTACAGCAATATCTTGTGATATCATTCATTCGTTATTTGGTATGAGGGCGTGGTTTCTATCACCTATCTAGTACTTTTTTTTTTATATATATGCCCATCATATATATTCACTGAAGGCATGCTGATATCAAATATACCTCTATATGTATCTATATGCATACACATCGGAAATCACCCACTAAAAGCATGAATAGATAAGAGGTTAATTTTTTATGAGGAATTGTGCAGGGTGGTGCCACTCAAAAGAGAGTAAAACATTGCCTGTGTATGTATATTTCATAAGTTAATCAGAAAATTGGTAGCAACAGCGTAACTCAATCTGAGAAGTGGAGTGCAAGGTCAGATCTCGTCACACGTGAGTAGGACCGGTGTCCCATCTCAGTTGGCTTCATCTTCAGGAGTTTTTCTCATCCACTGGGAGGAGGATGAGAGGGATAGCCATGAGACGTCTCTCGTCCATCACTTTTTGAGTACTTGAATGCAATGCTATTATCACTGGCAAGTGTATTGGTTCAAAGAACAAGAGTTCAGGTACACCCAAATTCTTGGGCTGAAAAGAATGTGATTTCAGAGTGAGTCTCCTTGGAATGCAAACTAATATCAGCAAGTAAAGACTAAGAAAAAGAAACTGGATGATCTTGAACTGGTATTGCTATAATTAGGAGTGTGAAGTATATATTCTTATTCCAGTCGATCCATTTCAATGTCCAAATAACTTCAACAGATGTATGGAAATCAAATGATTACACAGTATGTGAATTTGTATTGAAACTCTCTCAATTCAAATTTTGAGCCATATATCAACACTCTTCTGACCATTCTGTCAATGATTACTACTGTTTTTTAAGTTCATCACTCGCGGAAGAACTTTCACCTACAGACTTGCTGCCATGAGAAAAGCACATGTAGATAAAAGCTTTTTAGGGAATGTGTCTCGCTGCCCTGCACTGGAACATCAACCTTAACAAAACCTGCATGCAGCAAAAATACTTGGTCAACACTGCACAGTCTTTGCCGTCTACAGTATCCAATAAATAACTCTATGTACATCAGAACTTGCCACTGCCATGATTACGAATTTTTATAGCAAGGAAAGCAATTCTCAAAATGTTGAGAATCCCCCCCCCCCAAAAAAAAAAAAAAAAAAAATCTATTGATTTAGTATTCTACTCATGTTCAACATGCCACCCGCCAGCACGAATGCAAGCAAAGTGTTGTGCTGTTTTCAAGAGGTCCCTGTAGATTCCTGTCAATCAATTGAAATTCAGTAGGAAGAGTTTCATATTGGGTATTCTGAGGACTGGGAAAGAATATTTGGCATGATGAAAAATATTTTGCATGCAGGACATCACAGGCAGTCTGAGCGGTTGAGGGTACATGGCGTCCAACTCGACAGCTATTATGCAGCATCTACAACCAGTGCATGATTTCTACCGATATCCTGTGGCATCCACACTACAGCAGAAAGATTTCACCTTGTTCTCCTTGAATCACGCTGCATGTGATTTCTGGACTTGAAATGGTATGATAAAAACTTGAGCACTGACCTTTCAAAACCTCTTTCCACTCTTAAGAACAGTTTACAATGTTTAATTCATATGAAATTGATGCCATATGATATCACCATAAGAAAAAATTGGTCTACACAAAATGCATTTCTTTCTACTCTTCTTCAAAGAGTGTTAACAAATCTATTCACCTAGCATACATGGATACATAAGACCTTCACACTTTTGATATAGTGTAGAAACGAGTCAACATGAAAATATGATTGAATTCACTTTCAAGCCCACCCCCCCCCCCCCGCAACAAAACGGTTTATGGCTTTCATGCCCTGAGTGGATAGAATTATTGATATTGGAATGACTTTCAAATGGGTGTACTAGAGTTAATGGTGCACAGGAACGATTCTACAAACAAAGCAAACAACGAAGAAAATGATGCAGCGTCAAAGCTGACGATGGAGCCATCAGCCGTAAATGGACGCAAGATGCGAGAAATGCGAGATGGGTTTCTGATTTGGCCTCATCACACATCTTTCTTGCTCCAATATGTGTCTGCCAGAAGGTATTCCCCCTTGGAGACGGTATATCCTATCCAGCCATAAAACTCAGCAATAATTGATGGGTGACCTTGGGATACACTTCCAACCTCTTTATTTTCATTACTTTCATTATTCCCACGGCATGAATTTCTTCTCGTTCCCTTCAGGATTGATGAAGGCATAAAGAAACAGGACAAAAAGAATTGAGCACATACATTGTAGTAAATAAAGAATAAAATTTGGTGTGTTCACATTTGCTTAAACACAGATGTTAAGAAATTATGACTTTCGATGGAAAATAAAAATGTAGAATGTGGAATTCAAAGTAAGAAAACCTGACTGCAGAATTCTTAAACAAGAATGTATGTTCAAGGGAGCACATGTATATGTGAAATGTGCACTGTGAGAAATAACCTTCCATACAGAAACCTGATGGAAATTCTATGATAGGGGGAAAAAATGCCTATTCCCTTGAACCTACTCCAACTAATTAAATGCATTTTGTATTACATTTTTGATGTTGTTATGCAAGAAATGCTTAATAAAATATTAGTGCAATTCAGGGCCAAAATTATGCATCTGTCATTGTGTAAGATGAAAACACAGTCTAACAGCATCCTATAGTTCTGGTAAATCTATTGTTCAAAAAGTAAAAAGTATATATCCATGGAAGTTTGTACTTTTGACAGCACAATCTATTCTTCCAGTCTTCTTGTTGGCACAAAAATTATGACTAATACGAAGTTGAATATGGTTGTTCTCCTACTCACTGGATTTCACGACACCTGCTCATGTCTTTCACGTAAGATTAAAAGACACATGTAAGATTAAAAGACAACGTACAGTATGTGTGACATTTGAAGGAACATTCGGTATTATACATACACTTTTTACATTTCAATTTCCACACGATATGCATATATTACTTTGGTGGTAGTGAGATTCACCACATTTTCATGTTATACCACCTATCTCTGTTTGACACTAACCAATATAGACCACAACATAGAGTGAGGAGGATTTATCCCAAGGAAGACTTAAGCCAAGTCTCAGTGATATCGCCAATATTGTTCCCAGTAGGGGGGCTACATCATGGGGTCGGTCCCCCCCCCCCTCCCCTGTGTGGGGTGAAGTAAGAGAGAGGGAGGGACTGCAGTAAAGGGCAGCGAGACATGGGGTCAAACTCATATCATGGAGCACATGGAGGTCCATGTCAGCAGACAGACAGACAGACAGAAAGAAAAGAACACTAAGTTAAATGGCACGCAGGCCAATAACTTCCAAGGAATGGTCGCATGACATGTGTACAATATCTTTGCTTTCTGTAGCATCATTCTGATTGTGGTGACTGCACATAACACATACTACATTGTAAAAAGATTTCTGCATCATGTATTTTTGGTTACAGCTCGTTATTCCGAAGGTTCATTGTTCCGAATTTCATTGTTGGATTAACCAATCTTCGGAATAACGAACCTTCGGAATAACGCCACAAATTTTCGGATTAACGAACCCCTTTTCATTTTCGGATTAACGAACCTCTAGGTATAGGGAATTTGCGTGTTTCGGATTAACGACCCTTCGGAACAACGAACCTTCGGAATAGCGAACCTTCTGAATAACGAACAGCACCCGTATTTTTACCTGATATTTTTCCATATTCATTCTAGCAATACTAATTTGTCAAATCTTCAATTTTTTCAGTTTGTCCAGATGATTGTAGAGTAACAATATCATTAAAAAATCCTCTTTCTTTGCTGTACACAAAATCTTGTTTTTTTATTAGGGACATATCATAATTTTCATCTGCATTTTTAATCAGCTATGATTATCACTTAAGAGACAAATAAAACCAAATGGCCACTACTTGTTATTTCATACATTTAGTGTGTATGGCTAACCTCATACTGACCCTTCCTATTACATTCTGTTGTTTATCCTTTTGTGCTTACCTACTCCATTCCACTCACTTTAAATGTACATTTGCATCTTTTCTCCTTATTCCAATTCGAAAGTTGAATAACGGCATGCAAGTCAAGACCCAATCCAGCACAACTGTCAAATCAATAGTCAATTCTGCCCTGGTCTATAACAACTTATCGTTGTTGGGGTGACAAAACCTTGGATCTATAAAATGTAAAATTTTCAGGAGAATGAAAAAACATGGCAGCTAAAGCACTGCAACACCTTTTCTTTGACATCATCACGCCGTGGTAGCTTCATACTAGGAGTAAGACAGCAAGGATTTGGACAGGACATCACATATCAAATTATCTGATAATAAATCCAAAAAAGTAATTTCTATCAAAATTTGAGAAACAGGGTCTTGTTGTCATCCTAGCCACATTATGTATGTATATCCATGTAAGTTCTACGGAACTTGGTTTGCTCAATCCTGCTCGTAATCCTCTATTGACGCTGTGCGATGTAAAAAGGATGTTTACCTCACACAACTATGATTACTGCATTCATCAATGTTGCAGAGAAGTAATAATATCTTGAGTGCATGCTCTCTGAGGCATGGAAAAGCTGAAAACATAATTTCAGTAATGGCATGCTGGAATTCTCCTGATATGCCTAGGGACTTGAATTACTTAAGAGTTGGCAAATAATTTTTTGTTGGTGTGTTTTTGCGCTATTTTTTTTTTTTTTTTTTTTTTGGGTGGGGGGCGCAAAAATTCTCCATTGTACACTGTATCTCTGAAGATGTCACAAATATGTGAGCTTAGATTTTTAAAAAATATGCCTAGAGTCTGGCTTTTCTTCAGCTGGTGCCTTTTGGGCAATACACCTCTCATATATTGATATATCTTGTAGTTTTTACAGTGAGAAAATCAAAACTATGTAGATACCACATAAATGTCTCTAACCATCTAAAGTAGCCTCAGTATAGTGTAATTTTAGACTTTCTCATGGTGAAGTGAGAATATTATGATCCAAGAATCTCCTAAACCGCAACTTACACAGTAGTCACAAGCAAAAATTTGAGCCCTGATTAGATGTCTTTTTTTATAGTAGTGTTCAATGATGTATATGCTTAACTTAAAAAGAAATTAAACAAGTAACTAAATACACAAAGTAATTGAAAAGAGATGTATGGATACAAATAAGCAGGGTTCGAAATTGGCGATGGTCCGCTGGCTATTGGCCACCCAAGATCATGTCGGACTAGCTAAAAATCATAAAATTCCGTAGTAACTAGTCCGTTTGGCTAGCCAAAATATTGCTTCAGTGTCAAAATTGATTCTAAGTAGTCCGCCTGGCTAGTTAAAAAAAAAGTTAAGTGCGACCCCTGATAAGTCTCCCTTTAGATTAAAACACCAAAAGACAAGATGGGAATATCATAAAATGCCCATGATTACTAAAATAAAAGCATAAAAGATATGAAATAAACCAAATAAACTATATCATCTTGACCACTCCTTATACACAAACAAAAACCAAAAACAGAAGAAATGGGCATCCAGGAAGGAGGAGAAACTTTTGAACTTCACAAGAAAAAAAAATCCTTTCGACATCTTCTGGTAGAGGTGATTTCTGCCAAGCATGGTATCAGCATGTCCACACGTTCCCCACACAAAAGACCAATCAACAAGATAACCTTTATCCAAACATGACACCACGGCTCCTCAGACCTCAGTGCACATCTTTCAATTTTTCCATGATAAACTTGTAACTGGACCTCATTTCAAAATGATCTCATCCTTGACCACTAAACAAAACAAGACAGATCCAACTGGCAAACTTTGGTTCCATCAACAGAGCTGATTTCCCCCCTCTCCTCCGAGGTGCCATGATGCAAACATGCAAAGCTCACCACCTCCAGACATCGAGATGACCAAACAGAAACATCGGTGAGATGCCTTCTGAGTTAAGAGTGACGGTAGTGACAGCATGGAGCTTCCCGCATCCAAGGAAGAAGGGAAAAAGAGAAAAATGAGATGGGGGTTGAGGACAGAAGGGGGGGGGAGGGAATGAGATCAGTCATACTCTCTCCTCCTTCTCCTCTTTCTGTGAGCACACCTCAACTGTAAGAAGAGACACAAAACCTCCGTGCAGTCTCCATCTCAGAGATGTCTTCTTGTGTGATGAGCTAAAGTCGCTTCTACCTCACATGACCTCCTTCGACCATCTCTCTCTCTCTCTCTCTCTCTGTCTCGTAGTCGAGGCAGGAACCGCTGCTCCCGTAGATAAATGAATCAGATCGTTGCGCTGATTGCGAGGGAAGATTATGTAGAAGGAGACAGAAACGTCAGGTAACGGGGGAGGGGAGAAAAGGGGAAAAAAGGGAGATTTTGGAGATTGACGAGTGAAGCGATATTACACATTTTCCCCTCCTACTGCCATAATCAAACAGACACCTTTTGTCTTTTATGAACAGCTTGTTAGTAGTCAAGTCAGTGCTTTTCAGTGTTTTCTTGTACCATCATAATTCAAACCATTTTGCAATGTTTGACATATTCCATCTGCCTAATCACACCTGGAGAAGGTTTAAGACATTGAACATTCTTTATGTTCAGGTGCAAACTGGTATCAGTTTAATGACCCTTAAAACCTATCTTTCAGTAAAATCACAAGGAAATTCTTCCCCATGCAGAGTGACAAAAAATAAACAAAAAACATAAAGAATTAATAGATTTTATTTATTTTATCCCTTTCTTTTACAAAGGGACTTTCTAACCAAGTCTTCGTATACATTCCACTCAATTGACTTTCACATGATTATTTGTGTTAGCAAGATATGAATGCATTTTTTTTTTTCACATTTTCTCTGCAATCCACCAACTTCATTCACGCAATGATATGCATCATCTTGGACCGTGGTATCCAAAAGGTCAGTTTTGGCCGGCAGCTTGGAGTGACCAATGAGAATTGAGACATCTGAGCTAAAGGACAGAGACGACTGCACTCCAGGAGACAATAACACATTGATGGACAAGATGTAATTGAGCACTCCAACACCGTTACCATGGCGATGCCACGCAACACAAGACCAAGAGCTACTGATAATGAAGCTGATGTATGAATGAAAAAGGGGAAGAATATTACTGCCCTTTGATAGAAAATTTCTGTTTCTATTCACTATCAGTAAGAGTGATCTAGGATAGACATGAATAATGCATCCACCATAAATAGCCACACAGCTTGAAATTATGCTTGTCACAACTTGGGCATAATGATAGCATTTTGTAATGAAATAACAGCTAGATACCTTAAGAGATAAGGATATCGGAATACATGTTTTTGTTACACTATTCTGGACGCCATCTGCTTAAACAAGGCCATCGATTTGCTTAATTCACTAAATTCAAAAAGTATTTTGAAAACTACATATCATGTAGGTGCTAGCACAGGCTTAGTGATAGCAATTGTAAAACATAATAAACAAACCTGTGTTCTTTCACTCATTTTAACATACTGTATATACAGGTTGTATGAAACTTGTTATGGAGTATAAAAATGATATAGGAAAGCAATCTGTGCAATAAGACTACCACACAAACCATATGGGCAGACGTGTAGTTGCACCAAGGAGCTCCTTGGTTGCACTAAAGCCTCCTTTGAAACTGTATCGCTCGTGTGTCATCGTCTCTCCTGAACACCTTTATTTGCACTTTGTAGTAGAGATAACATTACAACACTAAAATGTGTTCAAACATTCATGGAGACATTAATCATTGCAAACATGAGGCAAAAAAAAAAAAAAAACCAAACAAACAAATAATTGAGGTTGATATTTCTTGTAACTCAAATCAATCTGCACCAACAAAATGCCAAGTTTCCTTTCACCAAATGCAATTTCTGATGCTGATCTGGGACAGTGTTTGTGGAGATGGAATGTGAAAGAGACACGTCCCATCCCCCAAATGAGCCCCGCCCACCTCCCTCCCAAAATAACAGCAGAGCTGTGAACTTTTCTTGGAGTGAACTATGTCTGGGCACATCAGTGTCAAAATGTGGCATTCCAGATGTTGCAGCTACGCCACCGTTGTTCACACGCTGCGAATTCATCACACTTGCACAGCATTTCCAATTTGTTATTCATTGCGGTGCAATATGCCCATGGAGGTGTAGTCTCATACCGCGTTCCACGGTGACACATTTGACAACTAAGTGTCGATAGCTCAAGTGTGACACAACATGCTGGGTACATTCAACGTATGATGATGAATAAAAAGAATAACATCATCTTTTTCCAATATATTTGCTGGGATGAAATTACCCATAGATGAGCAATAAAGTCTGAATTGACAAACTTTTTTTTTTTTGGGGGGGGGGAAGAAGGAGGCATTATATTCCTTCAGATAACGGGACAAGTGAGAGGAGAAAATAGCAGTGACAGGGGAGCAATTTAATGATGGGAAAAAAGGGAGGAATATGGAGAAGATGCAGGAAGGAATCTTGTAACTGAAGTAGCAGGAGAAAATGGAAGAAAATAGTACTGGATAATGAGGATAATAGCATAGAAAAAGGACAAGATAAGACAAAAAGTTGAATAACTGATATGAGAAAATGATGTGTACAGATTACACAATGCTAACACTGCTGCTTTGTAATATCTTCTTTTTGAAGCCCAACCTTTATCGTGCTTTGTTTGACATTTGGCACAGATGTCTAAAAGATGCCTACAGATTTACTAATCCCCTTAATCTCTGCGGTATTGCCATGACCTTCTTGCGGGATTGAGGCACATTGTTATACCTGACTGCGCTGGCTAACTTAAAACTATGCCATGCTTGGAGGAGTGAATTAATTTAAACAATATCCAAATGTTGAGAAAAAGCAAGCCAAGTTAATCCCATGTGCCGGCAGACATGAAGGGTTAATAAAAATGCTCCTAACAAATTTCTCCAGTTTGTATAAAGTGACAGATTGAAGGTATGTATATCAAAGTATTAGGCACAGAGGCAATCTAGAAAGGGAAGGAAATGAAAAATGATTTCTTTCCAAGATCAGCACCATCTCAATCTTGAGGTTCATGCCAGAGACTGCTGAAAACATAGGGCAAAGATTCTAGACCAAAGTGTGTGTCCATTGTGGAAAATAAAAACTGACAGCGAGGATTTCTGGGCATACGAAAGGCAGGTTATTGCCTGTCCCAAAAACATATTTCATATTTCTTGCACGGCCGGCACATGTCAACAGACATTATTGCCCCGATTTCAGTTGGACCCTGGAACCTTCAGAGGAAAACAGAAAGATAGGGAATCGGACGGTCTGTCCGCGAAAACAAACAGGGTGGCATTTGGTACAAACTTGATCAGAAGAAGAAAATGACATACACGAAGAAATATGACCTTTTCTTAATATTTTCTGCCCCACCTAAGAGCTTTTATGAAACTGCAAATAGTTTTGCAGGCATGTAGAACATTTTACATTTCAGTATAAATAAAGCCGATGATGGATTTTTAGTTATACTTTGGGAGAAACTGATTGACTACAAACAAACAAACACAGAGTTTAGATTATAGTATGACATGACAAAGTAGAATGCCAATAAGAAGATGTAATGTAGCATGCACTTTTTGATATTTCTTTTTCTCCTTCAGCTCTTTGCATGTACCCCTGACCTTTTCTTAAGGGATGAAATGTAACCCAGACTTTGCAACCACCAAAGCTCTGCAGATAACATGGATGGGGCAGAAATGCAAGAGATATATAAATGGGCTCTTCATGCCAGACTTGCCACCAGATACGTTGCACAAACAGGATTGCATTTTCCGCCAGCTCGCACTCTGTGAAAACTGATGCCTGACTTGTCATATGACGGTCCCTGTACTGATAGTACATGGCTCATCTAGAACTTATTGCATGGTACAGCGGGATGGGGGGGGGGGTGGAGCGTGATCAAGAACAGAAATTGAACCTATTTCACCTTTACCATTCATTTTTGTCCTCTCTGAAAAGAAAACAAAACCACACAAAAAACAACAAGACCTTGGGATGATATCTACGATGTAGATATGATGCATGTTGCAATTTTTTTTTTTTTTGGGGGGGGGATTTGGAAAGGTACTGGTATGATTCAGGGCAAAAGCTTCTTTTCTGTCTTTTCTTTTCAGCAAACGGTATCAACACGGCACATTGTGCCCTATGCTAGAAGAAGAAGAATAAACTCAAGATGCATTAAGGTAACTGTACCAATTTGCAAAGTTGGAACTTGAGCTTAGTTTGAACTCATCTTAACCCGTTGAGAATGAGTCCTGAGTATACTCGGGCAGGTGTCTTTAGGAAATGCATGTTGAAGCAAAATTAGCCCGTCGTGTGTCGTATCTAGTGAAATAGTACAAACTTCTCTGCCATAATCAATGAGCACACTGTCATGGTAACAGAGCAGAGCCTAAAGTCAGTATGTATGATATATGATAATATAATGCTATGTAGCCAAAGTGGCCTATCCGGCATTTCACAGCTCTGTGCTCTTTAGAGGATCACATATTCGATCATTACTCAAGGCGCGGTACTCACTTGAGCTATACACCTAGGTTAAAGAACCTATACAATGCAAATGCATGTTGCCTGGTCTTGATCTATAATACTGTCAACATACAGTATGTGTAAATCATGTACAGGTGTGGATAATTGACGAAATTGTTGAGAAACACAAAATAACTATAGAAATCTGAAAAGAAACATGATATCAATAAAATGGATCTTTCTTACAACAACAATTGGAGCCCTTTCCTTCTCCTCCTCCTCCTCCACTGTAGATGGTGGTACACTGAATTCCCACGGTGCTCTGGGACCAGCCTTCCAGCCAAAATCAAACTCTTTGGTAAGCATCTCAGAGTGAACAGTCCAAATTCTCTCTCACAACCCAATAAACACTGTTTGCTACATTCAGGCAAGTTTTTAAATACAGCATATACATGTAAATGTGTGAAAAATACGATCTACACAACTTGACACATACATGCTATATAAGATAAGATACAAGTGTACTAGGGTGCAGTATGGGAAACCTATATGCCCCTGTTCTTGTAAACATCTTTTGAGCTAAATCTGGATCATGGGTATCATGATACATCAACACACAATAAAAATATATTCCTTTATTTACATTTCTCTCTCTCTCCTTTTCCCCTAAATTCATTCTTTCCTGCTAGTGCCTCTAGCAATCTTTAGACAACAGAGTGCCACCATTTCAATTCTTTTTGCAGATGGATGAAGTTGAATGCCAAATTCTATTCACGATCATTGAACAACACTCACACAACACAGCATGGCTCCTTATCAGATTGCAAATTCTCTTTTGCATTTTTCTAGTTTTGTACGAATATCCTTCTGGATCTGTGCAAGGTATGGCCTGTTCAGCTCCCAACAATACATTGTCTTGCAAATCATGCACAAAAATGAAAACCTGCTCGACTCTGAGAAGAAAAAAAAAACAAAACAAACAAACACAACCCGTGCGTATAAGGAATTGAAATCATTCTAGTTTTCATGGTTGTTTTGTATCTTTAATGCCACGGATTACACTTATCTATTAAAAAGGAGTAAACCTGACCCAAATCCTAGCAAAGATTTCTTTTCACTTTATAACAAGGGACATGTGCTCAACAACAACTACAACAAAATACATCCTTTGTGTCTTTTATTCCCTCCTCACATAAAGCTGTGTAAATCTTTTGACAATGCACCACCCCAAAAATCTCCACACGCGATGATGGCTTATGCCGTAAACTTCTGCTATCTTGTCTCACTCAACCTTGAAAGGGCAGCTGCTTTTCTGCCTCTGGCAAACTCATCATTTTCTACGGCAGACGTTCCATTTTTCAGCAAACTCTTTTCTAAGTTTGTGAATTAAATATCATCTCAAACAGCAGGAAGGCAAGACAGTAGATGAGACAGGATATCATTTGACAGCATTTAATGTCTATTTTCTTGTGGTAGTTGCATATTAAAGATATTTCCTGCAGCCCATGGAAAGGGGGGGGGGGACTAAAATGTATACATGCATCTTAAATACTGTACTCCAAAGCTTTGCTTTGTCAAACAACTGAAGCAAAAATTTAAGAAAGAAAAAAAAAACAATTTTGCATAAATTTGATGCCTGTGAAAAAATACACTGGAGCTTAATCTGTCTTGAGGTCACAAACAATCTATTAAAGGTCAAACCTCTTGTTGAATGAAAAAGTATTAGCAAAAATGGAAAACTCCCTCTTCTTCAAAGTGGTACTGACATTTTCACCCTTCATAATTCTCATAGCAGACTTTAAGATCATTTCTTCTCTATTTCTTCTTATTCTACATGTAGTGATGGTGCCCCTCACACACTCTCTCCCTCTCTCCTCTTTAGACCTCTTTCTATCTGATGACACCGGTAGACTGGCAAAGGCATGGTGAATTTTACATGAAGACTATGCGTGCATTATTAAACCACTGTGTGCCAAGCTTCCCAGCCACCTTCATGGGAAAATAGGGGTCCATGACTTTTCCTTCATCTACATGGAAGGGGGGGGGGGGATAATGAATATTCAATGGATTCTTGAAGACCTGCCGGATGGAATCACATTTAGCCCCGTATAGGACTTTGAACAGAGGTGCAATGATGCTATACTTCCCAATTGTGAGTGGGTAACCTGCTACCACAAAACACAAATTACCCCGTTCTTTATGGGAACCTGGTATACCAGGTTCCCGTGGGAGCAACTGATCTACGGGAACCTGGTTAAAGACAAGAGTGCCTGCTTTAGTGGCCTAAATTCATGTTTCTTTGTGTTAAAATGCCCAGAAAAGTGGTTTTGATAAAAAGATCAAAGTTTATTCTATCAGCATTTGTTCTCCTTCTGTTGTGTATTTCACATTTCAATGTGTATTTCACAGTATTATGTACTTTTTTTCCTGATTTAGTTTTTCGCTTGTTCTACTGTAAACTCGTACGAACATGTACTTAGTGATAAAGGCTGAGATCAGTTACTTTAGTAGATATCTGGGTTCGCTGAGCCCAGTCACCTCATTCAGGTACCTGGTTTTGTGTAGAACAAAAGATTCTGTGAGCTCATCAGGGCACGCTCTATTCATACCTCGCACCCGATCAATATTTCCATTGTTCACTGGCACATGTAGTTGAATGTACTGTTTGACTGCCTTCACACAGGTGGATTACCAACCCCGTTTACAGTGCGAGGCTCGGTCGCGGGTCGGCCGCGGGTCGGCCCCGGGTCGGCCGCGGCTCGGCCCAGCCCCGCTTCAGTGTAAACGCGTGAAAGGCCAAATGCGAGGCCAAAATTGGCCTCGCATTTGCCCTCGCTCTGGAGGTGGTCTCGGCCGCGGCCGAGCCGCGGCCGAGCCCGGCCTTTTCTCAGTGTAAACGTAAACTGGGCCAAATGTGCGGCCAATTTTAGTCTGGCTTCCATACCCTCTGCCTATACTATTTCGCTGTTCAGGATATTAACCCCTCAAAGTCGAAAACTAGTATAGCTTAAGGTGGTTTTGTCCTGCAAAGGATTTTTTCCTTCGGCAAAGGCCTTTGCCCGAACGGCGACTTCGTCGCCACGGAATTCATTTGGCAAAGGGTCTGAAAACCAGACAATACCAAATTGCATTTGTTTACAAGCAGAGCGCTACTTCGACAACATATTGAAAGGTTTGAATCAAAAGCGCGGCCGAGCCCGGCAGTGTAAACGGACAAAATTGCGGGGCCCGGCCTCGCAATTGAGGCTGGGCTCGGCTGCGGCTCGGCCCAGCCCCGCACTGTAAACGGGGTCTCTGTCGACGGGCAAAAAGAATCTCGTTTGGGGGCATTAAAGGCACTCAGAGAATTGCGGAAGGAACGGGTTAAAAAAAAAAAGGGAGAGGAAGAGTTGTATAACATGCCTGCAATAATTAATGAAGAAAATTTAGAGATGGAATCACACTATACCCTTTATGTCCTTTGAGTACCAATTGACTGGCACAGACCCATTACCATTCTACACACAGTCCAAACTCCATGACACCGAAAGGGTTAAGCCATAAGAAATGGGAACATGACTACAGGTGCACTCAAAAAGGTATCATGGTATAACCTGCTGATTCTCTTTCATCCTGTTTATACAGAATTAAGAATAAGAGTCTTCATGGTCTTTTCTCCACTCCTTTATCTGTTTAGATTGAATTCTTTATATTATATTGGCAGAATATGAGGGACCTTCATATATATCATATTCCATAAGATCAAAAGGGAAACAATTATGAGTACAATGCTCTATTCTTACTGGATGATACTAAGAAAATGGATTTAAAGCCACAACAAGTAGTCTTAAGTTTGTCAGGAATACCCCTTCTTAACCCGTTGAGAACAGGCTGATTTTTCAATAACACACATTTTCCACAAACACCTGCCCGAGTATACTCGGGATTCATCCTCAATGGGTTAAACTAGTGTATACCCTTGCAAACTGGAAAATACAAATATCTCCCCCCCCCCCCCCACACACACACACACAATGATCTTTTACAACTGTTGATGCTCCCCCTCAATCAGGCCAAAAAAAAAAATTTGTTGCATTGGCGTAACATGAGATTTTCAAATAGGGTCGGTCGGGCGGATTTTTTTCTTTTTTTTTTTTTTTTGCTACCTGCATTTTACGTGTAAAACTCGTGCTCAGCTCAGTAAACAGTTACAACTGCTGAACCGAATGTGCTGTGTTCATCTATTCTACAAATCATTTATGAGGCCGATATTACTGGAATTATACCCCTTCACAGAATTTAAAGATGTTGAAATCCCTATCCTGAATGTTTTCACTTCATATTTTACTATTTTGACTTAGATAAGATAGATGCAAATTGACCCATATGTACGATCTTTTCATCGCACACGGCGATCTCTATTACAGTCCCACATATACAGATTCGTGTAAGTTCTCCACACAAGAAACCTATGGCAAAACTGTGCACAATACATCGCAATCTGAATGCTAGATCTCTCCCTCGTACATCCGATATCCCCAGAGCCGTTTCCACTTCCGGGTTTGTGCGATCGCGATCGCAATCAACAAGATATTTGATATCGATAGCAAAAAAGATAATAAAAAAAACATGGGGTCGGCGGAATTTTTAGGGTCGGGCGGGTTACGCCAATGCAACAATTTTTTTTTTTTGGCCTCATCATTCATATCATCTTAGTCTCAGCACCAGACACTAAAACTCACATCAATGATAACTTTACAACAAAGGCGCTTGCCCAAGGCTGGTGGAAAGGTAGCAGAATTCATCACTCTAACCCTGGACATCCTTGCCAGAAAATGCTTTTATGTCACACAATGATTTTTATGACTGAACTAACCCATCTTTTACAATGTGTAGCTGAACAACAACAAAGTGTCCCCCAAATACGGTACGTGGAGAAGTCATGATTTGTTAAACACAGAGAAGGGTACGTCGAAAAAAAAATCCATCCATGGCAGATTCTGGTAGTAGCCTGTTTATCCCCCCCCCCCACCCCACCCCCCCCCCCCCCCCCCCCATTGAGGACGGGCTGAGTTTGTTACAACAAGCATTTCCTATAGACCCTCAATGGGTTAATACAGAAATGGTCTAACATTAATAGACTGATTTACTAACATAGGTAAATTCATTGATGTTGCTTTCCTCAGGTCCCAGCAATAAGCTTTTCCGTTAACCTGTGCATGATGAATAAACTTCAATACTTGGAATCCACCCTGCATGCATTAGTTGTTGCTATGTCAGACAAGCCTAAGGCAAGTTTTCTAGTTGTTAAAAACAAGCTTTCTAGTTGTTAAAAACAACTTTCAGTAAAAGAAAGCATACAATTTGAAGGTGTTCATATGTGCAGAGAAAAATATAAAAGCATAACCATTTTTGCCACATTTGTAAATCTTTTTTTTTTTTTTCAAAAGAGACCTGAGAAATTTTAGATGCACAAATGAAGTTGACATACTAGTCCTGTATTCTGAAATTATTGTCTTGTTTATTCATTTCCATTTTTTGTTTGTGTATGTGTGGGTGTATGTTTGTGTGGAGAGAGTGTGTGTGCATGTGTTTGGTGTGCAGCTTGAATTTGCTTTAATACTGTACATAAAAGTAAAATGCCGTTGGGAGAGAGCAAAATGCTTCAAAAGTTAATTTTTGTGCTTGTTTTATTTTGAAGCAAGTCTCTTGCATATCCTGTAGCAATTTCTGAATGATAGCTGATCCGGAAATGTGGCAGATGGTGATTAAAATATTCATATCCATTTCCCTCATGGACATTTTTCTATACAAATACATAGAAGCCACCAAGGTTGTCAGGAGGTGGGTTTTGTACAAACATCAAAAAAACATTTTTTGAAGCACGATCAATCAAAAGTACATGGATGGGGCATGGAATGTTTACTGCGTGGGAGTGATATAACTCTCTCTCTCTTTCCTCTCCCTGCCCCATCCCCAGAAACTTTGCATGAAAAAATTCAATTTTTTTAATAGCCTTGGAAAGATATCCATTTGTAGCAGAAACTTTTTTCTGATAGAAGTCCATTTTCTTTTTACAAAAAAAAAAAATGATTATGTGAGTGAGAGATAGAGAAAAAAAAACATGTCAGTAAAGGCTATGAGGAAAGCACAGCATCAAAGAGGGTGGTACTGAGATTTAAAATTATGGTAGATTTTATTTTGTGGTAGTTTATGTAACTTACAATGTATAAACAGTTTCATATAAGCCCAGAAATTGTTAATAAAACAAGTGAATAAATCTGTAACTTTTCAAATGAAATACAAGGTGGTGGCAGACACAATTACTAAATTATTCTATTTTCTGAAGAGTAGCATGCTTCAGTCTTCAAAGCTTCAGACAAAATAAATCTTATCAATTTCTACTGGGACTATTTTTATATCTTCTTCCCATCCCTCTCTCATACCCTCAATTTTACATCTTCTTTTTTTTTGTGCAGTACTGCCTATTTTTTCCCCACCTATCAAGGAGTGATAAGCATAGATTACACAATGTAAGTATGCTAGCAAATATAAACAAGAAAACAAGAAAGGAATATCAAACTAATATTTCTTGCAGACACCAAGTGAATGGGAATGAAACTCCACATCATCACAACCAAGGAACTCCTGGAGAGAAACTATTTGAATATCAAGCATGGGAAGTTATCTCCAAATCAAAACACGACAGCCGCAATGATGCAAATTGCTCTGCAAGGAGAGCTGTAAAGTTGACAATTAAATGCAAATTAATCTAATAAATGCAAATATCACATCAGCCCATTCGGGCATGAGTCGTGTCGGGGAAAGGATCGGCATGTTTGACCCAGTAAAAACATGGGATGTGCCCCACGCTGGCACCAGCGGCGGATAAAACATGCATCTGCCTTCGTACAGGAGGAACGTTAAAGCAGCGCTTAAAACAACATATGGGACGAATCAATACAGCGGGAAGTGGGTCGATAGATTGGAAACGACACAGGAATTACACAACGGGGGAATGCTGTCTACAGCTATCACACATTTAACTTGAAAATGCCATTGATGGAGGAATGCCAGGCTATAACAGTGAAATGTTTAAGGTTGGAGGGGCATGATAATAAATAAGGGCTGCAGAAAATACACACGATCACCTTTTGTTCTGTTATTATTGTACATTTATACTTCAGAAATGAATATACAATTCAATTTGAGTGGCAAATATGCCTAGATGATGCGTGTATCTGGCCAAGTCTTTCTATTAGTGATTCTTGTACTTACAAACATAGTGATTGTAAAGCAGTGGTTGCAGTTGAATTATCATGATTAAAACATAGTGGAATACCATGGTAATCTTTGCATAAAGTAAAATACTCAAAACAGGGAGGTTTTTTTTTATAATTTGACAGCAGTTGAAGCATAGCAAGCAAAAAACTGAAGTAGGAGCCTACAATTAGGAAGCTGCATGTCAATTGAGCAAAATGATATGTTAAAGGCCATTACTTTGAAATTTTGTTTAACCTTTATTCCAATTTGGGCAGGTGTAAAAGTCTCATGCAAGCAAAAATAGGGATGTGTAGTTCAGAGCTAATCCTTGTAGAATGCATTGGGTGTGACAACATAATACATTAAATGCTAGAGGTACAAGTTTGTCTATGAACCGGTATGTGTGCATGTATATGTGTGTATGTGTGTTTTCTGAGTTGTGTGTATGAATTTGCATTATCATCTGTGTATTTTTGTACATGTGATTGTTTGAATGTGTGCAGTATCACTAAGGAGTACATCAATGTGTGTGAAGATGTACTAGCCTGAGAAAGAGGTGGTGTGCTTAGTAACCAAAGTCAAGACACTGAGCACCTAAATACCTTCCCCCCTGGAGTCTCCTCCCTGCGTCCTACAGACATCTCGTATGGCGGCACTCCATTCCACGGATAGCAAGCCCCTCCCATACGATATGCATCCCATCTCATGAGCACTGTGACACGACATTAAAAGGTCATGGAAGAGCCTACGATGTCATTCGAACTATGCATCCTAGTCTTCCAGTCCAGCCACTTGAATGAATGATGTCAAGAGAACCAGGGTAAGTTGCTCAGGCTGTGATCTACTGCTGATGGTGACACACAAGATGATGAACCAGCGTCAAGCAGTGTGTTTGCAGGCTACATGGTTACCCAGGCAATATTCCTCACACACAAATGAATTCCTGATATTATACTCCTCCCAATATGCTGCCAATAAACATAACCATATTAACCCATTCCATACGGGAACCTGGTGGCCTGTGTAATACCTCTACGGGGATTTCAGAATTCAGTATGGAATGAGTTCAGACATATTCAACTGGTTTTATATGGATAAATCTAAATGCAATTGAGTACACTTTATAACCCTTGTATCACCACAAAATAGGATACCCATTCTAATCCCTCTATCTGACAAACATATATACAATTTAAGGAAAGAAATACACATGTACATCAGCATCCTTACAATCCAAAGCTCTACATGGCCAAACCATCCCTTATGTTCCTACTTTTTTCCTAAGAAGTTGTTATTGTGGCCTACCGCTATTTATCTCCCCATGCCAAACAAATTCACCAAGGGCAGAATAAAGGACTTCATACCATTAGGGCGCCCCCAATGATGCTAGCATGTGGTATTAATTTAGAGAAGAGACTAAATTACTCATGACCTAAATAATTAAAGATGCACCTCATCCCTGGCATCAGTTTGCTGAAACATCATCGATACAAGCACCGGCATACCTTAATTATCACTGCCAACATAATAATTACTACTACCACCATATCAGTATCCTTGTCATCGCTGCCGACATAATAATTACTATTAACCTGTTGAGGACGAGTCCCGAGTATACTTGGGCAAATGTCTATATGGGAAATGCATGTTGTAGCAAAATCAAAAGTTACAACCATATCATCATCTCCATCACTACTGGCACAACTGTTTTGATCACTGAACACTTCAGCTGCTATTATATTTAATAGTGTCTCCATCATCATTATCAGTTACTCATCATCATCGTACCTGCTACCACCATTACCAACATCATCACCATTTCTGCCAAAATCGTCATTTTCATGTGTATCTTCATCCCTATCATCATCATTATCATCATCTTTGAACATCACTATCATCATTACTATCATTATCATTATCTACATAATCATTATTTTCACCATTATCATCATTCTTATCATAATCATTGTCATTATCATCATAATTATAAACACTATCATCACTTTTATCATCACCGGCCATTATCATCATCATCATCATCCTTATCATCGTCATCATCCTTATCATCGTCATCATCATCATCATTCTTTATGATCCTTCTGCTATAATACCATGGTTATTACTAATTAATTCAATGATCATATTCACCTGTCATCATCCTAATTATAATGGAAATAATTGATGTTATTATTGTCATCCTCTTTTCTACTCACAGGTGACAGCATCCATTTTTCTTACTGTTTCCATGAATATCTTGTTGAATACCAATGTGAACGCTACCAGCCACATCACTATTCAGTGCTATCAACTCCATATTCCCAGGCATACAATGTGTGTCTATATACATGTATGTGTGTGTGTGTGTGTGTGTGTGTGTGTGCACTCGAGAGTGCTTGAATGAGCATGTAAATGTTCCTTTTTTATTTCTCTCACTCTCCTTTTGCATTTTTTTAGCATATAATGTACTTGCATTTTTCCTTTCCCAACCGCTTCCCTTTACAACCTGGCATATTATATGCCAAAACCATGTAAAAACATAACACACAACAGTCCAACTGTAAGAGATATTTGTGTATATAAACATGTATGAGTGCACTCATATGCACAGCGATGTGATTTGCTACACCTGGCCTTACATTATGGATGACCTTTCTCAGGTTGCTTGAATACACACTGGCATAATAATACACAAGGTAGAGCAAAGAAAGTGCTAATATGCATGCTTCTGTGTGTATGTGTATATGTGTATGTGTATGTGTGTGAATAGTATGCACTTATCTTTTGTGTAGGTACCACTGTCCGCAGATATTAGAGACCCATATGCAAGGCACACACACTGGAGAGAGTGTATACTGGGAATGCACGGCTGGGCTGGCAGCCTGCATAACTTGACATTCAGTGCTCAGATAGCACTGGGCTGATACCAACTGTAGAGGGCGCCTGTCAAACAGTCTTTGGTACGGCAATTGAGTCAGCCATGAGTTGGACTCCAGTGAAGCCAAGGAAAAAATGTTTGTACCTTCAGCTTGCAAGTTTAGGCCCTAAATATTTTACATTATTTGTATTTCCACTAAATCTATCACTGTTGTATCCACACCTCTGATGGAAAATAGCTTGTGTTACCCATACTGATGACCATATGTGACCCGCTACAACAAAATGGTCCTAAAGTCGTGCACGGTCGAAGCCGTGAAAATCGAGTTTGAAGTTACAGCATCAAATTTGGTCAAAACTTACGATTTTCTGAATTTGACATATTATTACAGTCTGACATGTCTTCTATCATCTGTCGAAATTTTGAAGCAAAATGATGAAAGGAAAGACCAAAAAATAGCGTTTTTCTGGGCCATGTTTTTTGGGCGTTTCAACGAAGCAGACACTGGTTCGAACATTTGGATTGAGCGCCACACATAGTCTCCGCCCCTAACAACGACCAGAGTGATCTCATTGGTCAGTTTGCTGCTTGCCGCTAACCGAAGCGTGAAGCTCGCACACTGCCCAGTCGACTGGTGCGGGCGGGCGGGTTGCGCTATGCCTAGCCGCTTCTCCTGACATCCTGGTCACTGATTGGTCGGTGAGGAGACCGCCGACGCTGTGTTTGAATGAGCATTTCGGGGGTTGCTAGGGCTTAACTTCTATTGTCCGGAGGTGAATACTGACTTGCGTGTCTCTTGATTGTGATTGCGTCCCAAGGAGAACTTTTAGGGCGCTTTTCTCGAAACAGTGATTTCCCAGACGACTTGACATGCTCTCTTTTAAACATCGATATCTCCGCAGCCGATTCTTTTTATAAGACGTGTTATATATCAATTTAAAGCAGAAAGATTAGGAAATTGTGTCATGCAATTTTCAAATAATCGACCTCGCCCGACTTTAGGATCATTTTGTTGTAGCGGGTCACATATATTATTGATTACCGTAAATCACTTTAATTAAACAATACATTTTACAAAAATGGTGAAATATGAAATGAACATTCCTACAATTGAGTATTAACAATGAATTTCCTCTTTTTGGTACCATATCAAATGTCACTATATACACAAAATCATTCTTTTTCCAAACTCTGTCATTGGAATGTTCAATGAAATGTTACCCACACTAATTTGAATAATTCAACAAGAAATTTACACAATAGGGTGCCCATTAAACACCACACATACAAACACACATATAACTGCTTTTGCTATGTACTACTAATGTTGTTAAAAAGCATGGCACTCAAAAAGATCTTCAATTTTTGAAACCATGTTCAACAGTAAAAATATATCTCTTCATATATTCAGTATCCTTGGAATCATTGGCTAAATCTCAACTCTTGAAAAAATGCTGGGTACACAAATGCCTTCAATGTCCTAAATTCAACCAAAAGAGGGCGCCCAACTGAAATGGAAATCCTTACTGCACCGTAAGTATCTGTGTGTCCCACACGGACACCTCAGCCAAATTATTTTGATCCAAAAAGTCCTTGCTTATAACAAGACTGGCAATGTATGGCATTATGGCATTTTAGGAAAAGTAGCAATACTCAGAGAGACATAGGGCAATTTAAGATATTCACATGTCACTGCACTGCATTTTTACAAGAGTAATGTGGTGAGGCAAAAGTGAGGTAAATGTCACACACAAGGGGTTATCAACCGGTAAGGATGCAATCCATTTTTCACTTGGTGACAGCCTATCAAATTAATTTCAGAAGCCATATGGCCAGTTCCGTGTCGGTTATTGTCAACTCTCAAATCATAAATATTAGTGTATTTTAAGCCCGTGTCTGTGGGGAGTGCTGTTAATTCTATTTTTGGGAACATGAAATTTTCTTTTTTTGACGCATACTCATTATGCAAACTATTCACCTCATTGTCAATTTGGATTGGAGAGTTATTTTCAACTTTCCAATCACAAAAAAAAAAAAAATGTGTATTTTAAGCCCAAGTCTGTGGGGAGTGCTCGCAACTTTATTTTTGTAAACATGAAATCTTTTATTGGATGCATACTCATTATGCAAGCTATTCACCTCAGCAATTTTCATTCAAGAATGAAAATATTAGTCTCCATTGAACTCTAAAAATATAAGATAGAATCGGAAGAAATAAGGAAGAGAATATCTTTTCTTTGGCATTTCAGACTGCACTGGAAATCTTGACCCCAGAAAGTTATTACCATGGCGGGTGCACTTAAGCCCCTGCATTTGCGATAGCAATCATGAATAATGCGAGTGGGGCCAACTAGGCGTACCCTAGCTATTCAGATGAACTCCTCCCTCATTCAGAGCTGAATTCTTATGCTTACAAGAGATGATATTTGTTCAACACATAACCAGCCCTTTCTTTGACAATTGAAACTTGTATAATTTACAGTCACCTACTTTATAAAAAGTGTCTTGTTATTATAGTCTGCCAAACTCTCCAAATCAGAAACACATTGGCACAGGGAAAAGATTGAAAAAGAGAACATACATTCTGAAGGCAAATAATACTGGACACACAAAATCCGATACTGAGCAATACTTTGCAAAATCAATTTCTTGAAGAAACATGTTTATTCTAAAATCTATTTTCCTAATTTTTGACGGAAAATAAACAACAATCATCCTCTATGTGTTAAAACGTCCAAATTGGCAGCTCTGTAGCTATAATAACTTATAAATGCATAACAGCCATACATCACAGTGATGGCAAACAACATTTGGCTATATCCCATATCCCTTTGATTGATATCTGCCTTACACTCCAGTACGAGTTCAAGAAAGCTTTTGTGTTCCCAAGGTGAGAATTGTCGTCAGAGGTGGCTGGCCCTAATGAAACATTTGCTTGATTGCGCCCGCATAGGTCCTGGCACAAATTTTCCCCCGTTTGAAATGTAGTCTGATATAATCCCCCCATTCTATTAACCAAAAACAACAACAACAGCACACAAACAGAAAGTAAAACAAAAACAAATGAATTGATTCAGGCATAGATAGATTGGAACTGCAAGGATGAGTCACTGAAGTCAAGCATAAGGTAATAAAAATTGAATTGAATTAGGAGTGGACATGTATGTTATCAAAACTCCATATTTAAGCCAAAATCATTTAAAAAGAAGGAAGTGCTTATCGGACAGCAATACCCTCAACAAATGGGATACACCCCCCCCCCAAAAAAAAAAGAGAAAAAAAATGTCTAAATGCTTTTAATAATTAGCATCTCTTCTTTTTCATACTCAGCCTGTCAAAAGGACAAAATCAAACTGGTGTCATTCTTTTCACTTGATCAATTTCAGCCACTATCAATTTAAAATGGGCACAAATATTTGGCCATCAATCTTCACAGATTTCTGTTCATTATAATCCAAAGAGATGAAAAACCACAAACATAATGAGTATGACTCACACATGATAAGCCAAAGTACATCCTAAAGTGATTTCAAGTGGGGTACTGTCTCTTGTATTATCCCTTCCCCACTCCTCACCCCCCCCCCCCTACACACACACATACACACTAAGAGAAACACACAAAAACTGATAAGAAAATAGACAAGTTAGAAAAAATAGAAGCACCCTCTGTAGGCCATCCCAACTATCCTGTATACTGAACAAAACATCAAACTGGAGCTCAAGTCAGTGTCACTGCCTTGTGCATCAGGCAATTTAGAAAAAGAAAATGCTGTCATGTGGGAACATGCACAAAAATATGCAAATTTCCAGCTACAGAATAAATTACTTCTTAAGATGATTTTCATTTTTTTTTCAACAAATTTTGTTTAATTACTTTGAGATATGAAGGGTATTGCGGTTAGCTTCTTTTTTTTCAATTAAGGATCAGTATTTCTCAAGAGGGTATACCACCACTGTTCCCTTATCATAATATGCCACTTGCACTCAGGTTGTGCATGCAGCCATTACAATGTGTGTGCCACTTTCCACCATGGGTTCATTAGTGCATGGAGTCGTCTGCTTAGACATAAAATCCCTTGAATTACGAGGTTTGTGCCATCTCCGTCGAGTGTTTCATTATTGGATGTTTGGTTGCCAGGGACATGAATTCCTCGTTACACACTGGGAGCAGCAGGTGGCCACCAAATGACTTTGACATTTGCAGCAAGTTGACAAATCAAATCTATCATTCTAACCAACCACCCCCCTCCCTACTCTGTGCTTCCTTTAAGGGCAAATCCAGCAAGAATTCACACAAGATGCTTTCAGACATGCAGAGTATGTTTTATATCAGAGGATTTATGTATACAACATAGGATCGGCAAAAGCATTCAGTCTAATTGACCTGCAGCAAAACGGGCACATGGAAGCTTCTCAACTGCAAAGTCAAACGAGATAATTGCAGAAGAGCAGATGTTCACTGACATGAACAGGTCTTATTCTTGTACAGCTTTAGATTTTGGGGTAAAGCTTCATACAGTGTTTTAATGATGTCTGCCAGTCTGGGCCAGGTTTGAAGGGGGAGTGGAGTCAGTTCAGTATACACTTCAAACAGACTCCACCTACCTATGTGGCATACCAATATGTGACCACTGAGACACAGAACAAAAATGCTACATTTATGGGTGTGCAGTAATCTTACTAAATTCACACCAATTCCACCATACTGGATATACAACATGATTCCCATGCAGTATATTAATATCACAATCACTGAGAAGGAAGTGTAGTCTATAAAATACAGTAAACATCTACAGGGATATTAGCTTTTGAAGTATCAACACTTGATGATGGGTATGATAAATGAATCATAGCAAAAAGGTATCAGATAATATGAATATGTCACAATAGGTGCAAATAGATACTCATTTGTATTTTCAGTCTTTCTACATAAAAAGTGACATAGCTGTAGACTACATGTAACACTGATTACATTTAAATTCATCTTGAATCACTGACAATCACATGCTTCAGATTTGACAATTTACTTGGTGTATGATCAAGAATATTTGTGTTTGCTCCATGTGGGTAGGCATAACCTTATCTTTAGAATGTTTCTTTAAAAAACCAGACTTACTGGCTACATTTTGATGATGTGTATGTGTGTATCTATGTCCATGTGTGCATGTTTATGAGTACTTCATGTAAACCTATCATAGAGCCCCAGTACCCAACTCAAATGTGAAACGCCAGAGTTGACGGCATTAAATGAGACAATCAATCAGGAAAAACGCCAACATCTGTTTTGGCGATCAGTGAGCAGCAAGGATAATATTCCCCTGATTTGCTTTGATATCTGCCAAATGTATCTCCTGTCCATAACATGACCATGGAAACACGTTATCACTCTAGCACTTACATGTACACAAGTCATACAAAATTACAGGGGGGAGAAAAAGAATAAAAAGTCACATACAGCATGTAAGTGATACAACTCAAAAGACAACAAAATGAGCTTGAACAATATTCATCTCCCTTTATTGGTTTTGTTTATTTTATTATCTTTTTTTTTGGCACAGAAGAATACCAATTCCATCATCATGAGAACAAAAGCTCTGCCTAGAAAGCAAACAAACAGACAAATTTGATATCTGAAGACATCTCGGGGTTACTTTATGAAGCGCTTTTGTGTGTGGGTGTGTGCGTGTGTGTGTGTGGTGTCTAAAGTAGATATGAAATGTTTAGATGATAGTTTTCAGTTAGTTAAGATTACTACTGCCACAGATAAAAAGAAAAAAAAAGGACAGAAGGATCGTACTCTATATCTCACATAAACTTGACAAAAATTGAAATTTGAATGCAATCGGTTATCAAACTGATATGGAGCTTATTTGGCTTAAAATTAGGCTGGGGGAGAAGATGAAACCCATAAGAATAATAATATCCTCTATATTTTTTTTTTTTCAGGGCTAAAGACAATTATAATCATAAAACAAACCCACTAGGTAATGGTGCTCTGTAGACACAAGAAGTTACCAATCTTGATAGATGAGGACTTTTTGACTGCAAACCACAGCTACTGATCTGTCCCCTTAACAAGCCAGGGGAAAATGGATATTATCGCCAACAAAAACCTATCGCCAAACCATGTGCGAAACCGCTTTTCGAATCAGGTGCCAATCCATGACCTATAAAATCTATGTAAGGAAGAAGAGTGGTAGTGGGGGGGGGGGTATGGATGTTGAAGTCTGGTAGACTGGTTAACTATAATAAAGATGAAGGGGGGAATATCTTGTGGCAGGGAGCTATGTGAGATGGACAAGACAGAGATCATTACAGAAGAATCCTGAAGTAGAACGTTGGCAGAGCGCCTATCGTCAACTACTTGGGTATGCAGATGCTACCTTAGAAGAAGCGCATGGAGAAATACATTTCTGTAACGCTTTGATAGATGGGGTGCATTCAACATGCGTGATGAAATTTATGTGAGGTTGGTAAGTGGTAACAGCACTCGTGTGTAAATCGACGCACTGTCTATGAGGATTTGCCTCCGGTGGAGCTTTTGCATTTTTCTATATGACTTCCACATCAGCTCAAACACTGTAAATGATTCATGCAAAGTGCACACAAGGGCAAGCATTCTCCCTGCTTGGGTTTTTCCCCCGCAGAAGGTATCATCATTCTCATTTTCGCATTCTCACGAGAGTTCTGTATAAATGCTGCAAAACATAAACAACTCCAAGGATCTTCCTTTCTTGCTCTCGAATGAAGATATAACGATGGAATAGAAATGAAGTGCTGTATGGCATCCACTAGTAATAACTCCTTAACCCTTTGAGGACGGACTGATTTTGCTACAACACGCATTTCCCATAGACCCCCGCCCGAGTATACTCGGGACTCGTCCTCAACGGGTTAACACTCCTAACAAGTTTTAGCTACTTCAGCAAACACACACACACATAGATGTATACAGTAATCCATCGAGGACGGACTGATTTTGCTACAACACGCATTGCCCATAGACCCCTGCCCGAGTATACTCAGGATTCGTCCTCAATGGGTTAAATGAACCTTTACAACTATCATCTTTCAATATCAACCTTGGAAAGGACTTCTAAGTGATAATGTCCTTATACCATCAATTATCATTTCTGAGAAAGTGGAAGGAGGAAATACAAAGAAAGAAAGGGAGAAGGACGGAAAGAAAGAGGGAACTGAGATGAAGAAGAGGACAGGGTAGCACGCATCTCTGAATTAGAGATGGGGTAAAGGCGGCGGGGCTGGTGGTGATAGCACCACTAAATAGACCTGTCAAACACAGCAGTCAGGGCTCATTTGGGCGTTGATATCATCAGATGCTGTGCATGCATTCATGACACGGGCGGTTAATGTGACACCGTGCAATGATTAATGCAACATGAAACCACAGACATGTTTAGGCCCTGGGAGCAAGGAGACAGGCGGGGTATACCGCTACCCACCACCGGAGGGAACCCGAGTACTTGGCCAGGCATAGGGGAATCAGGGATGGATGAAAGATGCACATGATACCATATTTTTCAGCAAACAAAACTGCCTCCCATACATATGAGACATGCGTAGTAGACACAGAAAAAGTGAATCACCTGTCAAAACTATAAATCTTTTTTTTTAACAAGTTATATAGAAAAGGGATAAAATAAATGTGCATAAAAACATAGTATCATAAATGTCATTGTACTGTGTGTATGTATATTTCTCCGACACACGCCAATCAGTGGAATGTATAGAGTTTGAGGGAATGTTCATCCATATTTCCACACTCACTTTCACATACTGTAAAACATGATATATTCACGGCATGAAAATTTCGCGAATTGGAGCCAATGATGTTTCCCGCAGCATGAAATTTTCACAAAATGCCACTGGCGTCCAATCCATATTGTGTAGGTAATAAATTTTGTGTGCATTTGTGTGCATTTTAATTTTGCAAATGTCGCCGCTCACGAAATTCGCGAAATTAAAATGCATGCGAACATTTCTCGTTTTACAGTAAGATCTGGCATTTAGATAATTCATATCAATTATCATTGCTTCAGTTGCGAACAATGATAATTAACAATGCTTATAGCACATAATTATGCATAGTGCATATGTCCCTATGTAAAGACGATTAGACTGAACAGAATGAAAAAAAAAAGAGAGATAGACAGAGAGAGAGATAAAGGAGAGAGATGAAGAAAAAGAAAAAGCAAGAGAAGAATCATATTTTACATAAATAAAACAACTAAACAGATACAAATCCTAAACATCATCTTTGGACAGAGAGAGAACTGAATCAGATTTCAGATAGGTACCACTTGAGGTACTATTGCACCATATGATAGTAATATATGATCAGTCATATCAGGTACAGCAAATAGAAAGCAACAACAAATACTAGACTTGAAGGTAAAAGTAAGAGATAAGAAATTAACATTATGACACAAAGAGAAAGACAGAGTGGATAGGGAGAGCAAAGATAGGCAAGACTGCAGGGACTCTACTTAGCAGCTGCTACGGGCAGTGATGACGACTTTGAGGCAATAGCCTTGCCTATGGCATGGGCTGCAAGTTCTTTGCCCTGGCTCCTCTGAGAAGAAGAAGAAAAAAATCAACTCATGTTGTCTTGAGGCATATGCCTGATCAATAGACTGACATTTACCAAGATTGTGTCGGGGGCACGGGAGCAGTGCAGAGGCAGCAGGCTGCAACTAAGGCTTCCCTTATTATGACATCCTGAATGTTCAGCTCTTAAAGGCATAATTTACCATTTGCAGATGAAACAAAAACTGCTTCAAAATAGCTCTAAAATGTGAGTTTGGGATAGAAACAACCATTGTAAAAAAACTGAATCAGTAAAATTGATATTAAATATTAAATATACAACATGTGAACAATATTTATGATAGAAATGTTTCTAGACAAAACCCTCTACAGTTACAGTTTAATGAGAAAAATACAAACATCTCTCTACATTCTAGGCTTTAACATGAAAATCTTATATGATAGGATGTTTTATGGTACAACAGACCTACACATTAAATGTCATATCTTGAAAAAAAAAAATCACTGTTCCCAAAAGGTAAACAGGACCTTTAAAGCCCTAGAGAGGGTTAGTATGAGGAAATTAACTTAAATTGAACTGTTTTCAAACTTTGTTTCTCTTTTCATAATTGTTTAAAAATAAAGCAGCATATCACGTATCAGTGAAGTGTAGACAAAGACACTACTGACAGACAGACTACCAATATTCTAAATTCTGCCAAATTCTTGAAAAGCAACATGCTAAAAAGTGCACTTGCTCTAAACATAATTATTCAAGCTTAAATGGTTCGTGTGCACTGTTTGTGACTGTTTGACCTTGTCAAATTCAAAATTTGTCCGTACAGTTTGCCATGATGGATGATTTCGGTAGTTTGGGTCATGCATCATAGATCAGCAGTGCACTATATGTGAAGTGATTTGTAGTGTACACATACTTGATAAGCAAGTACACAGGGTGTGTGTTGTGTAACCTACCTACCCACTTTATTGGAATGGTACTTCTATTATACAAGTGCTCATCTGTGTTTGCCCGAATAGTGTGCAGTAAGGATATCACCCACTGATACTATAAACTGTACATAAACACACACCAAAAAAAAAAAAATAATAATAAAATACATGTAAATACTGCTCCCTCTTTGCTAATGTTTGTTCAATCGATATCATTTCTCTTTTACTGTAGAACAACTTTTCTGTTTCCTGATTTTGTTTCTTTTTTTATACATATTTAGATTTGCGTTGAGCTATGAAGGAGTTTGATCCACAGGGTAAAATACCCATTTAGAAATTACACTGTTGCTCTTTGGTGTGTACTATCCCTCCTCAAGAACTTGAACTAAACTCACTAAAACAGTTCAATCTAATTTTTATCATTTATCAATAAGGACATGACTGTTTTAATCAACAACAACAAAGACATAAAGCAATGCAATGCATTTGCACAAGAAAAGACATGTGTATATGCCATCTTCAGTTGTTAAAGGAATTGCCCTTCAGCATATTCTCTGTATTCACAAAGAATAACATCAAACGTTGTAAACAACATACACATACAAACTTGTACTCTGCAGTTTCCTGGTGCTACATTGTATTCTATGCATCAGCCCCTCAATGTGGGCAGAACATTTTCTATCATGTATGTGAAAAGGGCAGCAAGGATAAAGGTCAAAATAGTGCCACGGGGCAGGATATGGCACATATATCTGGCATACAGTCTGGTATAAATATTTGATCTAATTTTGATACAGTGACCAGTAACTTGATTACCCATTCCGTTCTCACTGTTCTCTCCATGGTATGTCCTACTTTCCATGCTCCAATGAGCTTGTAGTGCACGGCCAAGACGTTAAAAACCCAGTCTCATCATGGCTAACCTTCTGGTACAAAATTGCGCCCACGAGACTTCCCATCATGCACCACCACACAGCAAAATTAATCACGGTTTCATCGCTGTGCCTAGATAGCACATGAGGACATGCTTTGGATGGCAAGAGTTATTTGTTAATAGTCATTATTACTTGTCTAATGAACATCGTGGACAAGAAACAGTCCCCTGGGTACGTTTGACAGTCTGCTTATTAAAATCATCTTATTTGCATATTAGTCCTATCAAGATTCGCTACGGCTGAGATATACACGGTCTGCATAATGACATGCATTCTTTTCTTTTCATGGATCAATAACAGTGCATTTAAATCATATAAATGCAACATGCATGACCAAAAACACTGGCATAAAACCAGCTAAACTTGAATTGTCAAGTGCACCCAGAGAGTTAACATTTCGTTCTTTCCACTTCACAATACAACATGGTTGAATTAATTCATGTCAGAATAACAATCATGCTTGTGCACTTAAATCTAGTCATGTATTTCTTCAGTCACTCCTGGGGTTCACAGCAAACTTTATTCCCATATGTCTCATTTTCAGTAGTAACTTTAGTGTTGCATTACATACAGGTCTTGTTCCCACATTGGCAGACAAGTGTTAACATTAGCTACCATTTCTCACAACCGTGGTATATATATATATTTTTTTTAAATGATCGAAGACTACGTGTATGCCCTATTTGCATGTATGCTTGCATGTATATTCCTTTAAATTTTCTCAGATTCCTGCAAATAAATAAATATAAAGCAAGATTTACACATCACCAAGCTATTAATATTCTTCAGTACTGATGGTCACCTAATAACCACACTGCTAAAAACAAAGAATGAAATATCAATGGTAGGAAGAAATCTCTGTTTAAATACAGGTTTTTTTTTTTCGCTGTGGTGGTTGTTGTTTCTTTTTTTGGGGAGGGGGTATTAGGAAGTTTGTGTTGTTAAAGACTGATGCATAATAACAAATGATGAAAATAGTCATATGTTTGCTGATAGCAAATCAAATCCATCAACCTTATAAGATAACAAAGTTGAGAATCTTTTCCTTTAGTTTGATAATGGCAGAGTGTTACATCACAGATAGTGAATGACTCTTGGAACACAGGAAAGTGGCATTGAGCAATTCTGTGATAGATGAGTACCAAATAAAAACAAAGGGAGAAAGGAAAAAGAGTAGAATAAATTAAAGAAAAAGCATATTGTCATTATATTCAGGACCTTGACAGACACATGCTGTTTACTCAAGTCCCTTGAAACTTCAAATTAATAGTGTCTCGGAGTGTATTTTGATCAAAATGTTTGTACAAGCACTTACATGCAAACACAAACTGGCATTATAGTTTCCAAAGTCTGCTCTAAAAGCATCTCTCAATCTCGAGAGATATCAGAGTAAAATCTTTTCTCTGCAGATCCACTCATTAAAAAAAAAAAAAAAAATACCCTCGTCCATTATTCACGAGGCATTTAGAAACCTGACTAAGTTCTCGTGGTTCACACAAAGGAACTATACTAAAACAATTTGAAATATCACAAAAACTGCTTGTTAATCATGATTTTAAATAGTATCCATTGTCTCGAGGCAAATTGAGAGCTCTTAATCTCTGTATTTCTCAAATATTTAGCACAAACACACAAACACACACAACCATCGAAAGAAAATATTGCAAAGAAACATTGGTGAAAGCATCACGGTGAGATCCTCACATTTACAACCAAACAGTTTATGATTCAAGTTTCTACAATAAATCTTACTGCTTTTGATAGCTTTTACGGTGCTTGATACTTGGTGTGCTTGTGTCAAAATGCACCAGTATGCATGGAAAGGAAGGGCTCTGTCTAGATCAAACATTCACTTAACACTTTTGACAAGTGTCTATCAAAACAAAATGTAGCATACCATCATGTCTAGTGTCTTCCCCATCACTGTTAGTGTTAAGTTATCGTTGGCAGGACAGAGATTCTAGACACAGTTTTAAGTGCAAAACCCGACACGGATGGCATAGTCACAGGATATTGAGGTGAAGCCTCCATCATAATAAGCCAGTTCTGTTGAGCAAAAGTTAGCCAGCTAAACACTAAATTGGCAATTACTGCTTCTCTGAACAGAAGGTTGAGTTGTAGAGATTTACTGCAATGTCCTGTGTAAATATCTTCAAAAAAAAAAAAAATGACTTTGCAGCCTGCACATTTCCCATGTTAAACCACTGTAACAAATTTGGTTTCCTTTCTTCATGAAAATCATTAAAGCTACAATTACGTATATACCTTGGATCAAATCCACCTCAAGAGATGAGCATTCTTAGCATTTTTTTGTTTTCAAAATAAAAATCCACATTCTGTGGATTATAGCGATTTAATCGCTGTCCAGGCTAGCATTAAAATCAGTGCATACCAAATACAAAAGCTGCACTAATGCATTGGATCTAAGGACACAGAGGGAGAGAGAGAGAAAGAGGGAGAGAGAGAGAGAGAGAGAGGGAGAGAGAGAGAGAAAAAAAGAAAGAAAGAAAGAAAGAAAGACTTATTTTCTGTATATAAAAGAATCCAGTATTGCACAGATCTGCCACATCAAACTGATGGCTTTGGTACCAAATGAGATAGAGAGATTCAATAGATAAAACGGTGTATGGGCTAAATAAGAGCCTTTAGCTGACATTTTTTAGCACTGTCTGTGAATGAAATGAATGAAAGAATGAAAGGCTATGTGAATAGCTCAGTGTATGAGAAGCTCCTATTGTTAACTGATATCCATTATAAAGAGGGGGGGGGTTGCTATTGAATGGGATATAGCATTAGCAAGGCTATAAGTCACATCACTGTCTCCTCTGCTTGAGAGATACTTGGTTATTTCTTGTCTTCATACCAAATCTGAATCATGTACAGTAAATATTTGTCTGCCAGCTAAAATACACCAGCACCGCCAAGTGGGTTTCATTTTATGGTTATTTGCTCAGACCACGTCAGAAAAGCTGGTATGAATGGCCCTGTGAGAGACTTAGATAGGGGTGGATGATTATGGGATAAAGGTGCTGTACAAACAGTGTACTACATACAACAAACACTCTGTCATGGGAGTTTCACTCAACACACTTACAAATGGCATTTTACGCTCTTGCTAATATGCAACGTTACTGATTATGATTGGGGGGGGGGGGGGGAAGGAGAATTTAAGAAAATTATAATGATAAAATTGACCAAGACTATTAACTTTGATTCACTGTTCTGGCTAAATAAAGACTGAAAGAGATTGCTTGTCTTTAAAGGGTGTGTACAGTTCTGGTCGAGGTGAGGATTTAGCATTTAACGTTTTGCGAGATATTCAGAAACCACTCTATGAGATGTCAAAGAGCATGCTATTCTAAGGGGTATCAAAAGTTTATTTGATGAAAATCAGTTTTGGAATGACTGAGATATCCAAAAACCAGGTGAAACAAAGAGATCCTGATATAAGGTGTGGCCTGTGGCCTGTGGCCTTTTATTATTATGATCACTTTTTTGGATATCTCAGCCATTTGAAAACCAATTTTCATCAAATAAACGTTGAATCCTTCTTAGAATGACATGCTTTTTCATATTTCATAAGAGGTTTCTCACTATCTCACTTAGGAATGTTCAAAACATGAATCCCCACCTCAACCAGTACTGTACAGTCCCTTTAAAACCTGGCTGACATGTACATATCAGACACTGAGAGCTTGTACTATTAAAACACTTATCACTTTATATCTACTGGTATATGTGACTGAAGTAAACACTACACGCATATTTGTCTATTGCATTGACTCCAATACCACTATACAGTACGTGACACACTACACTCAATACCACTACACAATGCAGGTACACAAACTCTCTGAAGGCTATACCATCTTTTATCCAACATTATCGGGAAGTAAAGGTGTAACAAAAATTGTCCTTAAGTACATACAATCTATAAGTACATACAATCTACGGTGTCCTAACTATTGTACCTCGATTTCTATACCACTGATCCTGACCATGAAAAGGATTAGGATGACTATTATGATACACATGGCTAGTTACTTTGGCATCTGTATTGATCTGGAGGTTGAATAAAGTATATAAATTTGATTTCAAAGATATATTATCTCACAGAAAGAATTTATCATAATGGTGAAAAACAAAAACATTTGTAAGATTTATGTTGACCTTTTCTTCCTTATGTTTGCTGTAACTGCCAGAATGGTAAGAAAATTGCAGTTTCACTGAGAGTGTAAAATCAACTACACTTCATACAGCATTGTGCAGGTGTATAAAAAAATCAGAAGCCTGGAATGATATCAAAATATCACACAGTAATATCTTTAGAAATTCATAATGATATCATAAGTACAAAAAAGTTGGTGAACAGAGCAAAGCTCCTAGGGTATGGCTGAAATGGTAATGAAGAATCCACCTGCCTCGTATCATGTTTTTTCATTACAATGGGACAAAAAATATCATATGATAAATTTTGTTTTGGTTCCCACAGAATGTGCAATCAAGCTGCAGCACAGGCCACTTTCCTGCTTCGTGGGGCAGTGTGGAGTCGGCTATTAATTTAGCGCACCGATTCACATCTCCTTCACGCAATTCAATCTAAAAAAATTGTAGAATCTTCAGGGAGGACAAATTGTACCCAGGATTTCCGCCATCCTCTCTCTCTCTCTCTGGACTGTCGTTTCACATGGTTTATTTCACTGCTGATATCACCATGGTCAGATATTGTGTCCGGCAATGAAAAGTCCATAATGGTGGGTACGGATCCTGGTTGATGCACTTTGGATGTATAGCAAAAATCAACCATGCCAATCATTGGTTGCAAAGAAGGCAGTGTTTATCTAAAAATTTTCTGAGGCAGATTCACGATACTAATCGCATTTGAGGCATTTTCAGGGGTTAGATAAATGCAACCGTGTTTTCAAACGCGTTTACAAACGCCGTTTTGAAATGCCTTTCAAAGGGCATTTTGAAACAAGTTTGAGACCACGATCACCATTCTGTGAGTAGATAAACGCAATGCCGTTTTGAACGCGTTTATATCTCGAGGTCAAATCCCAGCTGTTTCCGGTTGTGCTCTCTACCCATTATTTGTGTGTGACTGATGAGGCATGTTTTGTGGTATGCAGTTGACCTTTACTTCCCGGGTCAAGCAGCGCAAAGCAGCTGTGCAGTGACACCACTGGAATCGCGAATGTATAAGGGTTAGATAAACGTGGCACCCTGAGAATCACGTTTCAAACCACGTTTGCAAACACCGTTCCAAACGCGTTTTGAAACATGATTTTCTCACTTAAGTTAGATAAATCCAGCCAAAGTCTAGTGAATGCCGATCCCAACTGAATGGACCGTTTCTTTATTTAAAGTATTACAATTTATGGATGTTTCTCTACCTACAGCCAGGTAACAAAGTATTTCATTCATCTGTTCCTCCCACCTACTAGGCAGGAATTCACTTAGTTGTTGCTAGGTAGGGCAAGCCTCCAGCAAGCTTTGTGGTTGTTAAGGGCAACTTTTGTGAAAAAAGCCTGAATAAAATCTGAATGAATTACAGAATCGGTCTATGGAGTATCAGCATTCTCCAAGAGTTGCCTTTACAAATATCGCTATGGGCCTGCAACTTCCCCCTTAAAGGAACCAATCAGTAAAATTATGGCTCTTTCATTATTTCAATCTTCATTTGATGCCCACTGTGTTACAGTTGAAAACTACTACTAGCTAGAATAGAAATATGTCCATTAGCAAATTTGTGAGTGAAGCATATTGTGGTACAAAACTTTATATGTGAAGACCTGGGCCCCATTTCATAAAAGATGTTAGGATGGCAACTCTTGGTGGAATGACAACTTCCAATTTAGCAACAGCCAATCAGGAAGCTGGATTCTTGTCATTTCTATGACAATTGTCATTCCAGCAAGAGTTGCTATCATATCAACTTTTTTATGAAATGGGGCCCAGGAGGTTGTTTGAAAGAAGTTCATGTAACCACTTGATAGTCTATCCTCTACTTGCAAAAACCTGTCATGGGCGTGTTTTCTGAAGCATGATGATATTTCTGGAATATATTATAATAAATTATAAATTGCTTTTCTTAATCTATCTCTCTTGGTCTTTCTATCTCTCTCTCTCTCTTTCTCTTTCCTCGTTCATCCATTTAAAAGCAATCTGCCACCACCAATAGGGTCTACCAACCTTTATAGGAATACCTCTTTTAATATGGGATGAGGTGATCTACTTCAGGATGACATCATATCTAGTGTGTATCCTACTATCCATGCACAGTTTGCAATGCAAAACTTCACCATCATATATGTTCCCAGAATGGGGGTGGGGCACAGGATTCACGGGGGGGGGGGGGGGGGGGGGGGTCCTCATACTACAACACCAGCTTTATAGAGCAGATATCATTCTTTGGCAATTTTACATCTGAATTATTCATTATTTCATTACACCTGAATTATTCATCTATTTAAGTGAAGTATGAGTAGATCTCAGAGAATTTATAAAATTTGTTGTTGGCATGTTGCTGACTGTAGGACCTAATGGCATTTGCGTGTAATCTTGGGGTGGTGTAAAACAAAAAAAATAGCAGGCAAATGTTTTACCTCGCGAGCACAGATGAATACAGAACACAACACACATACACACACAGCATTCCACACATATCTCTTCAGCGCACATGTTGGTAGCCTTGAAACACACACATCAGACTGGCATACGATCATTTCCTCAAAACAAAACAATGCTCCATTATCACTCACATTCAAGTCTGGCATGTTGTGTGCATACACATGCCCTTTGCTAATATGAGGACCAGGAAAAACACAAATGATAACTTTGACCACTTTACCAGCTGTTGGACCCACTACAAAAAACAAATCTTACCTTTTCACCATCTTCAGAAAATGAATTGGGTAAGGAGCCATAAGAGTCATACTGTCCTTGATCCCCCATCCTGTGGTCCAACACACAAACTCTTGACTTCAAGCTGGAGTTATGCCCACAAACACAAGTTCAGTGGGCAGTGAATAATTGTAGGTCACCTGACTCTTCCACTGTAGGTCACATGACTACAATAGGCAGACACAGGAAAGTGTGTACACCAGCAGTGCTGTTCAGTAACACTCCACCCAAGAATGGCTGAACTGGGTTTCTTGTGTTTGGATTCCCCTGGGGTCAACCAGCCAATGATCCCTAACTGCAATCCAGGGGGCAGGGCACGGGATCAAATCAGGAACAACTTTTCAGAAACAACTTTTCGAGACAAAAAGTGTTTCACTATTGGTAGCAGTTTACTCCTTACTTGTTAATGTCTATGTAGACAGTTTCCTTTCCTCGCTAGAAACAAAATGATGCGCCTGTACAGTATCACTGTGCTGAAATGTTACGCACTAAAGCACAGGCCACGTACAGTCCCAGGCCACGGTTATTGAGACAGATTCTAAATACAATCCTGATGTCAAGCACCTGATACCATATCCCACTGTGATCTCATTGCATGGAAGACTAGTAGAACACACTCAATGACACATACAGAAGTGTTTTCCAGTGAAATAACATACAAGAGTGCAGCACAAATGTGGTATATCCAGTGTTCTGTTCCTGACTGTCCCATCCAATGAAATCCGGTGCTTGCCTTCCAAGAGAAAAGTTTCAGCTAGGTCCAATAATTGTTTCACGCATCAGTGACTCACTAGAGAGACTAAGAGCCAGGATTACTGCCAGTCCAGACTGAGTGGTAGTAAACAAGGGCACAGCTATATCATAGCAGGTGATATTCTAATGAACATCCTCACTGTAGACAAATCATTGCACGTTTATGACTGTCGACTTTTGCACTCAAGAGATGGAACAAGACGGTGTAATATGGTGACGATGAATGAAAGACTAACTGCACACAGACAGAGAATGAATTCATAGGGGAAAAGAAAATGGGAATGTGAAAAAAGCAAAAAAGAAAGAAAGAAGCCCTTAAAACTCCCAAATCCCTCAAAATCAGGCGAATTCAGTCTAAAACCCCTACTTCAGAGGGGAATAGACAGTATGCACTCAAGCGTGGAGAGTCCCTGGGTGATTGTCTGAGATTTGAGTGAGCACATTTTTTTTTGTCCCCCTTTTTTTTCTAGTGCATTTTCAGACTTTAAACTGGTCCAAGGGCAGAGCACAGCATGAAGCACTCTTAAAACGGTGTAGACAGGAAGCGTGGACTACTAAAAGAGGGCTGGCAAAATAGAACGGGCCGTCCAAACACTTCAGCTCCTGGTGTTGTGGTTCTGTCTCATTGTGGTCTACGAGTGTACACAGGGGGATACACACTTGGTTGTAGTTCCCACCCAAGAAAGGTTAAGGCCTATTCATAGCGTGACCTTCTAGAGTGCAATGTGGAGAGCTCCCTTGCGTGGAAATACACGTAGTACATCATCGAAGCTGAAGCACTGTTACCCATATCCAGTACACACTTAATTCTGCTGTCATCCATGAATTGGCTAACCTTTAGGCCACTCTCCCTGGCACTAGAGTTATGGAGCTTGCCTGGGTGTAGATCTGCCAAGATGCATCTTTTGAGACGATTGAAAAGGAAGAGGGAAAGATAAGGAGATTGTGTCTGCGACTTCCAATCGGCTCCATCCTCCCATAAAAAAAAGAAGAAATGTTCGATGACAAGAAGTAGATTGCTGAGCTGCAAAGCCCTAATGTGCAAAACGTGTATGCTCACATGCAAAGCAAAGCACTCCTGCCCAACACACAGGTTCTTTGGTGTTCCCGACAAAAAATATCCACTGGAATGACACCGGAGCCAAACATGGGCCAATTGATCACAACACCATCCTAGCTCCAGGCCCTTGTGATAGAACAGACACAGATCTATTCACTCTGGATCCAACTTCAAATCCCCTAAAATTGTTAAAATGCAATACCACTGTTTTCCATTACCACTAATCACTGCATTTATTTCTCAAATTATATGCAGTTTACAAATATTATCATCCTTACAGGCCACTGCACATGGCCCTCCAAAAACAAAGCTCCGAGAGACAAGACATCCCCCTGATATTTCGCCGCCAGTCAAACGTGCACCACAGATGTTTACACAAGTAATCCGCATGGCTAATGGCCTATACACGTCTTTCAAAGTTTGTATACCACTTGCCAATGTTCGATAAAGGCAGCATCGCCCGTAGGACAAGCACAAACATACATGCGGAAAATAATAATAACTGCCAGATATGGAATTGCCACCTCATGAACGTCTCTCTGGGGTACGTGATGAAGGAATTCCAGACACCGTTCCGTTGACATTGCCTGGTAGGCTGTCTACCAGCTATCCCCTTTCTCTACCACTCCTGCCTGTCCCCCTCCCTCTCTCCCTCTCTCTCTCGGTGGCTCCTTTTCTCTCTCACTCTTTCTTTCCCCAACTCCCAACGATATAATCCACTTGGGCTTCACATAGAGGGGGCGAAAGGCAACGATGAGGGCTCATGGCAGACGCTCCAAATATCACAGTGTGCCGGGCATGCAAGGCTGCGACAAAACCCCGACTGCCAACGACAGCTGGCGGAAAAATTTACTGCGACACTGCTCCCTTCCACTCTCCCCCCATCCCAATCTCCATCGCTTTCAGCAATGTGCTTACCATATTCCATGTGGTGGTTGCAAGGGAAGAGCAAGGAGAAATATGGGGGGAAAGAGGAAAAGAATGCATACAATATGCTTAACATATTGCATGGTGGTTTTAAGAGATGAGGGGAAAGATATAGAAGGGGAAAAAAGGGAGAGAATGCATGCAATATGCTTACAATGCACATGTGATGGTTGTAAGAAATGAGTGGAAAGGTATAGACAATACAGAGAGAGAGAGAGAGAAAACAATATATGTTTATGATACGCTTTCCATACCATGTGGTAATTGTAACATATAAGTGGGAAGAGATAGAAGAGAAAGAGAAGGTGAAAAACTGCATACAATATGCTTAACGTGCTGTGTGGGGATTTGAAGAGACAAGTGGGGAGAAACAGAAGAGAAAAAAAAGAATGCATGCATTATGCTTATACTTCAGTGTGGTGGTGGTAAGAAATGAGAGGAAATAGACAATACAGAGAGAGAGAGAGAATACATATAATTTGCATATCATACCATGCTATAATTGTAAGCTATACATTTTAAGTGAGAAAACAAAGGAGACAAAAATAAAGGAGGAAGAATGCATGTATATATTACCATACCATGCATGTGGTAGTTGTAAGAAATGGGTGAAGAGAGATAGACAAGACAGAAAAAGACAGAGAATACATGTAATATGCCTACAGTACTATGTGGTAAAAGAAAGAGAAAGAATACATGCAATATGCTTTATACCACACCATGTGGTAATTGTGAGATATACGAGAGAAATATATGATAGGAAGAAAGAGTCCAATATGCTATATACCAAACCATGTGGTAATTGTAAGATATAAGAGAGAAATATATAAGATAGGAGGAGAGAGTTCATTATGCTTTATACCACACAATATGGTAATTGTAAGATATCAGAGAGAAATATATAAGATAGGGAAAAAAGAGTTCTATGCTTTATACCACACCATGTGGTAATTGTGAGATATACGAGAGAAATATATGATAGGAAGAAAGAGTTCAATATGCTTTATACCACACCATGTGGTAATAGTAAGATATAAGAGAGAAATATGTGAAACAGGAAGAAAGAGTACAATATGCTTTATACCACACAATGTCCTAATTGCAAGATATAAGAGAGAAATATATAAGATAGGAAGAAAGAGTTCTATATGCTTTATACCACACCATGTGGTAATTGTAAGATATAAGAGAGAAATATGTAAGATAGAAAGAAAGAGTTCACTTTGCTTTATACCACACCACATGGTAATTGTATTATCTGGTGATTATACAGAGTAAGTAGATAGAGATAGTCATAGTGAAGTGTCACCAATTGTGCTGTGGGAAGTGGTAGTGGCACTGATGGTGATAACATATACTTGATGAACAGTTGCCAGCAGCACAAAATATAGCAACATGATTAGTGCCAACAATTTAACTGAAACAATGGGTAAAATTCCTACTTTTGTGTTTGTGACCTCAACCAGTATTACAATATTATTCTGTTGATCTTTGGTTTAGATTAAAACACATCCTCTATGTCTCATTTGGTACTCCGAAAAAGAATTGTGTGATGGGGGATGTTTCATAAAGTTGTTCATAAAGTTATGAATGATTTACGAGCGACTGATGATCAGTTCTTGTGCTGAATTAAGGAAATTCTGATAAGCATAGCACATCAGAACCGATCACTAGTTGATTGTAAGTTGTTTGTAACTTTACAAGCAGCTTTTATGAAACAGGGCCCAGGTACTACAGCTTGCCATCTGTGGCAAAATATCAAAACATATCAGAAAACAAAACAAAAATAAATAGGCCTACATGCCACAAAATTGAAGAAGAGAACTGTAAAAGAATCAATCCATATTTAGCAAAAAGTCTGAAGACTCCAAAAAAAAAAAGAATTATGTATATTCATATGCCAATTTTTCCCCATATCTGGAGGAAGGCAGTTTGTAAATTCAAGTCACGCTGCTGAGCTGATTTGCCTGAAATTTATTTCATATTCTTTCTTCTTGGCCTTGAAAACATACAAGATTCTGTGAGGCCCTCGCGCCAGAATGTTCTAGGGTTCAAATTGGTGTGTCATTACACACGCGCAGGCTCTACATCAAATTCTCATTTACTGGGCTATGTAACAAATATGGTGGGAGACACCATACTCAGTACTAAAGCAATGGATGTAAATCAGGATTTTTTGTTTGTTTGGTTCTTGTGCATGTATGACATGGTGCCAATACCCTTGAGCTCTGATGGAAAGCAATTCCTTTGCAAGCAGGCTGCAGAATGTTTCAAGAGCAATCCTTGTATAAAGAGATATATTGGGTAAGGGTTTTACTGTGAACCTTATGAGCTGAGTTTCTGCTCTTGCAACACATGCTTTGAAGAATTCATGCCATCCTCCCATTTTTAATTACACATTTGCCACTGATATAAGAACAAACAATTCTTTCATGTTCTGATATTAGTTAAGAATTTTTTTTTCATCATTGGTGAGTTATGAAATGGATCCTCCCATGAACTTTTAAGTTCAGAACAGGATTTAGATCAATGAAAGAAGGATACGAATTTAGGGGGAATACTCATTACCACAATTTTGACTTTCATTCCAGTCAAAAGGTGTTTCCTATCACCTTTTTCTCGCTTAGTGCAAGCTATGCTCAACTAAGTCCTAAGGGTTTCAGTCCTTACCTCTCACCACATTTACTTATTCAGTAACGCTGCCACCATCACTGGTAAACTATACTGCGCAGGATTTGAATGGTATTTTAAGGTGGTGGTTTGAAGAGGCTACAGTTGTGACATTTCAAACACACAGATCCATAAATCTAGTCGTCTGTCATGCCCCTGTCAAATTCCAATGTCTTTTAATCAGTTGTCGTCGAGAACACTTTCAGTGGCTGCAATCGAAATTAATGAGGTGCCAAGCCCGGTTTCCCCTGATGAATACAGCTCAGGAACAGAGATACTTAATTCAGTTGATTAAAACACATTCCTCTGTCACCCAGTCCAAATGAAATGTGCACCTGCTCTGCACTGCAGACGCCTTTGGGGGTGTAGAACAATCACTCTATTTTCATAACAGCACCCTTTTGCCTGTGAGAAAATGACAAGCCCACTTTTTGTCTTGTCTTTTTTTTTTCTTAAAGGGATGGTATAGTTTTGGTTGAGACCTAATTTCAGGTTTCTAACATTTTTGGTGAGATCATGAGAAACCTCTTCTGAAATAAGAAAGAACATGTAATTCTATGAGGAATTCAATGTTTATTTGATAAAAACTGGATTTTAAATGGCTGAGATATCCTAAAAAGAGCGATTCTAATGAAGTGTGGGACCCACACTTTATCATGATTGCTTTGTTTTACATTGTTTTTGGATGTTTCAGTCATTCCAAACCCGATTTTCATCAAATAAACTTTGAATTCCTCTTAAAATGGTATGCAGTGTACTATATCATAAGTGTTTTCTTTTTATCTCGCAAAAAATCAAAAGCCCAATTCTTATCTCTACCAATACTGCACCATCCCTTTAACCCCTTGAGGACGGTTTAATTTTGCCACAACACACATTTCCCATAGACACTTGTCCGAGTATACTCGGGACTCATCTTCAATGGGTTAACACGCCAAAACTTTTTCAATCCAGAAAGAAAATTAAAACATTATATGTCTATATGTACATGTATTTATGTCAGTATAAGGAAATTATCAGTGTATCAGTATAAGGGAAATATACACATGAAATAAAGCACAGGACCTATGTAACTCTGTTTATACGCAGTCTTGTCTGTCTGCATAACACAAGACAAATTACATCAAAATGAAGTATTTCTTCAGAAAAAAATAAGATACCAATCAAGCATTAAGGCATTTCTGTTGATTAGCAGAGCCAACTTCTAATTCAATGTTTATAATTGATAATATTGTATTTTAAGTCATGTTATCATCAAATTATGACTATTGAGAGATGAGTCATTGTGTTACAACATGTAGGTTTCTGTTTGTTTGAGATTCCTATAATAAACAGGCAATTTGAGTGTTATCTCCAGACAGATCCCCAAGACTTGATTTCCCCCTCAAGTGCCTTCATCTATCCAGCAGTCTTTTTTTTTTTCAAATCTGTTTAGAAGCCTCAATACTAATAAATCAAAAGATTTAGTCATGTCATCACACATTGGACAACAAAACTAAAACAACACACTTAGCTGCTTCTGCAGTGACTTGTAGTTGTAGTCGTAGTTGTTTTGTTTTTCTTGCTAAATGCAGATTCTAAAGAGCTGATCGGTACGCCTTGTTTTCCACTTTGGCTAAATATTTTGACAGCAAAGTGCCAACCGTGAGAGGGTACGGCACCGTAAATTTGATTACACCTGTTCACATTGTGCTTAGCTTCCACCTTGCCTGTAAGACATGACAAGTACTGCATTCAAAATGAAAATGCTGTCACTTTTTTTTTCTCTTCCATTTCAAACCCTTGTTCGTTTCTCCACTTTGTGTAAACATCCTGGCAGGAAACGTCATTATTCTGCTTGCAATGTGAGGATGAAGAACTCATTGGATACGACGTGTGAGAAGCGTTTGAGTGGAAGAAAATTTTCACCCTCTTCTCTCACCATCATATATCATCATGCATGCATGATTAAACAGATATTCCTCCCTCCACAATATTTTAACTCTCTTTAATTTTTCCCTTTTCTGATATCCAAATCTCACTAGACATTACTGCTTTATATATATTGGATATGTTTATATTTTGGCAAGTTTTTGTATACTGTTGGTTTACTATTACTCTCATAGTTTCTCATCTTCTTAAATAGATTAAAGGGTAATGAAATATGCAAGCTGTTTTCTGTTATTCAGGATACATCTATTGTAATTGTTTGCACTGCTCTCTAGTGATACATTTGTATCTCTCTCTTTCTCTCTCTCTCTCTCTCTTTCTCTCTCTCTCTCTTTCTCTCTCTAATATCTTCCTTTTTGCCGATATCTTTCTACACTTTTCTAGCCTGTTAGAACTCTCTTACATCTTTCTTTCACCCATTTTGAACAAAAAATAACTTAATATGATTGCACTATGTCAAAATTTTGCCATTTCCTTTGAATACTTTGCACTGGAGCAAACATTACCAGAACCAATTAGCATGGAATTTATTAGAAAAGAGGAGGAAAACAGGAGACTTCAGCAGGAATTACATATTGCCGTACCAAACCACAAGTCCATGTATACACAACATTTGTAAATAGTTTTGAATGGGACTATAAGATATTGATAAGCAAAACTCCATTTGGAAAATGCATTCAGTTGAGACACCCAGACACACTAATACACATCATCAATTAGACGCAGCCTATTCATCAGCTGGAATTCAATATCTTGCAAATAAATACATAATTTTTCTTTGCGACCACAGACTGGCATTCGGTGATATCACCAGACATGGGAACCCCTCTTTCAACAATCTGCAGACACGGTTGCCTCGTTAATGACAAACTAATCAGGCAAGAAGTGAAATGAATCAAAGTAGATCACCAACATACGCATGCAATTCCACAGCTAAGGGGCATCTGGCATTAAGATGTATTATAACTCCCAGGTTATCAAGCGCGGGTCTTCATTAATAAATGGTACACGAGTCAGAGCATCATTCCATTTCAATCTAATCTATCATTCATGATGCTGTTCTCCCTATATCTCACAAAGAACACAAATCACAAAGCCATAATGATATTTATGATTATAATTTGATCAAAGGCCCTTGTTGGACAAATACAAGCTACTACATTTCAATTTGACATCTCTACAAATTCATTAGTAAGTAATTAACATGGTTCATGCATTTCAGCATTTTGATGTTCCTTCACTTGCCTTTTGTAGTTTTTTTCTCTGCTCACAGCCTTACATTTTATTCTTTGAAAATACTTGAACACCTTTTGGTTACAAACATTTATTTTTTACAGGCAATAGCTCTTAATTTCATTTCTATCTCTTATATGTCAGTGCAACAAATTTCATTATATTTTGGAAGTTGTGCAGTGGGAGGACTTACTAAAAAAAAAAAAAAAAAAGAACAACCTAGAAACTCTGCTAGGGGTCAGAAAAGGTTATGGACATAGGGCACACAGCCTGATCAATCATTGTAAACTTTAATACAGCAAAAGACATGCAAACATCGAGGTAGTGTCACCTGTGTGCGTTTGTGACCATTTTCTTTCTCATCTAAATCTTGTTTGCACACATTCTACATGCAGAATGATGGATGTAACGGTAAGAGGACAAGGGATATTTTCCATCTCTTCTTCTTTTTTTTTTCTTTTTTCTTTTTTGGGGGGGGGGGAGGGGCTTTATTTTCAATGTCATGTGGAAAAGCTAGGACCAACAATGTATATTGCATTTTTAACCCATTGAGGATGGATTGATTTTGCTACAACACACATTTCCCATAGACACCTGCCCAAGTATACTCAGGACTCGTCTCAACGGGTTAAGATGGCTGCCAAGATGGAACATACCCTCCAACAAATATCTACTGAATCACACATACCTTCCGAATCACACATATCTCCTAAGACTCTCCAGAGAGTGATTAAACCTGAGTAGAACTCTTGTGTGTCAAGCTGTAAAAACAGCCCAGCAGCACTGAGTATTGAAATATCAATGGGGCACCATCCCCCTTTCACACCACAAAAAATAGTTGGAATTTTCATCTGTTGCACGGAACAGAATTGCTCAGCCTCTCCTATACCATACACAGCAAGCTTTCCAAAAGCCCAAAACACACTATGTCAGACTTGTATACCCTGCTTTTAATGTTATTACTGCTATACACGGGGGAGCAATATTGGTAATTTCAGGTTGTATATCCCTTTTGCAAACATCACAAAATTTGCATGGATGAATATTAATGTCTCCCAACATCATGTATGAAATCAGGCAGTTATACACCTCAGAGTTAAATAAGAAAAGAAAAAGAAATTAGAACAAAAAATAACCTGTGCATGTCACTTTAGAATACCCTCCACTACTGCATTGAGAATAACAGAGTTTTTTCAGGTGCGAATAAATTTACTGGAAATCTATAGTATTGTTTCACACTCCCATCATAATGAAGTTCCCAGTTTCTAGAGAAAAGATCTGAATGATTTACCTCAACAACATACCAGCTTATGAAAGGAATCTAATTTTCAGGGCTGCAAAGGGACACACAAACATTAAAACTGCAATAAAAAAACTGCATTAAGCATAATGTTACTTGAAGACACTTCCATCCCCACAAGCAGCACATGGAGGATACTGTACATTACACTGCTGCTTTATGATTACATGAAACATGTGAAGCATCCTGTGATGCGTGAGGAATGGACAAATATTTTAGTTTGGATTCCAATCATCCTTTGAACATGAAATGTAATCTTCAGCCAGTGATGATTGCATTATTTCAAATGAACAATGCATTGTTAGCTGCATCCACTCTATCACATCACTTAATTGATCCCTTAGCAAGATTCTCAAATTCGGGCACATTTTGTACTTGTGTAAGTTTCTGTGGGCAGAGACTAACCCTTGTTCATTTCCTCTCCCTTACATTACTCTCTTGTCTATCTGTCTGTCTGTCTGTATGTATGTATGTCTGTCCCTCTCTCTTTATGCAGAGTTGTATTTCACTGAGGCCCTTCCAAGCAGTTTGTAATGCATGAAGGAGTGCATACACTGTTGCCGCACCTTCTGGGTGCGTGTATGCGCGAAATCTGTCAATTACTCTTCACCTGAAAAGGTCACCCTCTTGTTACCGCGGCGACCTTCAAGATGCGCTCCAGTAGCTAAGGGTGGCCCAGTCATCTATCTAGGAAGGGCAATCGCTTCGGCATGTGTGCCGCAAATGGTTTATAAAGACGTTGTTTCACAATGCATCACAGAACAGTTGATTGATCACAGTTTTCTCGACCCCCTCCCCCCTCCCCCCTCCCCCCCCCCCCTTCTCTCTCTCTCCTCCCTCACCCATAAAGGTGATGTTAGGAAAGGGAGAGGCTAAAATATGGCGAAGAACACTTAACTCCCATCTTCAATTGGAAGCAATACAGTATTTTACAAAATTATGCAGATAACCAAGGTAGTATGCAGTTTTTTTCACACAATGCATATTGGCAGCTCTTTCACTTTTGTTACTTTACCAACCATTGTAATGTATCATTACTGTCAGTTTTTAATTATCGTTTTCTTTGCATAAATTTACATCTATCATTTTTGTCACTGAAGAAAGTGAGATTTATGTTTGTGTTTATATATTATTTAATTGTGAAAAAAATGAACTAAATTGAACTGAACTGTATGGCACAGTAGTGCAAAAGAAATAGTTGATATTTGTTCTGAACTGATAGAACCAATGAATAAAATGCTTGATAAGGCAAAGATATGAAATGGGCATGAAAGAAAGGAAGAAATACATCAGAAAAGAATAAAATGCAGAAGTGAAATGCATGATATATCATACAGGGCTTTGCTTCACTGTTATAAGTATACATGTAAAATAAAATAAGTGAGTGTGTGTTTAAGAAAAAAATGAAAAACAAAAATCTTCGAATCCTTACCATTGCATTAGCATCATTCAGATACTAAGATAAAAGAAACAATGTACCACTTTTACTTAAGAGATCTATAATGTACATTGTTTTGATGTATATCCATTATTTTCATATAACAGTGTTTTGTTTAAACAGTTTAATATAGGTTGTGAAGTAACTTATTTTCCTTTTCCACTTTCAAATGTATGTGAACATATTTTGAATTACATTTATTTCTTGAAATCATTTTTATATTTGGAATAAGATATGAATTTTGAAATAAAATCTTCATTAAGTTGAATTAAGATAAAGATCAATTTGCCTCATCAGTCATAAAGAACAAGTCTTTACACAGGCTTGTTTCTTGGCCTGTTTTATAGGTATTTCCTGAACACGATACAAAGGTAAGAATGACTACCATCTTTTTAGGAAATCAAACCTTTCATTAGATTTCTAATTAAATCAATTTGGGGATCAGAATTCTTGACTCTTTATGTCCATTTTCCTATCTAAATAAGTAAAATACAAAGAAAAAATAGGAAGACAAAAAAAAAATGATGTTCTTGTCGAAAGTGTTTTATTGTGCTTAGTGCCATATGCACATACACATTGCATTAACTGGCTTTCTCATTAAATGGTGTATGCGAAAGAGTATAAGCCCGGCAGGCCAACAAGCACACATACACACGGCATGTTAAGATCTACTTCTGATAGCAATGTGCCACTGGCTGTTTGTATGTGTGTGTGCATGTCTGCGTGCGCAAGCATAAATCAGAACTGACCAGTAGCAAAGGGCAACAATTTGACATCATTAAGCGGGCAAAAGGCAGGAAAATGTGTCTAAAAATGGAAGATGACAGACAATTGTCTGCAAATCCACGCCACAGTGACAGGTGATTTACATGTTTGGAAATATCAATTAAATATTCCTGGATATGAATACCAATTAAAACTTTACAAGTTTTGATGATGGAAATGATTTAAACCACTGTCCATGTTGAGTGGGGCCTTAATATTTTTCTGTGATTTGTTATATTGTGCAATGAATGCTGATGTCTGGTTCAACTGTGTAATTCTGGTAATCTTACCGGAAAGGTAAGGAGCAGTAATCTATTTACACATATTCCTTTCTTTTGCACCTTCATACCACTTTGAGGCAACAATGAAAAGTCAGCAAAAGAAAAGCTTATCTTCCATCAGCTACATTCACAACTAGCGATAGTGGCATTACTTGTAATGTCAATGTGCATGGCTATGACCAGCTGTTTTTTATGTTTATCACAAACTTAACATGAACTTTGACAAGGCACGCATGAAGGTCACCATCGACTAATCATCTTCACTACCATTGGTATCATCATCATCATCTTCACCATCATCATCATCATCATCATCTTCATCTTCATCATCATCAACATCAATATCACCAACATCATCATCATCATCATAATCATCATTACCATCATCATTACCATCATCATCATCAGTAGCACACCAATATCAACCCAAATGTTCACTATCACCACCATCTCCTGGTAACCAGGGAATATAGATGATGCACAAGTCATAGAGAAATTCTCACTTTACCTATGTACACACATTTGTTCGCAAAGTATTGTGACTTGTAGAGAAAACACATATTGATCCAATATCGGAAGAAGACAATTTTTAACATTTTTTTCTTTTTTACAATATAAATCAATCGAAATCATAGAAGACAGGAACCAAAAATTATTTCTATAACTGAACATGCAGCACATAGCAAGAGAGGAACCTACTTCTTTCTCGTGGCCCTCCCCGGTCGCGCCCGAAGTCGACGACAACCGCATCTTCGTACGAAAGGAGAAGGACTTTGGCCGCCGTCGCTTTTCTGACGAGGGCGGGATGAAGTAGAGACGAAAGATGTTCTCTGGGTTTGAGAGGGACGGAGCGTCTGCCAGGAAAGTCGTCATTGAGAACTAGTTTGTCTTTCACAACTTGTGCAAGAAAAAAAAAGATGTTATCGAGGGATGCCTGTCGACCGACAAAAAAAGTTTCATCGGAAGCGTGTCCCTGTTCAACCCTTGACTACCGAGCTCCTTCCTATGTGAGATTGATGGTATATTGGATCTTGGGGAGCACTTATGTATATTCACGGATGGAAATGTTTTCTTTTGCTTGCCGAGTGCTGCAGCTAAAAGTAGACACCAGTGCCGTAGGGAGATTCTGGATTATTTCAGGGAAATGGCAATATTGTAATCCGATGCTGATGGCCTTAATACGCGGTCAAACAGGAACATGATGCATCGCAGATTACTAAGACAACTCTCCTTCGTGCCTCTCTTCCAGCACTCCAGGGGGTGGGGTGCTTATTATTCACCAGAAACTTGTTCAAAAATTGGAGTAACAACAACAAATCTCTCTCATCCTCCTGGGCACGTACATGCTAATTGCAGCAAAACCGTCGAGAAATAAGCGATTGTTGCAAAATCTTGTGTTTAGACGGCAATTATGAATCACAGGCGTGGAGCTAGGAACACTTGAGAGGTGGAAAAAGAAGCCGGCAGCCGAAATTGAATCGTCATGCGCTGAAGGAAAACAACCGTGGCGTGACGGACGGGGTCTTGTGGAATCAGAGAAGACTTCTGTGTAGAACCAAGTGAAGATGATAGGGTAGCGTTTAATCTAGTGCACATGACATTTTCCTCGGGCTGCATACGGCATTCTGCATTGCAAATCGTTAGATTCTGCTTGGCTTGAAATTAGACAGAGAGTTGGCGCTACTCCCAATCGATGCCTCTGTTTTCTTCCCCCTTCTACCCCACGTATCCTCGCCTGGCTTTCATGACCAAGGGCTGTTTTCACTGCGTTATAACAACTCTCTGTTCAAGAGCTCAGCATTTTCATGTGCGCTCCCATCGCTCACCAATATCCATGATCCCGAATCTAAACTATGACATTCTCTTGTGATTAAGTTTAGTCATCAGAAATTAAGCACTCCGTGGCCCTGAACAAAGCCTCGCTGCAGCCGTATCGGTGTCATCTCCCAGGCTATGAATAGATCCCGCTCATTATTACCAGCAATATCCCACCGCCATCAGAATATCATATGATCAAAGATTTGCGGGCAACTACTTGTTTTCCCTCCTCCCGCCATGCAGGTGGTTTTGATACGAGAATATTGCCAGGCAACCGAACAGAATAGTTTGCGCCTTCTCCACCTTCTCTTGCACAGTGGCAGGCATACCATAAATAATGCTCCCTCGGGGCGTGCCACAATGTTCTACTTGACCGGCAGCATGTGCTGATGAGCACAGCAGGCAAGGAGAAGCTTTGAGTTTTGTCTTATTAAAAATGTCTGCAAATGCAGCTGATCATCTCATCCTGGAGTTCCCAGACACAGTTAGTCATTTTGCACCTTACCCCCAAGGGTTCATTTTCACATTAATTGCTGCAAAGGGGACACATACGCACCAACGCACTCTTCTCTCTTCCTCCTCCCAGCGATGGGCAGACCTGAATTAAGCCGAGATGATGAACCGATAATTTGCTTAGTCCCATCAGTGCAAACTGCTGCCTACATGCACCCTAAAGATTACTTTTTACGGAAGAACATCTGCCTTTCAGAAGCGAGTTGCATCCAAGACACTAAAGAATGACACGCGTAAGATGTAGGAATGCGGGAGTGCCAGCATTTATGAAGTCGAGTCCAAATACAGGTAGTTCTTGCACTATCTTGGCCTTGATATTGTGATGCTTCAGAGAAGAATGGCCCGGATGGATGAGTGCACACTCTTTACTGCAGATAACTCAAATTTGTTTTTCCACTGCAACAGGATTTAAGGATTTGTGCTGGATCCCCGCAGAGTGCAAGTAGCTAGCTAATCTTGAAATGTCAAGACCAGAAAATCTCCCCTCTCGAGGCATGTCATCGCCAACTCCATTACCAAGGTATCCCTTGCTCTTCAACAGGCGTATTGGTTTCAGCTTACCAATGACAAGAGTATTGGGATGCAGGCTCAGCACACGAAAGCAACAGCTCCTACCCTAAAACCACAGCAACTGAAATGTGCGGACAAGAAGACATTAGAGAAAGAGAGATAGAGAGAGAGAGACGAGTGTGCACAAAATATTCACTGAAAAAATCTCGCTGTGTGTCGTAATCACTTGGGCTGATTGTCCACACATAAAAAGGTTACTGGATTCTGGTAGAGATACACACGGGGAGGCCACTGTCGAAGGAGGACCGGGGAATGCTAATGATGGGGGAAGGGTGATGAAGGCTGCCGGAGAGGCGACTAATCGAGGTTACTGCATTTCCATTCCCTGCCGGCCTCTGTTTTCTCTTTTCCCCTCCCTTCCACTTATCTAGTCCTGTTTGGATTCAGCGATAAGACCAGACGTTGTCCCTCACTGACTAAAATCAGCCTCCAAACCTCCCTTTACATCCTTCTCTTGTGTCTCCGTCTCTGGTTTGTGTCCCTTTTCTTCAAAACGTGTTCCTAATGGTGCGCCAGCCTCTTCCAACAGATTCAATCACCGAGCACCCACATCGGCACCCGCCCCGTCTTGATAAGCATCTGAGGGAATCCCGTGGACTAACCACTGTCAGCCACCAGACATATATTATCGATAATTGAGTTAATTTCGTTGGCAAAAGGTTCGGCAGAGAGAATAATGCATTCAGGTGGTGGTTAATTACACTTTCGTCACAATCCGTGATAGGCTCAACGGAGATTTAGCTGCAATGAGCAAAAGCAATTGAATGCTCATATTTCCATATCTGTCTCTCATTACAAATCAAACACAAACTTCTCTTTCTCCTCCTCTTCCTTCAGCTCTCTCTCTCCATATCTTTCTCTCTCTCTCTCTCTTTTTCTTTCTCTGTTTCTCTGCTTCATCTCTCTCTCTCTCTCTCACTCGGACTTTGTATTTACATCTCTTACCATTCCACATCTCTCATTAAACCCAGACCCAGACCATCACTTAACCCATCCTCTCATCAAGCATGAATTCACCAGAGTAGCTATCACCATGGTAACAGTTGTCATTAGTACAAGTCCAGTGCACTGTGTGTGTGTGTGTGTGTGTGTGTGCGTGTGTGTGTGCGTGTGTGTGTACCATTTGACATTTGGCATTCGAGCACTTTGTCTTTTCCATGTCTACCTTCCTTCCATCCATTTTTTTTTTTTTTTTTTTTTGGGGGGGGGAGGTTCTCTTTCTTTCCTGAAATTCTCTAGAGAGGCAGAATGCCACAATTTTTCTTTAATTTCATTTAATAGGAAATCATATACACATCAGTAAAGAGAAACACATACATATGATCCAAAACAACAATTATAAAGGTAAAGATGTCTTAATCAATTTGGTATCTGCCACTTAAAAGTGGTTGCTTGATTGCAAGCTCAATTATTCTATCCTACTGACAACTATGGAATAAATGATTAGAATAAACCTACTAGTGAGAGACACACACAAAATTATGAAATGTTTTGGCATCATGCTATTTTGGGGTAACCTTTTTCATGAAGCAAAAATTTGCTCATGATGATTTTCCAAACATCACTTGATTTAAAAGGTGATATATACTTGTATGTGTATAACATACATACATTGTCTTTTTTGTTCACTTCTTACAAGACTGATTTGAATTCATTGTGTCATGTGACATTATTATAGTCTTTATTATTCTTTATAGTGAATTTCCAAACTACATGCATATGTTACTTTTCATTGATCTCTGTGGATGTATCTAACAAATACAACACTGTAAAATTTGTGTGGAAACTAAAATGACTTGAAAGTATATTATATCTAATTACACCCACACATTCACCGCATTCATGCATACACACTGTTATTGAGAAATGGTAAAAATATACTAAAATTTTACCCATATGGTGAGTATTTGTGTATATGTGTATTTACCATCCATAGACAGGAAGAAGAATTGCACTGACAAAGCCATGGCCCAAAAGGGTCAATTATAGTGCAGTAAAATATCTAACGATGCTCTTTACATGAATAGACACATTGCGACACACAGAATATATCTCTTTAATCTTCCCTTTCTTTCTCATTCCCTGTCACACACACACACATACACACACACACACACACACACACAATCTATCTCCAATTCTCGCTCTCTCACACACACTCATACACACACACACACACATCATTTTTCCATTTACACCTGCTCTTTCCCATCATATATACACACACACACAAACACACACACACATTCACCACATCCTTGCTTTTGCCCTTTCTCTTTCTCTCTCTCCCTCATACACACTATGAACACTCACAAACACACACACACACATATTCCTCACCACTTACACTCTCTTTCTTCTCTCCCTTGTTTCTTTCTCTTTTCCTCTCTCTCCGTCATACCTGTATACACACGCACACACACACACACACACACACACACACACACACGCATGCATACACACAGACAGACAATAAGACAAACTCACAACGTATCTTTTTACACCCGCTAGGCGCAGACCAGAGGCGCGTAAGAAATTACCTCTGCACCACCAATGAAGCACTCTGAACCCCAACCCATTAGATGGGGATCCCTCTCTTTAGCACCTCCTCAATACAAACCACTCTTCCACCTTTGAGCTAAAAACTCTCCTACCCTTTTTCCCCTCTCGTTTTCCTGTCCTCGCCACAATTACCGTGGTAACATGACCTAAGCCATGTCAATGTCAGGGTGATGGTGAGAAAAAAAAAAGCGACACTTTTTCCCTGGCACCACAGTGTGCTAGAGGAAAGTGGAGGAGGAAATGAAGAAAAGATTAAAAAACAAAAAGAAAAGAAGAAAAAGATTAAAAAACAAAAAGAAAAGAAGAAAAAGAAGAAAAATCCAACAAAATAATGAATATCCTTAGCTACAACTTCCTCTTTTAGGATATCAAAATAAATATATCTGCCTCACAAGATTAAAGAGTCAAGATTAAAGAGCTCTTAAGGTCTAACAGATCTATAAAATTTGCCTTCCACTGGCAGAAAAATAAAAGAATCAGAGCAAAAGAAACATCATTATTGTTTAGTCAGCTGCAATATGAACTACAATAGAGAGATGAAAATTTCTTGCCATTCTTATCTAAAGGAAATAACTGAAGCTACCTTCCATAACCCCCCCCCCCCAAAAAAAAAGAGGGTAAAATGAGAAAAGAGATTTTATCTCTGGAAGCTATTTCCACACCTCCCCTCCCCCCCCCCCCCAAAAAAAAAAAATAACAATAATAATAAACTAAAAATAAATAAGAAAAAAATTAAATTAAATAAAAAAAAGGGGTGATGAGAATAGAGAAAATGTATTCAATGGATTGAGAAAATATCTCGTTATAAACACTCAACTAATTGTTTATGCGAACAAGGTTTGTCACTAGCTATCTCTATGGGAAATCACCTTATCTTGTGGTCAAAGGATGGGCCCAAGATGTGGTGGCCTATCCGATAGGCGTCGGGCTGTATCGATACTAGACTGATCGCTATTTATGGAGACGGACATGCGGGGGCTTCAGCCCGAGCGCCTATCATCACTCGTTTTCAAATTATTATTCATGATATACTTATTGTATGCACGACGCATATTTTTATGCATGATTCATAAGACAGGCCTTATGTGGTCATCGACCTCATCGATTAAACCAATCAAATATCATCTCCAACTGCATATTTTTTGGACGAATCCATGTGTGTTTGGGTAGGCTTATAAGAACTACTACGTGATTTCATAATTACTTTGCCATTTTGATTCTCATTAGTCTCAGTGTTTTGTAAATTTTTCGTTTTAATTTGTACTATTACTTGACAATTTCACTTTATTGGGAATTTGAAAGAATAATCATTTTGGCTATCAACCATCTTCTACCTATGCTGTTGGAGTTGCCGAATATAGCCTTTACGCGTTATGCATATTCAACATACATACGTACCAGTTTTTCGTAGAATTTCTATGAAAACTAATGATTCTAAAATGAGTGATGATAGGCGCTCGGGCTGAAGCCCTTACATGTCCGTCTCCATATAGCGATCAGTCTAGTATCGATACAGCCTGACGCCGATCGGATAGGCTAAAGATGTGGAGGCTATCTTTTGAGAGCACTCCAAGAGCGAAATGACATCTGGCTGCAAATCACCATGTGTTAACACTTGAAACAGCCAGTTGCCTCTCACGTCTATGAAAGGAGAAAATATTCATTGGAATTCTTCCAGGCTCCTTCCTGTCCCCAAGTGAGGTAAAAAAAAAAAAAAAAACATCAAGAGATTACTCATAAATGTTACACAATGGCCATAAGTCTTAACCTGTTGAGGACGAGTTCCGAGTATACTCAGGCAAGTATCTCTAGGAAATGTGTGTTGCAGCAAAATCAGTTCGTCCTCAATGGGTTAAGCCCAGGTGATTTCTTTGTTAAGGATGCAGATAGTGTATGAAAGATTGAAACATTTTCTGCTGAAGCAATGTGTGATGTTTTCCTATCTTTTGTTTGTTAATCAGAACCAAATCCTATGAATAACCTATGAATGCACTTTAGGCAGCCAATGACAGTGCATTACCCTTTGTAATAGAAAGGGGTTGGGGAACAAAAAGGGGGTCTAACTTTGAAATCAGCTAACCCTCTCAATCTCAAGAGTGACATGTTAACATATAGAATCCAAAGCACGTCAGGATGGTGGTGCTTTGAGGGTTAATGAGCAGAAGGCAATCTGTGACCCCACAAGGTGATTTCATCAATTGTGGTAGCAATCTCCAAGAAGAAATGTGAATACAGACACACAAAAAAAGATACTCCAATAGAAAGAGTTGGACCTGTGCTCCAATTTGTTTGCTCTGCCAGCCAAAGCACAAATATGAAGCTGAACATACTGGAAACGAATCTGCAGTAATTGGTTCTCTGATGGCCAATTTATGCATCACACTTCATGTGGAACTTTCTCTTCTCCCTCGAGAGCAAAGGTGATAAGTCCCACTTTTCTCAGGTAAAACGAAAATGCCTCTAAAATATTGGACCTAGGTCCCAAGCCCCCAGTGCAACTTTGGAAGCAAAATTGATTTTGAGGTAAAATTGAATGATGCGCTGCGCATAATGGCAGGTTACTCAAATTCACATATCATCTGCCGTGAGTGCTAGGAGGGCAGTAACTCTGTAGGTTTGTGGACAGGGTTAACGCCTTTCTGACACTGACCTGAAAATGTATTCTTTACTCTTCCAAATCTTTGGTTGTAAATGTCCACCAATCAACCCCAGTTCTACATGCTCGGTCACTGACCGGGCACTGACCATGCACTCCTTTTACAGTACCTCAAGTTAGCAAGGACATCCTCTGTACAGGAAATTGGTTTTCTTGATATGGTAATAGGTTTCTGATTTTGATTTCAGTTAAGAAAAAAAGCGTAAAAGAATACATGCAAAAAGTAGACACCCCTAACCTATTCTCCAAATTCTTTGTCATTACGTATCAAAACATTACTGCCTTAAGGAAATTGATGGGAGGTGTACAAAGTCTATGGGAGATGTTAAAACCGTGTGGGAATCATGTAAAGAGGAGTCAAATTTGACAGCATTAATTGCCCAAAGAAAGAAAGAGAAGGCATACAGATTACAAATGGACATGTACGCTTCTGTAGTGCTTCAAAAGAAAGACATTTCAAGAATATGACTCCAAAATAACAAAAAGAATGTGGATGTCTGTTGGATCTCCCTGAAGGTATTTTTAACTTATGTGTGTGCTCTTTTTGTTGAATGCATTATGTTTGTACTAGTGTATTTGAATGTTTTTATGAAATATCTTATTGTATATAATATGTGCTTTTTATGAAAAAAAATTTTTTTAAAGAACATAATAATGAAAAGCAGTTAATTTTACAACAGCATATTTTTTTGACTAATTTGTTTTAACTTTCCGTGGTATGGATAAAAAAAAACAACAACAACAACAACACATACATACACCTCAGAAGGGTGTGTCGTATGGTCAGGATTTTGACATTTAAAGTGAGGACATTTCAATTGTGTCCAAGTGAGGACTTAAACACAGAGTCCAAGTAAGGACAATACGCATGCAGACACCTTGGGCCTAAGGCCAGGTTGTCTTTCGGACAGGTGATATAACGGTTATTACGCAGCAATCAAAATCTCATCATCTATCTTGGTCACTGCGGTGGAGTGTGGTATCCCATTTTCCTGGAAACCCCGTGGCTATTTGCTGCCTGCCTCATTTAGGTGTGATTTGTCTGAACAAATCTTTTCACCTTTTACAGAACCAGGAAGCCTCGGCAAGCCATAATGACAAGGCAAATAAAACCACCCAACAACAATGGAATATTAACGAATACTTTGATTGGATTGGGGTGTGGACAAATCCTGGCAATACTGGCAGTATAAAAAGGACCTACCGAGAATCTCTCTGAACTTGCTTGGAAAATTTGGTTAACCATTCTCTGTTTTGAGACACTTTGTTTTATGTGAACAATATTATGTGAACTTGCTCACCAACCCAAACTTGATCAATAACACATACATGGGTATGTGGGACTAAAAAAAAAAAAAAAAAGAGAGAAAGTTTTGGTCAGTTATGCATTTGTTCAATCTATCACCATCAAGACTCAAGTCCGTGTCTGCAACATCATCTGCTCTCCCTTCATCTGCTCTCCCTTCATCTGCTCTCCCTTCATTTTGGTGTCTTCACTACAGTTGAAGTGTAAAAGTGAAGGTTGACATACTGTTTTATGGTGGTTTAAAGAAAATTATGCATGAGATGGGATTTGGCTTTTATTGATAAATCAGATTTTAGCCTAATTTTCAATAGATTTTCTAGTTTGACCACTTCTAGTTGAAATAAAACAAAAATAAAAAATGGATTTCCCATAACCAGGCCAATATAGACACGGGTTATCTAAAAAATTTTTAAAAAGACAGAGAGAGAAAAAAAATGCCTATGAGTGCAGCATATGAGTGCTTTCTATCTATTGCATTAATTTTCAATTCATACAATGTAGGCAAATTTCAGTCCTCTAATCTAAGTCGCAGTCATTGATTTACTCTAAATGACATAAAACAAAGCCGCTCCAGCAAACATTACATTTACATCCACATTTCAAAGCGAAATAGGATATGCCAATTTGAGGAAAGCCCTTAAAAGAGCCAGAAACTCATTTTGTTGGGTTAAATGCACCAGAGGGAATTTCACAGGCTTTCAGTAATGGCAGTCAATAAGCCAGATGGATGAAAACAGAATGTAAAATGGGAAATTGATGACATTCAACAGAAAAGAGAGGAGAGAGAGGAACATAGAATACATGCAACACATAACATATACATATACATAGAAAAAATGTATATATAATATAGAAAGACAAACAGATAGATAGATGGATGAATAGATAGATAGATAGATAGACAGACAAATGCAATGTATATAGATATAGACATGCATTTAGATGTACTACCCTCTTAAATAAAAACCTGCTTAAGTTGCTGACAATTGTTTTCATGATTTAAGTATTGATTTTCCAGACTATAAGCTAAAAAAAATATCATGCATAAAAATAGTTTAAAAGAGAAACAACATGAAGACAACTGGTTTAAAAGTTTAGATGTAGTGCATTATTCGAGGGGGAAGGCATTTGAACACATTAATTTATAACACCATAGGCAAATGCTAAAAAAAAAAAAAAGAAACATGCTAAATTTGAGAGACTTCCAAAATATATTCTGCAATTCAAACATACACATTTCCCAAAAAAGTTTTATTTTCAGGGGGTCATGGTCTTTTGAGTTTTCATGGTGATGGATAGTGTACATATTTGTGAGTATATGTATAAACATATGAAGATACATACTATATACATAAGAGAGAGATATAGAATGAGGAAAGAGGAATATATGCATATAATTATGTAATACTCGGGTATGAATGCATGTATGCTCACACAAAAAGAAAGGTAGATTTAATGAGGGTAAAGACAAGAAAGTTATAAAGACACAAAGTGCTGGAGGAAAAGCAACAGAGGAAAGAAAGATATAGATAGAAAGATAGAAAGAAAGGAAGATAGACAGATAGACACATAGGGAGAGAGAGAGAGAGGGGCAGATATTGGAACTAGGTTTATTAGGATTCACATACATGAAGGTCAGCTCTATATCCAATATCAATCACAATTTATCTAATTCATTCTTCCGTCTCTCACCCATACCAGGCATCCAAGAACCAGAACCCCCCCCCCCCCATCTCTCTCTCTCTTTCATCATTCCCAGTCTAGAAAAGATCAGACTAATTCTGCCTCGATACACATACAAATTACACAAAGAGGAGTGAGAGATAGTTGTGAGAGATTCATACTGGTGGGCATATATAACATGAGGAGGATTGAATATCAGACACACAACTGTGGGTGTGAATAACAAGTAGTTGAATTGGGGCTGTGACATAGACAAGATGGATCATGCTGCAAATATCAAAGCAGATACAAAGTGGAAAATCTGTACGATATAGATATGACTTTGCACTTCTTGTGAAAAGATGAGGACTTCTATACACAATGTCTCTTCTCTTCCATATTTCACATTAGAGTGCATTATTAATAAATCTCTCTTTATTACCTCCGCCAAGGGAGGAGGTTATGTTTTCGTTAAAGTTTGTTTGTTCGTCCGTGTGCAAAATAACTCAGAAAGTTGTGAACAGATTTAGATGAAACTTGCAGAAAAGGTTGAGAATGACACAAGGAACAAATGATTAAATTTTGGTAGTGTTACACAGACTTTTATGGGTTTTATGAAGGATTTTTGATATTTTGGCAGGTAGGGTCAAGAACTTGGGAGTTCAAGCTGCGCATGTTTTAGATTTTCATTACGCGCACTAAAGTGCCTGCTCTACTGTGAGGCACGCCACGCATCTGAGGGTGGATGACGTATAAAAAGGCTTCTATATTGGGAATTCGCGCAATTTTAATAGCAATCATATGCAATGGGTGGAAATCACTGATCTCTATGGAAGAACAAGATCATTGGTGGAAATTAGCTGCTTGGCAGAGGTCTGCGCTCTCAGAGTGCTTCTCTATAAAGATGTAATTTTAAAAAGTGCATTTATTTGCTAATAAGAGTGTGAGGTGCAATATCATACATGTAACTTTCTGTCCTCCTGCTGAGCTTTCCAAAGATGAAGTCAGGCTGGCCAGTTAAAACCAAGCACCTGAACTCTAAGTTTATCATCTAAAATGTCATCTTATATCATCTTGATCATATAGATTTCTTGGTCAATTGTTTCTCAGAGGAGTTAAGTTCATATTTGTTTAGCCCCTACTTTTATTCTTTGTAATCACATTGATTACAAAAGATGTACAGTGTATGATTATTCTAATTTCGGAAACCTTGACAACCCATGCTATTTGAAGAGCAGTTTCATTTTTCAATCAGATACTTGACAACATAACTTCCCTTCTTCACCACCATCATTCAAATCAAGTGTCACACAAACCATCCTTCAAATTTATGAACACATCAGGGCACAATATGACAAGAGATATACTGGCCACTTCATCAGATGGCTGTCACACATTTACGGATGAAAAGTCTGCGGAGCATGAAGAAATATTTTGTCACGTCAGATTCGCAGTAGAGACCTTCCCCAATGATACCCGACGCCGTCATCTAAATTGAGCTCCACTGCCACCCCGCCCCCATTGTTTAGATTGTGCTAAAAAGCAGAGAAAGTAATTAAACTTTGTGGAAGGATACCAAGACAAATACATTGCCTCCGGTGCAGCGTCCGTCCCGCCATTAATAAGTCTCGCTACGGCCGAGGTCTTCCATGTGTAAACATAACGAAAGATGGAAGGCGAACTTTCTTGTCTCGGCCCTGACGTCACGCCACATCGGAGAATGACATCAGCGCAAACATGAAAATCAAATTAGGAACCAGGCTCGCGCGTCGTAAGCTCCCTCGTCAAATTGGCTGTGCTTAATTCCCATTCTGCCTCGCGACTGCCGTGAGACCGTCTGGTAATTCTCGTGAGTATGTCTATCCACGTATAGGCCCTACCCCAAATTACAATCTCGCAACATCGTCTCAGCAAGATAATCTCATATGCTTTCATAACCTCCTTCAAACAAAAGGAAACTAATGCTAAAGGTCAACTTTACTTGATATCAATACACACATTTAAAATCCAATATATCTGTTTTCCTTTGCCCACAAAAGAATTGGTTTATAATCAATTTCATCTTTGCAACAACAACAACAACAACAAATTTCTAAACAGTGCCTATATTGGAGAATGTCATTGGTTCTGTTTACAGACTTTCCTGATCAGCCAGTTTCTGAATATTTTCAAATCATATGCATAGCCTGCTGAAATGGCCTGCCTCTGAAAACAGAAAATGTTACCTAAGGCTTGCCTGACCAACTGACTAGTCTATGTAAACTGGATTCAGGTTACTAAACTATACATCATAGGAACAGATTAATGGCATTACTCCACTGCTGTGAACTCCAGTATAAATCTATAGACATAACAGATGCTATAAAACCGGAAATTTTCACATGCTTAAAATTTTCATGAATTTTATGAGGAGCCAAGATTCGCAAAATTAAAATGCATGCAAAAGTTAATGTCTACACTATGTATGCACTAAATGCCAATAGCAAGTCAGGAAAATTTTATGCCACGAACAAGGCTACTAGCTCCAATTTGAAAAAAAAAAAACTTTCATGCCACGAATATTTCTGGTTTTAAAAAAACTAGTATATATCTTGAGTTTTTAGTTATTATCTAATATATTCATGGTATGTTCTCACAACTCTTGCTGTAGGCCCTACATATACATGTGCATGTGTATATCATGTATACACGTATGTATACATATAATTATATCCCCACAGAATATGATATAAGAAAAACAAATCAAAGCTGTAGAAACATGACCAACAGTAAAAATTAAAATCACATTCAGAAATATTTTTCATTCGTATCTACCAGTAATCTGGTCCTTTTGCATATCAATACTTGGTGTTTTAACAAATTCAAATGAATCGCGGTCCATTTGATATGGGGGTGGTGTTAAACGTCTGTTATTGTTTAGAAAAAGGGAAGCCGAAAGATCTTATTCATGGAATCACACACAAATACACACACACACACACACACACACACACAAACTCGTACAAATCAATACTACTCACATCAAAAGGATCCAACTGGTATTCAGGTCGGTATTTACAAGGAAATCTGGTTTAGAATCATGAACACTTGAGCACCCCAGCTGTGTTTGTATACGCCACCTGCCACAATTCTCATCCAACAATCAAAGAATTCCTCATCCTCCATCCGTGAGGTTTGTTACTTTCTCATGATTGTTTTCATGCATCAGTTCACTTCCATCTTTTCTCCACCGGATTCATGGAAAAGTGTGTGGGGGAAAAAAATATCATACTTCCGTTCAAAGTATTTTCATATTTTGAATGTATGCATTCACTAAATTGCGATGTTGCTTATTTTCACTCATCAACTCCTTTAATATCACTGCAATGTAAATGTTTTCTGACACATTTTTTATCATATTGATCACATAATTTTACAAGCTCGACAGACACTTTTCCAATGGTGATCATTACGTCGTATGAGAATGATAAGGGTGTTAAGTTGCCACTAAACCCATCGTGTTCGAGACAACTTAACACCCTTCTCATTCTCAACATATTTCTGCTTGCTCTCAGATATTCTGTAGTAAGTGTATGCGTGCTGTGTGCAATCACTAATGAACCCCGTGACCTCCACTTGAGCACAGTGAGTTGGCCATCATCACCCCACCCAGAAATCACAGCCTGTGATCGGTGGATGCAATGCTCCACCACACTTTCATCCCACCCTTCAAAGAGGAACGCACCGGACCGTTTCTGCACAAGACATCAAGGTACAGCTGTCCTGTATTTTTTTCTTAGAAAGCACTCCAGTGGAGCACATCATCAAATCAAGTACAGTAAGGTTTAAGACACAAAGAAATTCTGCATAAATTGTGATATAACTGTTTGAAACAATGCTCAAATCATAATTTTCAATGTAATGGTAAATTGGCATGACTTCTCAGTGCACAAGCATTCAGAATAACAAAACTGGAAATAAGTTTGTTTGTTTGTTTGTTTGTTTGTTTGTTTGTTTTTTCACGTAAAGAAACTGTTCAATACGAAAAGACAAAGAAATACTGCATAATAGGATTTTCACATGCTTACAAATAGAGGGAAAAGCAGAGGGGCCATTGTATATGGGGTATATTTCATAGGTGTTTTTATTTTCACAAATTTCATGAGTTGACTGATATTTGCAATTTAATAACTTACAAAAATATTGCATTCCATTATAGAAAGGCACTGTATTGTATAAAATGTGGGAAAGCATTGATATTTCTCAATAAAAGGAGTATTTCTCATTTCTAATTTCCTCACTTGGATTCTTCCATGCAAATTCAATCACTTGTAAATTCATCTTAGAAGTCTCAATTCAAAAAATAAGTGGTGCATCACACTGACAACAGTAGGTCTAAGAAATGCTCTGCCCCATTAATCCCAAGTTCCATGAACTTTAAACACTATAATTTGTCAGCTGAGAACCAGTAGGGCATTGAGTTATTGGTATCATAAAAATCAAAACCATAATTTACCTGATAACTGGAAAATGCTTACATATCTACCAATGTTTGATTAAATACTCTTTTTATTTCATGAAAATTGATTGTTTTGTTTTTATTTACACTTGAATCTTAGAACACAATAGTACCCTCCTGGTTCTCGACCGATGATATCTCTCACAGTTGGACAAAGATACTGGTTCCATGTGTCAGAGTCTCTCCTCTTATTCATTTATTTTTTAAATGTTCAGAACACACAAACTAAACGTCTGTTGTTTTTAAACTAAAATTCCTATGGTCATCTGACAGGTACTATGCAAACCTTTCAGGGGATCTCAGACTTAAGTTTAAGAACACTTTAAAAGAGAAGAGAGAACTACATCCAGAGTACCCAGGTATAAGTGAAGGTCGTGGAAAATGCACCCCTGTTGACTCCAGTCTTCCTCAAGAAGTTGTTGACTTACTTATGGAACATTAGAAAGGGAGTTCAGGGGCGGCCACTTCGAGAGGGCGGGGGAAAAGAGTAAGTGGGAGGGTCAAGAAGAGATGGGGTTGCCAGCCGACAAACACTCACTCAATGAGGCAGAGTGAGGGCTCTCTCCCTTGAATATCAACGAGTGTAGATGCTGCCAAATGGCAAGAGAGAGGACCACTTTGTTTTCTTCTTTCAGAATGCTTTTAGAGGCAGGTTTTTCCTGTTGCAATCACACATTAACACACACTATTTGTATGATATTACTTTGGCCATGACAAGAAACAACAAGAACACAATGATTTCAACAAGATATATAATGTAAATTATATTACATAAATATATACATACATACATAAATACATGAATACATACAAATATATATCTACAAAGAAATAGCATGGACAAACCCACAGATGCTGAAGTATATTCTGTATCTCTCTCTCTCTCTCTCTCTCTCTCTCTCTCTCTGTATCTAACTAACACAAAAACATGAGAAATGAAGGGAAAATCAGGAAAAGAGGAACATATCAAGAATCATGAACATATGAAATATGAATTATGATATATGAATATAATATGCTGGAAGAGTATATAATAGCTTACTATTGATTAAATATACATAAATATGATGAATCTATATGATACAACATAATATACTAGACAAAACTATAAATGGATAGATGAACAGATAGACTGCTACATTGGTTAAACAAGACACTGCTTGGTTATTCATTTTTAGTGGGTAGGGAACGATTACACGTTGTTATATATTGACTTTTCCTCTCTCTCTCTCTTTCTATCTCTCTACATAAATCTCTCCCTCTCTCTCTCTCTCTCTTTGCTATATCTCTCTTACTCTACCACCGCAAACATATCACTCCCGTACTCCTGACGGATGAGATATTGAATGAAAACAATATGAGCTAATGAAATGTAGCCACCTGTCAATATCGCGACAGAGGAAGATATTCTATGTTGACCATCTCTCACTAACGGCTAGATGAAATCTTTTGTGGCCTCTCTGTGGAACACTGTCAATGATGAAATGAAATTCCTGTGCCAAATAAAACACAGCGGCAATGTAATATGAGGAAGGGAGTGTCACTAGGCTAATCATTTTTTTTTTTTGTACGTGTCGAGTTTTGTGTTTCACGAGGGCATGCTTGTTAAACATCCTCATAGCGAGACCCATTTAGTGTTACCCCTTTTCAAGGAAATGAGTTCATATCCGTGCATCAATACTAATGACAAAAATATTAGTAATATAGGGTTGTTTAGCATGGGTCTCACTCCAATACAAGGCCAGAGAAATATACAGAATTGTATCTCTAAAATGATAATAGTTATGCTGTTAAATCTGTTTAAAATCATAGAAAGACCACTTGCCCCTACCCCCTCAAAAATTAAAGGAAATTTTCACTGTTCTAACTTTGTCATCATGCCTTCTAATCATCTTCTGTATATATGTACTGAATTGAAACTTGTGGTGCATTCTCACATGAAGTATACCATTGCTTCAAGACCAACAGAATACAAACTGTATTGTGTTTGCAATAGACCAGGGAGGTGTTACAGAGATGGAGTGGCAACTCTTCGTAATTCATGCAAACACATGTTTGGGTTCAAGGCGTTACAATGGGATGTCTAGCATTCCATTACGCTTTGAAGTCATGCTCGGCACCGCTCTAGTTGCAAGACGAAGTTCGGAGACGAAGAACGCATTTCACCTTTCGTTGAATTACAAGCTTTATTTCACCGCAAAATTTTATATGAAATACTCGAATTGATTTAGAATAGTTTAGGAAAGAATTCAATAATATTAACATGTATATCTAGTTTCTTCGTAATCCGCAAATCAAAAGGAAATGAAAATTAGGCCCTCTTAAAAACCTAATTTTTTCTATAATGCGCACATTTCCACATGTTAATTTTCTATCTTTTAATAAGGGATATTTTGATCTTTCAAATAAAGTACTCCATTAAAGCGTGTTCCAGCTTGTTTTTAAACTATTTGCTGTTAAAATTGTGAGTTTAACACTGCATTTTGATTCGCTGCTCCAATTCAAGGTACACAAATTCATTGTTGCTATTACATTGAAAGAGAGAGCGAATTGCAGTAGGAGCAAATATTTCTAGATGTGAGAGCGCTAGTCCCGATTATTGATGCTCTCTTTTGTCAAAGCACATGGGTAACACCCGTAGTTGAACGCATAACTTCTCGGCGGTGCCGCGCATGACTTCAAAGGAGAGCTAATAGTGGCCTATCCTTCTCTAGCACCTCCCTGAATAGACAAACCTGCCGCACTAAATCCAAGTTCTCTCAGAAATGGCTATACCGCCCTCTAGAGTTGAGAGACAGGGCAGTCATCAACCGAGCTAGTCACTGTAACCTCCCTTTTCTTTAGCTGCCTGCTATCAATCTCATTGGCTCCAGCCAGCCCAGAAATGACATCCTTTCGAAGGGTCAATAACATCCAGACAGAAATACAAAGCCCCAGTGGATGGTATGTGACAGTACTCACATTTGCTCCAGTAAATATGACACGAACAGGGCATTAAAGGTGGCAAGGAGAATAAATAACCATGCCCCAACACATAACTCGGAGTGATTAGGCTTGTAAAGATGCACAGTAAGCCATACACATTTGTTCTCATTAAGATTCCAGAGAACTGTCCTATATAATGGATGTATTAACCATCCCAAACAAGCTATGACTTTGTATAAACTATCATCATTTTAGACTAAATGCAAGATATGTTTAGTGTATTACTCTACTGTTTCATGGAAACAAACTCAACCACTAAAAATGGGAAATATTGCATAGCTCCCTCTCAAGTCTCTTTTGCTAAAATGACATCAATTAACAGACACCGATGATTTCACTCGGAATATGAATGTACTTTATATTCCAGGTGTATACAGTATGTCCCAAAAAAAATTACAATCAAATTTTCGTATTGATAACACCAAATATGATCAAACTGTCTAAATGCTACTTCAGGGTCTTAAAATATAACATCTTAGCTCTATTCTGCTGAAATCCCCATTTAATTTGTTTGAGCGGTCACAGAGAAATGTAAAAAGTTGCAAAGCATGTCAGGAGTCTGATTCTTCCAAGTTTAGCACTTCAATGCTTTTGTGTATGAATACGAATAGACAGAACTTGGAGGGAAGAGATTCTTGACATCCTCTATAAAATTCCTCATTTCTCTTTGACCACTGAAGCAAATCGAATGGGGTTTCTGTAAAATGTGGGCAATGAGTTATAGTTTCATACCCTGAATTTGTATTTGGATTGATTCACTATTTTTAAAGATATCACTGCGGAGGGTCCCGTTGTAATTTTTTTTTTTTGGACATACGGTATAATGATATTATCATGTCAGATCACCAACAAATCATATTACCTAGTACATCCACATCAACTATACAGCCCTATGTAATATGGTCATTCCATAACTTGTCTTGAGATTCATTATGTCATGGCATGCAAAATTTTTGTTTGTTTTCTCCCCATTTTTCAACATATTCAAAAAGGCCAGAACAAGTCTGCGCATTTCGAAATGAGATTCGTTTTTAATTTTCTTAAAACATTAGTATTTATGACTCATGGCATGAAAGTTTATGAATAGGTTGCCAAATAGAAATTTACTAATTTTAGGTATTCTAGGTACAGAATAGCACACTTTATGTGTGGTCAATTCATACAAATGTAGGTACTAATCTTCTAATTTATGCTATCACTCTTTAGAGATACAGCAAATATAACCAAATGATGCATACTAGGTATGATAAAAATTTGTAAGAATTAAAACAAAAATATCACAACAAATAAAAAAGGAAGCCACGTAACTAAGCTGATGCCTTGTTGCTTTGGTGTTGTTTAGACTCACTGATTCTACACACTGCATTTAATGAAATTCACCAGTAATCTACACACATAAACTTAGCACACAAGTGCTGGTACCAGTGGTAGTGCCTTTATTCCAAGGACAGAATCAGCCTCATAGTTCAACATCCATTGTACTTGTAATCCTTAGGATGACGAAATGTTCATTCCCGTAAACTTGGCATATCATTTGTCATGTTATAATTTTGTTTCCTCCCCTGAGGAAAGGATAATAAAAAAAAAAAAAACAGCCAAATTAATGAGGCAATATAATGATGCAAAGTCTTGTCACTGGGCGACATCAGAAACAAGGGGAAATAATTACCGCAATTTCATTACTCAAGGGATTGACTTGAATGCCTCTTCAATTCATGGACATGCAAATTATGGTGATTACATCTCCAACTCATTACCACAGAATAGAAGATATATTTCATGCCTATGTGAACAGAATATGATAAAAGATAAAATAGTGTGTAGTCACGTACACATGTCAGCGATTCACACACATCATATCTCAGGAGCAAAAGGAAAAAAAAAATAGAAATGATTGTAGAGACAAAACTCCCAAATCAATTCCAGCATTTTTTCAAGGGGGCGGGTGAAGAGTACTGTTTGTATCAATTCAGGGAAATGCAAATAATAGTATAAACATTGCATGTGTGGGTGGTAGAGATGTCCTTTCAAGTGAATGGCTGATGACAAATGTCAAATGAGGTCACTGTACTTCCTTTCGTGTGATATACATGTATGTACCCCTGCATCCAGAAATATACATGTAGTATATGTGACCCGCTACAACAAAATGATCCTAAAGTCGGGTGAGGTCGATTATTTGAAAATTGCATGACAAAATTCCCTAATCTTTCTGCTTTAAATTGATATATAACACATCTTATGAAAATAATCGGCTGCGGAGATATCGATGTTAAAAGAGAGCATGTCGAGACGTATGGGAAATCACTATTTTGAGAAAAGCGCCCTAAAAGTTTTCCTTGCAACGCAATCGCAATCAAGGGACACGCAAGTCAGTTTTCACCTCCGGACAATAGAAGGTAAACCCTAGCAACCCCCGAAATGCTCATTCAAGCACAGCGTCGGCGGTCTCCTCACCGACCAATCAGTGACCAGGATGCCAGGAGAAGCGGCTGGGCATAGCGCACCCCGCCCGCACGCACCAGTCGACTTGGCAGTGTGCGAGCTTCACGCTTCGGTTAGCGGCAAGCAGCAAACTGACCAATGAGATCACTCCGGTCGTTGTTAGGGGCGGAGCCTATCTGTGGCGCTCAATCCAAATTTTCGAACCGGTTTCTGCTTGGTTGAAACGCCAAAAACATGGCCCAGAAAAACGCTATTTTTTGGTCTTTCCTTTCATCATTTTGCTTCAAAATTTTGACAGATGATAGAAGACATGTAAGACTCCAATAATATGTCAAAATCAGAAAATCGTAAGTTTTGACCAATTATGATGCTCTGACTTCAAACTCGATTTTCACGGCTTCGACCGTGCGCGACTTTAGGACCTTTTTGTTGTAGCGGGTCACATATAAATACTGACTGCTTCGAAGGTAATAGTAAAAACTATTTGCAAAGAAGTTATTTCTCCAAAGTGCTATGCCCCAAGACAAAGTCAAAGTGCAACAAAGCACATTTGAGAAATCACCAATGGCAAATAGATATGACCTGCCCCCCCCCCCCCCCCAAAAAAATGCAGTTGATATTTGTTTTATGTACCACATCCCACTTAATTTCAAGTTATCTATGCTAAATCAAGGCATTGAAATGAAATTGTTATACTACCGGTCAGAGAAGATCTTGAAAAACCACTAGATGACTGCTGGACAGTTAACTGAAAAATGTATCTCACATGCAAAAATTAATTGAAAACCGTAAACGCTTACCGTCTCTTTAGCAGGTTCCATCTTGGCTGCTTGCTAATATCAAGTTGCAAATCAAATTAAAGAATTTGGTAGGCATAGGCTCCAAATAAATCCAATGGAACAATGCACTCTCTCAATGACAATGGTTCATTTATCCCGTCAGCAATGTTTATATTTTACCAGCAAGATCAGCCACTTTTTGGGTACAACATCCAAGTGTGAATGCCAATGTGGTATCAAAAGAATGTGTTTGTATCAACAGAGCTTGAATGGATGCAGAAGATATGAAACAAATGCTGCCCAGCTAGACTGATAACCATGGAAAAGGCTAAAACTCGCACTGATCACAAGATCACAGAACACTTCTGAAGTCAAGATCCAAACTCCACTGGACCAAAAAAATTCCAAACAAGAATTTGCTTTGTCATTGGGTGAAATAATATGTTGCAGCAGGTATTGTATCTCCTATACAACTTGCAGAGAAAGATTGTTCCTATTTGGCATAAATGCTCTAAGCCTCTCTACATAGTAGAAAACCCTGAAAGCTGCACAGTATATTGTGCATTTTGCAGGCAGTCAAAGCTCCCATGCAGTGTCTGGAAAAAAAAAAAGAAGAAGGATCTAAAGGATCTTACTCTGAGAATTGGCTTAGGGAATGCCTCTACATGCACAGACCAAAACAGCTATCAAATTTCAGCACCTATAAAAGTCATGTGCTGGTATGCACCGTAATACATCTGTATACAGGAATCAGTTAGCCACTGGTGTTTTTACAATTATTGAACCTGCAAGTTTTGTTCAAATGCCAACCGTATATGCAATTCAATACTGGCACTTACTAATACTAATACTTACTAACACTTACTAATATTTACTAATACTTGCTGATATAGAGCTGACACAACTGAAAATATCTCATGAAATATTTGTTTGTGTTTGTCAAAATACCCCCAGCAAATGAAAAATATATTGAGCAAAAAAAAAAAAAATGATAATAGTAAGTATCACAGCTCATGAGAAACAAATTATTTTAATAAAACAAAAAAATCTTAATCAGTTTTTTTTTCCAACTATATGTTGGGGTTTGCCCAGATGATTATAGTCATGCAGATGGTTTTCAGATCTATTCAAATGAGGCAAGCTTAATACGATTTTCTAAATAGCAGCTGCTTATATAAGAATATAAAAATTTCTGATACTACCATTTATGATTGTGCCATAAGTGACATTTTATACTTTTATTGCAGAAAATTACACTTTCGTTAGTTTTTTGTCCAATATCAATGCAAGATTGTGAGATGATGACACTGTCAGCTCACACATTTACATATTCATTTCAACTTTATGAGAAATGTTTGGCAAAAATTGTCAAAAAATGACCATTTTATAGCTTTTTTCACTTTGATCTACAATGTAGTTTTGATCAAACATTCACTCCTGTCATTAAGAAGTTTTACTCTTTTTTTAGACGAACTTTAAGTGGTCTGGAATTCCCCTTTAACTTGACTTCATTCCAATCATTTTCATGTGAGTCATACAGACTTCCTGTGCAAAGTGCCTTGACATAAAGTTTGAAGGTGTGCCCAATTAGATCTAAAATTTGTAAATTTCAGCAAGACAAGAAGTATGAAGGCATCAATCTTACCTTCAATACAAACAAAACTTGACAGAGAAATGCATTAGCTTCTGCAGCACACATTAGAATTTATGTCAGAAACAGCCAGGAGTTTTCCTATTTCAAGCAGCAGCGAGGGTGACAACTCTAATTTTTATTCCAGGCTGGTGAGTAATCGTGGGAATACCCTTCTAGCACTGAAAGGGAACTTATTCAGATTTGTAGAAATGACCATAATGCAGCTTTAGGTACCAAATGAAGCACAGAAATATTGTGAAAGAGGCAGAAAACCAGTGTGGTTCCAATGAAAAGCAACAATGACAGAAAAAAAGAAAGACATGGGTTGGAACACTAACAGTGCATTCAGTCATCTCCTCAATCTTTTGTTCAGTTTACTTATTCACATTGTAGGGTTCTTGTGCAACTTGTGAAAATTTTCATTCTTTTGTTTATGGTAAATACACGTGTACATGCATGTAGAGAATGAAGTTCCCAGACAATAACAATGGACACACACACACACGCGCACACACACACACACACACACACACACACACACACACACACACACACTCTCACACAAACAAGGGGGGTGATAGAGGAGTAGAATCTCTTCTGAATTTGTTGAAAATTCATGCATAGGTTCTATAGCACAGCAATTGAATGCTTAGTAATTTACTGGTTTTGATGTTCCATGCCCCAAGTCACTCTTCCACAGAGTTTGGATATGAAGACCAAAGAAGAGGTGTCTTGATTTTAACAATTTTAAGCTGTATTTCAGAGGAAATGTTAAAATCCTGTATGGAACTTGGTAGTAATCTTGTACAGAACAACTACTTTCAGTTTTCATTAAATCTTCTTGTTATTTATACTACCAGACTGATAAAGGAGTATTAGTATCTCATAAAAAAGTTAACTTATAACCATCTTGTGCAAATTTGTGCATCATAATGCTCGCCAGTTTAGCACTTGAATATAAAATCTTTTGAGTTAAGTGACTGGATAATGCATTTTTCTGTGTGTTTAGTATTATTTTACAATTAAAGAAGTGTATATATATATATTTCTTTTTAAAACTTTCTTTGCATGTCCTATATTCTTTGCACACTAAATAATTGCTGCCTAAAACATTGAAGTGAACAGTGAATTACTGCTGGCTAGTTATGTTATATTTTAAGAATGATGCATACATGTACTTAAACAGAAGTGCTGCCTTTAGTCGAAGTAATTTGCTAACATCTGCGATAGAGCGCAGAAATTCTTGGCGGCACGGAGCATGGGTACAAAGGAAAGATTCTATTGTTTCTTCTCCTTCTCTAACACCTCCCTGCACAAAATAAACACCAGGCCTTGGTACACAGTGCATACAAAAGGTTTAATACTTGAATAGACTCTACACTCCCATGAAAACGTTGAAAATGTAAAGGCCTATAAAAAGAAGATAAAAAAGAGACAATACATAAAACACTGCATCCCAATAAATACAAAATAATAGAAAATGTTTCCTCTTTCAAAGGTGTGTGGCTCATTGGCCATTAACCTATCTCCCTACCGCATATAGATGTAAACATTTTGTCGCTAGCAGTAGGGTAAATATGCTGGCCATACACTATGTGCAAATGAATGAGATGATCTTCTGCACCCCCGCAGAGGTCAAGTGGAATCATTCGGTGTTTACTTGTGCACTTCGGGTAAATGTAAAGTTAAGGTACATTTAGGCATCATATATGCAGTACTCGCTTCTTAGTTTTCCCTTTTTACCATAATGAAAACATTTTCCTTCACAAGAGAAATGCATTTTCAGAGCTTACAAGTTGATATTTCTTTTCCCAACACATAACAGTTATTGCTGAAAAAGTGTATAAAACTACAGCAGTTTGGAGATATGTTTTTTGTGAAAGACCAAATAGAGCTTGCACTGTGTGCACCAGCATATTGCTGTCAACACATTATTACTGCAAGTTTGTTACAGCTATTGTAAAACGAGGAATGTTTGCCTGCATTTTAATTTTGCAATTTTTGCAAGAGCCAAGATTCGCGAAATTAAAATGCACAAGAAAGTTCTTGCTTACACTATATGCATTGAACGTTAGAGGCATCTCTCATAAATTTCATGCCGCAAAAAAAAAGGCTGTTGGCTCCAATTTGTGAAAATTTTATGTTGCAAAAATATCCCGTTTTACAGTATATGCAATAGTGAGAATTATCACAGGGTCTGGATAAAATCTTTCCTGGTTTCAGCTGCCAAGGTGGGCCTGATCTGAGAATTAAGGTACATGTATACACAGCACATGGTGGTGAACGTACTGTGATGTGTGTTTTGAATGACGGGACAGAAAATCTCGGGATGATTATTTCCAACGCTCACACGCTCGCTGCAGTGCAAATTATCGTGATAATTAAGAAACTAACGACCTCAGCCAACAGTTCCCCATAGTGTCATTCATGCAGGCAAAACAGCGGGATGTCAATCGTGTTCCAAATATTGAGATTATTCTTGCACCTCTTCAGATGGACTAAAAGACCCTACTAATTGCCAATCGTGATTTTTTGTCAATCAAATTGCACATGATTGAAATCCACCAAAATGGTAACCCCGTCCTTGAATTTATGTACTGTGATATGGTGTAAACAGAAGCTGTGTACGTTGGCTTGCATTCTGTCAGACACACTCCCACACGACGATGATATTGTACCTCTTTTCATGCTAACAATTGACATCCAGTACTCGGAATGTTTAATGATGGAAATATAACGTGATGTTCATTCACATGACTGAATCCATTGTTAAGTGTATACCCCTATGTCTCGTTCACTTTGGTAGGCTGAAAAGATAGTCAGGGACTAGAGGGAGATATTACACACACTAACAGACTCTCGCTCTATGCTTTATTTGAGACTAATATAATCACTGATGGAAATATGTGTGAATATGTGGTGAGGATGAAGTAATGTAAACCACTGAAATCAGAGAGAATAGGGAGAAAAGAAGAAAACTGACATAGATATCACCCTCGATCATTTCGGAGAAATGTAGAGAATATATGAAGAGTTTGTTTGCAAAAACCAATAAGTCCATATTTGTCAAATGGAGATATTTGCAATTAAAGGTCAAGAAAAATAAAGAGAATAATAAGACAATTTTTGCTTCTTTTGACCATAACTTCAAAAATATACCTTTATATGTAGTGACCAATGTATCATTTAAAAGGTATTATTTTGTACTTTATGACAGAGACCGTACTTCAAAATCTTCAAAAATGGACTTATCAGTTTTTGCAAACAAACTCTTCATATGCAACAACAAAAAATGTGACTGATCGACATAAGTTACAGGTTCACACATTGTTGCTAATCTTAAAGATTGATTAAGAGTTTCAAGTTCAATGATAAGCTCATCATTTTCATGTGCAATTTTTTGTTTGTATCCATTAACAATACTTGAATCGCAATGACTGACTTTGCTACTCTCGAAGTAAACTCTAATTGTTGCTTCAATACTATGGTGTTACTTTAAAGACCCAGTAGCTGTGGGAAATGTGGGTGGTCCGATCAAATCAACCATAATTTTGCTGCCCACCAGGATGCATTCGCAAACCACAAATAGCGCCAGTCGGCGAATATGTACATCAAAGCATACACTCATCAGTAACGGTTCACTCTAGTCCAGATTCTTTGGCTGCATTTGTATAAAGCTGTAAACAATTTTTTAAGGGTCTTTTCGAATATATTCCAGTCGGGCCAGCTCTTACACTATATGAATCCTTGTGCTACTGTGTCTTTAAGAGGGATGGTATCGCACTAGCAGAGATGAGGATTGCAAGGTCTTTTAATCCATTGAGGACGGACTGATTTTGCTACAACATGCATTTTCCATAGACATCTGCCCAAGTATACTTGGACTTGTCCTCAACAGGTTAATTGTGTGCAATATATAGTAATTAGAAACCACTTCTAAAATAGTACAGATCATACCATTCTGAGAGGAATGCAAAATTTATTTGATGAAAATCGGTTTTGGAATGGCTGAGACATCTAAAAACAAACTAAAAGACTGCGATGGTAATAAAAGGTGGGTCCCATCTATTATTAGGATCGCTCTGTTTGGGATATTGCAGCAATTTTATCACCAGTTTTCATCAAATAGATGATGAATTCCTCTTCAAATTACACGCTTCTTTCTTATTTCATTAGAGGCTTCTTGTTATCTCCCCAAACATTTTAGAGACGTGAAGTAAGGTCTTAACCAAAACTATTCAATCCCTTTAACTCCCTCACTGTAAGACCTTCTTCTGGTTCCAAAATAACAGAAAAGAATTCAGAGCATGCCAGGATAGCCAATGAGATACTAATTATACACCCCCATACATGTTTTATGATGAACATCTGGAAAAAGACTACATGCCAGGTCAAAGGTTGAGGGCTGATGGTGTGCAGCCCCCAGCCATCCCTAATGGTCAAGAGATGGGTCGTCCGTCATCATTAATATGAAACTTGATCTCGTAGACAGGCTAGGAGGAAAAGGTGGGCAAGAGGGGAGGGGTATGACAGAATCTCCTGGTATACCTTCAATGAGGTATTGAATATGATACGCAGTAAACCGTCATCCACTCAGATAATGGTCGACATCTCGTCGTTGATCTTACTTACAGGGTAGTCTACTTTATACTCATGCTCACATTTAGAGCGGCAAACCCTTTTTGGTAACATGACCCCGAAGAGTGCGGAGTCTTAGACTTCATTTTGACAGTCTGATCAGGTGCGTTTACCACAGATCTCTCTCAGAACTTAAATATGCACCAAAAATACCCATTAAAATTCTGTTGTGGGTTTTGTCAGTTGTTTTTTCTTTAGTTCGTAAAATTAATTGACTTATTAGCTTCTTGATCTTGTCAGGGCACAAGTTCAATGCACAAATGTATTCTTACTCTTCTTGTTCATAATCAAAGGATCCTAAGTGTCTCTTCATCAAGTGATTTTGTTTGTTCATCCCATCGTGTAAAGAATATTCATTACCATTCACACACACACACACACACACACACAAACACATACACCTCTATGTATGCATGGACTGTATGTATGTATGTATGTATCTATGTATCTATGTATGTATGTCTGTATGTAGGTATATACTGTATGTATGTATGTATGAATGCCTGTATGTCTTTATGTATGTGTGTCTTGTATATTCTAGACTTAACATATGAAATTATAGGGTTGTTTTAAGATCACATAACACAAGTATCTTTCAAATTAAAATACTTGTTTTCCCTCTTAAATGTCTTGGTAAAAAGATCATACATAGATCACTATCACTGAGACAAAGAAGTGCAAAACGAACCGCCCCTCAAAGTGTTGATTCATCACTGGACTATTCGCAGCCCTTCAGCCAATCCCCACGCTCTGCTGGTTCCCCCGACAGATTCATGCCGACAGCCCCAGGTGGCCGCTGGATCGGTTTCCATTAATAATCAGGCTGCTGCAACCTCGTTAAGTCTACACTAATTAATGAAGTGACACGATGTGTTGGAGCGAACAACAAGTTCAAAGGGGAGAGGGTTGCATATATCTCGTAAAGGAGCAGTCCGTAGTACTATCATAAACATTTGCTGCATTATGCTATACACTGTAAGTATGACAAAAAAGTATGATGGTAAAAGTGTGTGTGCAGCTTTAACATCCTAGTCCGACCAAATACCGGTAGCCATCCATTGTAAAATGCAGTACATGTGTATATTTTAGCATGGTGGAAAAATAAGTAATGTTTGTCTATTTGGGCTATCTGTATTATGACCAATCAAAAATATAATAGCATTAAAATGGAATTCATCTGAAAAACTATTACATTAAAAAAGGGCAATCATCTCCAAAAATCATGAATTCTATCAGAAAACCACTTCACAATCTAGGTCATGCAACTAGCTGACTACAAACACGATTTACAGACATTTGCCATTAATCTCAGGTCCCACACAGAATTATTGCCAAATTAGATTTCAACCTGGGAAAAAGCAGGAACAAAAATACAAAAACAAAAACAAAAACAGAAAAAGCAAAAACAAATTCAACATGCTTGGAACACCACAATACACTGATTACATCAACAAAAAAAAGTTACCGTGTGAAATAAATGGATCTCAAAGACCTTATTAACATGCATCTTTTTAATGATAAAAAAGAAAATGGAATGCTTGAATGATGTTGCATATACTCACAGCTTCTATCTTCCTTACGTTCCCTGTCACACTGTCAAAGCTGTTCTTACGTACACTGTAGTTGGCTCCCATACTCGGGCTTTAAACGTTGAGTGTGGCCCGCACTCTAATGTCAGAAGTCAAAACTCCTCGCAACCTGTTCTCATGTCGTTAGCAATGATGCGCATCAATGCCGGGCATCCATCCGCGGAAACTTGGCGCTGCTTCACTGACACGTGGTAACGTCTCTCTCTCCCCGATCAGACGATGCTGGCAAAGTTGCATCCGACAGTGCCACGCGGCATGAGTATCACATTGAGCTTTGCAAATTCCAAAGTTACTTTGCACAAAAGTTTGGCATTGGGTGGTACATACTCAACCAGCTGGTAGCAAAGCAGACAGGTCATTGGGGCTAGATCAATAAATCTTAAAGTTTTATGCAGTCGGATCACTCCATCCTGACCATAACTCTTTGGGATGTCCAGTTTCATCCAGGGCCACAAGTTCATGGGCTGGGCAGAAGACTGTATCTTGATTTTGGTAAAAACACACAATTTGACCAGAGATTGGATGAAAAATCTCTGGCTTCACCCCAAGAATTACATCTAACTTTCACTTTAAGAGCTTTAACACACTGTGTCTACACATTCCACATCCAGTGTATGCAATACAAAGCCTGATTAAAGAGCTTCTACCAACTCAACCCTCTTAGTTACTATTTCCAATATCATACCAAATGTTGTGACTGCTGCATCAAGTACAGTCGACAAAAATCTTTGGCGGAATTCATCACAGAAACACCAACAAAGTCAAGAAAATGACACCTTTATGTGTATAAACTGCTAATACACATTCACTTAACCACCATTGATTGTGAACTGAAAATACTCTACTAATTAAAAACAAAACCCACAAATAGCAATGAAAAGAACACAACAACAACAACCAGAAGCCTTCTGACGAGTTCGCATCCAGTGACCGGGCCAGGCTGGTGTGCAAATTCCAAACACCAGCTGTTCTGATGGACCCTACACAAACACTGGCGGACTGGATATGGGCAAATGTAAAGCCAGCTAGCCTCCGGCAAGCACATCCCACATCTCAATAAAAATAGCCCACAGGGTTCTGCCCCCCCCCCCCCCCCCCAATCCTATTCCTGCTCCCTCCACTATAGTTTAAAGAGACGGTGGTTCAATCGCTGGCAGTCTTGGACAACATCTTAAAGGTATCAGCAGCCCTGATTTGTTAGCATTAACTCCTTTCCACTACAAAACATTAAAAGGTGAAGCTAAACAGAACCAAAATACAACCTTCCATATTTCGATGAAACATAAGTCAATGAAAATAAGACATTAAAAACATCCACTAAAATTCCTTTGCTGTCATTGATTGTGGCTGCTCAAACATCTTTGGTACATCTCAATACCATACTTGATGTACAAGCTACACAGAAATTGCGACCATGAATGGAAGGAAATGGAATTTTAGAGGGAAAACATTTTTTTCTCTCCTTCAGTAATAAGCACATTGCTATTCAAGACCCTCTTCCACTCATTATTACCAAATTAAGGCTACCATTTTTCCACAAAACTTTGGATAATGAATGTACCGAGTGAAAAAGAAAGGATCAAGACAGAGACAAAGCAAACATCCTTTCCCTGTTAAAGAGTGTCCGCCATGCTTGCTTCCACACAGGGTGCATTAGAATTCAGGTGCAAATATGATCTGTCCACATTGGCTGTGTGTGCCAAGAGTTCCTCAAACAATGGGTTCTTCTCAGGAGGCGCATTAACACAATGAGATCACATGGTTCAAAGACCTTCATGCTGCATGGTCCAAATACAACAATGAAAAAATTGCCATTTGTATTCTGGCCACAACAAATATGGATGAACCATGAAGAAGAGAGTGTGGTAAACTGATATTGAATATCCATTGTCATTAAGAAATCAAAACATGTTGCAGTCTTGCAGCAGGATTTCGATCAAAATGGATAGCCATTTGAGGAAAATAAAGACAAAAATGAACAAAGACTTGGAATAAGAAAGATTTATGTTCTATCAAGAATTCATGGGATTGATAGTACAACAGTTTTAACTTTCCAAAGATCACCATCTAAAAAACTGCATGCAGCATTATCTGCAGTGAGGTTGCAAGTGATAAAGGTAGAGTACATGCATTGTTTAAATCCTAAGATCACAAACCATCTCTCTTTAAAGTAGCGTAAATTTCAAACTGAGTTCTACAGTTTCTAATTTGCTTGAGCATTTAAATGTGAATAAAGGATCAAAGTTTAGATTGTTATTCTTATTGCAATTTTGATACCTATGGTTGGACCATCTTTCTTTCCATCTTGTTCACTCAATGTCTAGAGTTTCTTTGAAAGATGGTAGCCCTACTAAGGTAATACTGAGGGATTAAGGTGGCCAGTACTGCATACAAGATAGACTCTTTGCTTCAGAGAAAAGAAGAAATACATTGATACCTGGCTAACTGTTGATGGGGCATAAAGATTCTTTCTCTTTATAGAATCCAAACAACAATCTTCCCTGCTTTCCTAGCTGAAAATAGCTAGAGATAGGAAACAGACATCCAAAATCATCTCGTGAAGTTTGTGTCAATTTCTTTCTTTCTAAAGGTCACAAGTCTAAAAGAACATTTACAATGGTGGGAACAATTTTTGAGAAGTATGCAGAGATATTTGCATTGCAGTATGTGTACCTTCTATACTTTGATATACAGTCTGTCCTAAGTTCTTCCATAAAGCACATGGGACAAAAAACAAAACCAATCCAGACAATATTCCTACGTAATCCACAGACAGACCCTTGGCTCCGTGAGAAAGAAGAAAAAACAGAAATGCACTTAAGAGACACTGATCTAAATGGAGAAATACGAAGAACACTTACAGAAGCACTCCGAGGAAAATATGGCTCAATCCGATTAGGTTGCTAAGCGACGCAGGTTTTAGGTTACAACTGGGCACAGCAGCTGGAGGGAAAGGTGGCTGAAGCCAACATTTGTATTTTTGGCCTTCTCAGGGGGGTCTACAAAAATAAAATCCAGCGAGGGATCGATGGTGACCTGGAGAAAGTCAAAAACAAATGTACTTTTGGAAGACAGTAAATGAGGAGATTTAGGGTCAGTATTTGGACATCTGGTTCGGTGCTCGCTAAATGCAGTAAGGCTGGTATGGGATGAATGCTGTATGAAAGAATTCCTGTAGGATGACATGTGAGGCTTTCACATCCACATATGACAGACTCATTTCTAAACCTGTTTTAAAGCAGCATTTTTTCTGACCTAGTCGGTCAGTTTTTGAAAGTCCGAAAGAAAACAAAAAAAAATCACATTCCTCAAAAACTAATTTCTCATCACATTTAGTCCATTGTGGTCTAGAGGTCTCTTGAGTTTTGCTCAGTTTTGGTCGTGGGTTTGTAATCAGCATGGTTTGACCTCAAAAACATACAATTGAAGAGATAAAGTTTAGTTTGACCTTGTAATCACTTCTGTCATGGTACATGTACATACATACAATAGATATGCACTCCTGCATGTAAGTCTGTAAGGGATTTGGCTGACATTTCACAGAGTTTTTGACACAGCTGCTATATCAAATATTGTGTTTTGTTGCTTTCACTTTATACAAGACCCAAGACTGTCTATGATAACTGCTTAATTCAGAGAAACTTTAGAAATACGTTTCAGGAATGTGACTTGAAACAAGTTCTTCAGTTGGTGTGAAATGCCTCAAAGGTTATCTACAGAAGATGGGAAAGTATTCTCTTCTATCATTTTTTCCATCTTTCTCCCCCCCCCCCTTCCTCTCATTCTCTCCCTATCTTTCACACACATACACACATTCACACACATATTCTCTCTCTATACCCCTCTCTCTTTTTATCTTCTAACTTTCCTTTTGTTTCCTGTTTAAGATTCTTCCACTTCCTTCTCATTCAGCTCCTTTTTCACTCTTCCCTTCTTTCCTTTCTCTCAATATTTGACCACTGAAATCTTTGATTCTCCATCTTTGTTGTACAGATCTTTATCCTTATTTCCATTTCTCTCTCTCTTCTATCTCTCTTTTACTTTTTACACACACACATACACACAACACACACACAATCTATCTACCTTTCCTTCAAACAATCATTCATATAATCTCTTGCCGTTTTTCATTAAAGCTCGAGTCCTTTGTTGATTTTCTCTAATCTTGTCTCCTTCTCCTCCCCTAACCATCCTTTACTGCCTAGCAACCGAGAATGTGAATTTGAGTGCATCTCCCTTGGAGTAATGTTGGAGGAATGTGATACTTGAAGTAGGACTTTCTAAGAGTTCCTCTTGCTGGTATCCAAACATTTTCACTTTCCTTCTCTTTAACTCTAACAGCTGACATATCTATCTAACCACACCAAAAGTACAACCATTTGACACCAGTTTATCCTCATACGAATCATGGAAAAAATGCCCATTGACTGTTATCTCTATACAAAAGAGAACTAAATGGCAAATGTAGGAAATGGTACAATAGCAGAAATTATGGAACAGAAAAAAGAGGGAAAGAAGAAAATGAAATGACCTAAACACTTTGGAAACAGCCCATGGTATATTTACTATACAGCATGAGCACACCAGCGGGTCTCCTTGTACTCGTAGTGGTGTCGAAGTGGTGGAGATGGGGGCATAATCCCAAACACATGCCTCCTCTTATGCTACTTACAGTTGGAAGATGGACTTAAACTTGTCTCGGAAATGCCTGCCAGGATGGAACAAACCTTGCATAGCAAACTTGGAGATGTGGATTTAGATTCCTGTCACCTCAAGGTCCAGGAAGGAGGAAAAGAAAATCCTTCTAACCTTCAGAAATCTCTGCATTCCATTTGGGTCTGCATTAAACTTGCACAGCAGGAATGGATATAACCAGGAAGGTCTGGTCGGAGGTTGAGTGTGATCAGGAACACAACAAAAACAAAACAACAGCTGATGAAGAAACTGAACAATACTTCTTCCACATCCGAGTAGACTGAAATGATGAGATTCTTGATTTCAAGAACCTTCACTTCTTGAAATATTATATTAAAGGGAAAAAACAAGCAAAACATAATCCATATATACCGCTTATATCCAAGTGACTAGCATGTACTGTGTGGTTTCATGCATATCACAGTAGTTTGCTGCACTGTGTGTCTGACTACCAAGTGCCTACTTCTTCTACTTTCAATTTTACCACAACCCCCTGAGATGGAGGAGAAAAAACTCAGGAAACCCCCTAAAGGCCATAAATTTTGTGCTATGGTGCATTGGGGCAGATCAGCGAACACAACTATCCGAACAAATTGGAATTTGATACCCCAGTTCTTCCCCAGATCCGGCCGCTTCCAGAGGTTTAGTCTAGATTTGAACGAACTCATATGGGACCATGTGGCCACGCTGGCCAGCATCGGTAAAGAGCACGGTTTGCCACACGGCACTAACTGTGACCAGTATACAATAAGGTCTTTCAAAAAAAGAAAAAAAGAAAAAAGGAAAGAAGTGTGAATATGTGGTCACTGTTTGAGAATTTCCTGTGTTGCATTTTAACATATCGCCAGTTCCAGCATCATCTCCAAAACAGCTAGAAAGTGTGTTACAGAGTTGAATAGTAAAGACCTATGTGATGCTTCCATAATCTTGCTAAAGAAATAAACTTTCTTAATGACTAATATGTAAGAGTTCAAGATATACAGCAAAGATTTTGCAATCCCATGCCTGAAATATACATAAAAATATTGTGAGACCGCATGGCATAAAATGTTTACTATTTGTAAATGTCTTTTTGTGTCGTCAAGTTTGTGAATATTTCTATCTTTCAGACTTTCAAGATATCAATAAACAGTGTGCACCTTTACCTTGTCCCTTAAGACTTTCAATTTGATTTGCTTTATTTCTAAATTTCTTGTAAGGCATACTGATCAAATGTGCCACCATGCACTGGCATAAATTAAATGCATATTTATTGGCTTTGCGACAAAGGATATGTATAAAAGCAATCATTAAACTGAACCAATACTCCTAAATTGTGTCAGATGAACAGGAAATGTAAATGCACTTTTCTTTATATATATATATTTTTTTTACTTGTTGGTCTTTTTTCCTCTCAATCTGATATCAATACAGTGATACATGGCTCTGGCCGGTATTAAACTTGCCATAATGCCCCCTACCCCTTGCATCAAATTTTTTCCATGACAGGTAAGCCATGCAATATGCGCCGTTTGTCATGCTGTGAATTATTCCAGAGCTCTGTGCCTCAGATGAGTCATATTTCTCTACAGACCAAACTAAAAATGCTCATCTTAAATTCTTCTCCCGTCTTCCCCTCCCCTCTCTGTACATCCCCCCTGAACTCAGCCCAGTTACCATGTTAAATCGACATGATTCAAAGTTGATTGAATGATCTGGTCTTGCATACATATGAGCCCCACAATTTGGCTCCACTTAAGATTTTCTCTTTAAGAATTTTAGTTGGGAACCGACTTTCAATTACATATCACTTTATGGTCAGCTTTCGCTGCCATGGCAACCTCATTGATGCTATCCCAAAGGAATGCTGGCCATGCATAAAACTGGATGCACAAAAGCAGTTCAGGAGTAAATGCCTTGCATCACTGATATTCTCATCAAGGGAAGACTTCCAATCTTATTGAGATTATAGCATGAATACATCAAATGACAGGAACAATATAATAAACAAAAAGTTGGATATTTGCTTTTGGTCCCTATATTGATTCATGAGCCCAGCTGGTCATTGACTTGCAAGATGATCTTTCATTCTGCACTTTGGAGGAACATATATTTTTTCTTCCTTGCTTCATCATTGCAAAGTATGTAAAAGAAAAAAAAAAACAGATTACAAAATAGAACTAAAGGGACAGCCAAACCGACTATTCAGTAGTAAAAGTAGGAACATTTCTTCAGTTAAGTGCTGACATAAGCAGATGTTTTTATACATTCCCAATCCAATCACGGTAAAAAACAAGAGACAAACTTAAACCAAAGTCTGGCGGCAACTGCAACTACAATTAGTTGGTTGCAAAGCTTGCCTAAGCAAGCAAAAACAGATGAAAACAGAGTGATTTGTGATTGATTTTGACTAATGGAATTTCAGAATCATGGGCTACAAACATACCTGGCTGACAAGGATTTAGAAAGAAACCCATATACTCAATTGTCTTCAATATACATTTGTATCATGAAGCTTTCAACTGCAAAGAAACAAATAAGAAAAGGAAATGCTTTTTCTAAAAAGGAAATGCAATCATCATAACAGTAATGCTAACATCCAACACCATGGCAACAGATATACCAAACATCACCCAGTGGTTGCTATGCATTGTTTTCCCCCGGCATTGGTCAACCACCTCTCATGTGCCTCTCTCATCCTAAATCCATTCCAAAACACTGCACCACTCCCTGCAGAGACATTAATCCCATCATCTTTTAACAGCTTGATCCAGAAAGACCTTCCTGGCACATTGGTGGTGGTGTTGGTGGGGATGAGGCAATAGTTATGGGACAAAATGCTGGTTCATCACACAAATGGTATATAAAAAACATTAACCAATATTTGTGTTTGTGTGTGACATGGTTAACTCATTTGCCCACAAGGACAGGGATCCCAACCACTCCATGGTAGAAAAATAATTAGAGAGAGGACATATACATTAGCCTTTTATGTCAGCAAAAATGTTCAAAGCAAAGTTCAGGAGACAAAAACAAACAAACATTTTTACAGCCTAAAAGGAATTATTGTACAAAACATCCCTATCCCTACCGACATGCATCCCCCCTGCACACACACACAAATACATACATACACAGAGAGGATGTTATCTCATGTAGATATGAACAAAAGGGTGGAGTGCCAAGTCATGTCTGTAGCCACTATTATCTTAGTCTTTAGTATAGCACTGTAACCCAACACAATAGAGTGCAGTCCAACAATCCTTGTACGACCTTCAAGAAACAAAAGTTTTACTCCGTTTTTCACCTTACTTACTGAAAATTTCAAGAAAGATCATAAGAAATATCATAGGAAATTTAATATAAAAAACAGCCACTGCAAGAGAGATGTTGTCAGTGAAGTCTGCCATTTTTAGGCATGTACTTTAGTCAGAGTTACACCCATCCCTACAAACGGTTTAATGACTGCTACATGTATGATATATCAATTATCTACAATCCAATTAAGCCACAAACTTTCTTGCATCTGGTGCACATGTGAGACAAGGTTGGGCTAAGAACCCACGCAGTCCTAAAGTGAAGAAGTTCTATTCTAACGTGTATAGATCTCCACTCTCTTGGGTACAATGGGGTTAAGGAGCTCCAAAGGGCCGAAGCCGATCTTTATGTGGATTGTGATGAGATTAAAACTGAAGCAGTGACACACAGTGTAAATCAATCAGGAATGGTAATCCAGGCTCTACACCCTGCATACAACACAGTCTGGCACTTCATCCTTCAAGGAGGACTGTGATGAGAGGTGCTAATTTGTCCCCCCAAAAAAAAGACTCACAAAGAATATTGCAGGCTTGCAAGTTCCTCTACCAAAACATCAGGGTGAATACATGGGACTAAGTATAATGTGGTGTACCATCTTCTACACGTTACAGATAGATACTTTTCCTACCCAACCTCCTCAGAAAAAAAAAGAAAGAAAAGATCTCCCAGGTAACTGATTTATGACTTCATTTACAAGAAATTACAATATATTTCTGATGGTAATGATTTGATTCTTTAGAATTGACTGATATTCTATGATTGGTAAAAGTGAGTCGAGTTGGGAAATTTCAGTAACCTTACCCTTCAAACACTGAGATTATGTCACATTAAAAAGAAAAAAAAATTATATGTGATTATATGATGACAATCATTGCAAGACTTGATAGCCCAGTAATTTTTCTAACATATCGCAATAACATACAAAACAATAAAAGTAAAAGGCAATGTTTATTAACCCATTGAGGACAGACTGATTTTGCTATAACATGCATTTCCCATAAATACCTGCCCGAGTATACTCGGAACTCATCTTCAACGGGTTAAAGAAACTATCTAACTATCCAAGCACAATTCTGAAAATCTATTCAATGAGTGGACTTTGTGCAAGCTTTCAAGGACAGGAATAAACAAATGAAAAGAGCTGAGATGTCAGAACTGAATAGACAAACTTGCAGAACATTTACAGGAGCTGCCAACACCATGACCAGTCTTGGACTGAGACTATCATGTCGGTAGATTCCAAAGGTACCAATGTACCAGAGCCAGAGTGCATCACTCTCTCAAAGAAGTGCCGATGACCCGACCAGCCCACGACAGCCAACTCACTCTCCCCTTCTCTGCCCCTATTTAAACTCCCTCTTCCATCCCTTCTCCAGATTCCAACCTCCGAAATACTCAACCAGGGGGAAGCCCAGACGATAATCCCATAATATTCCAGCAAATGCGATGAAGAAGGCTGAATTAAACTCTGCATGCCAGAAACAAGATTTGAGGATGAGGATAAGTAATAAAAGAAAACAAAAATAATCCAGATTAGATAGTTACAATAAAAAAAAGAATCAATATCTTTCTTGACATAAGATGAGACACATCGTCCAATGACACCAAATTGCACCTGTTGTGGGGTCAGTTAATGGAAGACATTGATTTGCTGGTGTGTCTCAGCTGTTCTTGACACAATCTGTTACCAACCACACCCACACAAAAGATGCATGCCCTAGTATCCTTAATCGCAACCAGACAGTATCTGATGGATAACTCAGTAATTTAAAGAGTTTGTTTGTTTAGGACAAAACATTAAAAGAAATCAATAGTCCTATGAAATCTGCATGCAGACAAACATTCTACAGGGTTCACTGTTCAACTGTTTACTCATACATACGTATTAGCACAGCTGTTTTTATTTATATGATATATCATGCATCATATCTTTTCCTTTCTCTGACAATAACAGGAGGTCTGTTGAGGTTTATTACTGCCAACATAGAAATCTATCAAATTATGATGAAACAGCAGACCCCTTAGATTGACAATACAAAGCTAGAATGGGCCAGGGACAAGAAAGTTGAGAGGGATACAATATATGAATAGCTCTGATTGTTACCAAAGACATACACTATCATAAAACAGCAACACCAATGAAACAATGAATGCATAGCAGCCAGCCCTGAGAATGTCAGATCCTGCAGAACATTATCACTCTTGGATGCACAGGCACAGGAGAAAAAAAGGGAGATCAAATTTACCCACAACATATATTCCTCTTATCCCAGTCTCCTACGCATTCATCATATTATCCTGCCTTTAAGCCAGCTACAGAGGGCTTGCTTTCACATGATGGTGATACTCCACACTATATCCCGCTCAGAGCAACAGTGACCGCTACACCCGATGTTTTGTAGCGATGACGGCAAAGTCAATGACGTCCGTGGTGTCGGTGGTGGTGGATGGGGAACAACTGCTGCAGGACTTCCAGGGGGGACACGGCGTGCCTGAGAAGAAAAGTCCTTATTCCAACGGAGCTGATCACGCTTTAATTAGCACTCCCCCAGGAACGCCGCAGTCATGCAGATGATGCTACCACGGTGATAAATTCATTTGCTCACCGCAGAACGGGTAACTACGAAGCCGATTAGCACAAACCTTGGGGAAACACACACACATGACCCAGCCTGGCAACTAAATTTGAGAATCCCGCCAACCCAACGAATGAGGAGGGGGGAGAAAAAGGAAACGAGGGAAACAAAAAAAGAAAGGAACCCAAGTGATCATCGGAGCTAACTCGACACGAATGTGCAGACGAGGATCACATGCTAAAGTGATTGGTTGATGGACCAAGGCCACACAAGAGTTGTTTTCTACCATAGATACACCTGCCATGAACAACAATCGCATCAAAGCATCGAGTTAGACACCACGGCGGGCTCTAAATTAACCCACCATCCCTCAGTGATAGCGGATCTTGATACTGACAGGAATGGGAGGGGTTAATGCCAGATGTTCCCACTACATGACAAGTGATCAGCTACTACCTATTAAAGGGAAGCAACAAATATCACTTCATGACTCAAACAGCTGGGCAGTTCTACTGAGATATAAATATATATAAAAATGGGATCACATTTGCAAACATGCCCACTAGTTATTTTCAAAACATAACAAATTTGCCATTTGATGAATATGATGAATATTAATTTACAGTCAAGTTTGGGTTTTGTTTTGTCAAGTCCAATGCACGATTCCTTAATTTCCATAGTAGCAACCATTTGTAACTTTGCACAAAACTGTTAACAAACAGGGTAAGCGTTGCCTTGCATATCATTTGAGTGGTATGGCTAGCTTGTGATGAGCTTTTCAAATGTACATTGCATTATAAAATTACAAGAAACATCTGATTTGAAAGAAAGATATAGTAAATGCTATTGAAAATTAACATTAGCAAAATACATACAAATAACTTATGTAAGATATTATCATGTTATGCATATTTATATTAAATACTAATACAGCACTAAAATATAATGATGATACTTACATTGTACTATGATTTAGTGACAAATTAAACAGCTAGATCTTAGTGAGTAGGATCTGAAAATGTTTTTGCTTTAAAGAATAAAGGAAGATGACTCTTCAGTATTTCTATTATGAAATTTTCTTTCATGCATTTTTTTTTTAAGGATAAAGGGGGCAACACTACCTCACACTTGAGATGATATTGAATAACACTTTTGTTGACCTTACACCACACTGAGATTGAAATGGTGATGTGAGATTTAACTCTTTGGAATCCCATGTAGTGATTAAACAAGAATTGGGGCCGAAATAGAATTGGAGCATGATGCCCCCCCCCCCCCCCCCACCACACAGCTACCCACCAGAGTGGTAATCAATTAGTATCTCATATATGCTTGGTATTCGCACAAGTTGGTAAATGGAGATGGGATGGAAGAATGGTAAACACTAGCAAGAGAGCATGATGGATAGGGAGAGAAAAGAGGGACGGGGTGACAGCGAGAGTGAGAGAATGAGAGAAGGATAGACAGAAGGAAGAAAAGAATGATGAAAGGAAAGGAGAAGGGATAGGAAAGAGAAGGAACCGTAGAGAGAAAAGTAGGGATGAAAAAGAAATATGGTGGTGGAAAAATATAGGACAGACTAGAATCCTCATAGCTGACAAACATTCATTTTTAGAAAATGAAAATGAAAAGAATAAAACAAGAGCACTTGGTTGATAAAGAAATGAAAAAAAATCTGGATAAAGAATAAAACAAAAGTGGAAACTAGGTTAACCATAGACTTATTTGGGCAAAAATAGCAGATTTGCAGACCTCGGAAAAAGAGAAATGTGTCAACAATCTATAATTTTACACTGTGCCACTCCCTGGAAATAAGGAGGAACACACTAATGAATGATGATTTAAAAAAAGGGTACTTAACAAATGAAAATTGATTTTTAGGATTACATGAAGATTATGTGTGATACTGTGCATATGTATAAATCTGTGTGTTGTGTGCATACCTGTAATTATAACCACAGAGCTGAAGCAGTAAATTCGGAATGTGTGACACACACACCCCTATTTTTGCCCTTTTTAACATATTTTTATCAGCCAATATTGCAGCCAATGTTACCATGATTAGGAACAAAGCTTTTGTGACATCTTTACTTTGCTTTACTTTGCTTTTATTGTGACATTCATCTGTTGAAAAAAAAAAACAAAAACCAACTAATACTCAGAGTTCAGCTTTATGCCAGTTTTCCCCATCACAATCTTTCTGACAGCCTCTCGTAAAGATTTGAACTTGTGATGGGTACATCGTATAATGCTGCACCTCAACATAATTATTCCAGCCTCTAATTACTGGAAAACTACGCATGACGGAGGCAGACAAATTGAATATATAAGAGCGAATCCGTGCATTGCATGCTGTTAATTGGCAATGCGGACTGATCATAATTTGGGGCTCCCTGCGCAAATGAGAGTATGACATGGAACATACGACTAGAATATCGTCAGCTGAGAACCAGAAGGGCACTATCACGTTCTAAGATTTGAGTGTATGTAAAAACAAAACAATCCACTGTCATGATATAAAAAAGTGAATTTTATCAAAAGTGAGTAAATTTATAAGCATTGTTCTAAACATACAGTGAAATAGTGCCCTTATGGTTTAAATTTGTAACATTTTACTGAAAATGAAAACAATTAAAAATTGACACCATAATGTGGAGGAGATCATGCTCTACTACATGATACCAATAACCCAATACCCCCTTCCCCCCCCCCCCCCCCAAACTGCAATAAAGCCCTTCTGGTTCTTAGTCGATGATATGATCACTGAGAAGAGAAATTCCCTCTGTGTTCAACAGGAGCTTGGTATGTAATTGCAACCCTAGAGCAAATCAAAGCTTGATCATAGTCACTGATCAACAAATTTCTGATTCTACCAGCAATTCAGATTTCTCCAAAATTCCCAAATCTTGCTTTTTCCAGGACTGTAGTATCCCCATCCTCACCCCCCCCCCTCCCCCCCCCCCCCCCGGCAAAAACAAAAACAAAAACACACAAACAAACAAACAAACAACTGGTCATCATACAAATGCCATTTAGAATAATAAAAAATGAATTTGAGGTTGAAGTCTAACTGACAGAAAAGAGGACTTTTCATAATACTTCACTATCACACTAGTAAGAAAACTAGTCTCAAACTAGGAAATGATCATATCCATTGCCATTCAGAAATAAGGAAAATAAGATGACAGACCTCGAATCAGAAGGAAATGCAAAGTTGATATTTTCAGCTAAATTATCTCATTTTGCAGGGATTTCTTTCTTTCATTTTGCAAGCACAGTAAATTTGGCTACATGAGAATACTGTGATAAAGGGTGTAAAATTGGTGGATTCATGTCTGCTAACATAAGCACTGCAAAGGAAGGACAGCAAAGTGGAAGATAATATGTTTATTCATCTCAAACAATACGTAAAATTCTACAGGAAAGAGACTGATACCAAAGTCCTTGGTCAGTTCTTGTCTCTGCAGAATTTAATCTACTGACCAAAGATCTGTAAGTATTTGTTTGTTTGTTTGTTTTGTGTATGTGTGTATGTATGTGTGTGTGTAATTTTGCTCTATTTTTAGGACAAGGGGTCAGAAAATCTTTCATGTAATTGGGTATTAATCACAAGTGAGCAGTTTTGTGATAAACTCTGCACAAAAAGAAGCTACAATTGCCTGTAGGGCCTTTGTGTTGTGCTGTTGGAACTGGTGCTGACAGTCATATTTTTTCTCTATCTCTTGCTACAGAATTCCCTCTCCAAAACTAATCTAATTTTGAGCAAAAAGTACAGCTAGGCTGCATGCATGAGTGCAAATTCATTTGAATTAAACCGTACAGTGACTTTCTTTTTTTCTTTCTTTCTTTTTTGAGAGGCAATGTTTTCAGTACCCTTTTAAACGCAACAGTGTTCTAGCAATGGCAACCTCTCAAGATCTCTTCACAGCAGGAAGCAGTAAATTTCAATACATGGGACTACACAAATTAATTGTTGTCTTGGATATAAATTAGCAAAGCAGGGTGGGTAGTATACAGAGAATAAGAACAAAGCAAAGAAGCACACACATACCCCCACTCACACACACAATCATGTAAGGGTACCCTTACCCTAAGGGAGATCTTTAAATTTCAAGAGAGGCTAATTACACAGGGTTAGACATGGACGTTGACTTACATGAAGACAGTTCAGCTAAATAACTTCCTCAATTATTTTTCATCTCATTGTAACTCAGTGGACCATGGTGTTTTGATAATACCACAAGGTTGTAATTCACTGGACCATGATGTTTTGATATGACCAATTTGAGAATGAATATAACAAAGGTTTTTGAACCCATACCCAAGTTATGCCATTTCTCAAGATCATGAAAACAGACACAATCCAGCAGCCAGCACCAAACACAGCCACCCTTCAAAACAATTTCTAGCAAAATCATATCTATATTTTACCCTTACATTTTGAAAGTGTGTGCCGGTGATTTACCCAACTTCTGTATTAATGTTTGTTTACACCAATTCCATACTTCAAGACAAGACATGAGTTCTAACAGATACTTTGTGTTGCTAATTTTGGGAAGAAGATAGAAAGTTGAAGCTGATATCTTTTCCCCATAGATCTAGGCATCACTATGATACTCACTTGACTATACCAATACCATTTCCCATTATGGTACCAATACAGCACCTTCTTTAGATGAAGTATTGCCATGAACAAATGGTAACAAATGCCCCCTAACAAGACAAAGGGCAATGTGCATGGAAAAACTAGCATAGATTTAATTTGCCATTAGGCTCATTCACATACAAGAGTTATCGGTTTTTGAATTGTGTTGCAAAAATTAACTTTCTTTGTCATCATTCAAACACGGCCACAAAAAGCCACTGCTGCACATGAAGCATTTTTAAAGCTTGTAAACGCACCTTAAGAAATGGCAGCAATATGACCCCACAAACTCTCACCCAAATTCTAATACGGTGAGCTGCATCTTGGGATTATAGGACACTATTTTCTTTTTCTTTTTATTTTCTGCTACCATTTATGCGCACACTGTATGAAGGTTCCCAAAATAATCAAGATGGTCTGATCTTTGCATTCTGATGCTGATCATGGTAGTATTTTATTTTTCTTTACCCACATTCAGGCATTAGAGGCTTCTGCATTACGTTGGGCACAAAATTGATTTTTGAAAACTGTTAATTTCGGGTGTGTGCGGACAATAGGCCTATTTATAGCTCACTGGCATATACTGCACATCTAATCCCTGCATGGTAACTAAATATCTGAGGTCAATTACCTTTCCACACAGGGATAATAATCCTTGTAACACAATTACCCACAAGATAATATCCTTGTTCTGAAGGTCTAGCCCACACAGTAAAAGAAGTTTGATGGTCAGATCTTGCATAATTCACACTGATTGGGTACACAATATTGATTTGTATCTAGGTCACACACGCACTTCTTAAAAAATTATGAATCATAATTAATGTGTGAAGTGAATTGAATCATGAGAGTATATAGCAGTGTCAGTAGTAGCACCTTACTTAAAAGACATGACACCTCGCAAAGAATCTGCTCTCTGTCTAGAGCTGATTTTGTTTGAAGTCCTCAGTATTTCCTACTCTGGCTGCCAGCTGGTTAGGCAATGTATGTTCTTCATTACTGCCCTCTCCCCCCCCCCCCCCCCCCCCATCCCTCTCCCTTGCTTGTCCTACTCTTCTGTCCTTCTTTCTCCTTTCTCCATTCTTCCACTACTTCTTCCATCTCTCCATCCATGTTTTCTCTTCCTTAACATCCAAAACAGAGTCTAGCTGTTGGAAGTGCTCATGCTTATTCTCATTCATGGACTCTAACATCAAAATATAGATTTGTATATGTATGCCCTCTACTATGCATACACAGTGGTGACAGAGTGTCATGGTTGCTGTATTTATTTGCCAATGAAGACTGAATTTTACAGTTCTAGTTGACTTTATAAACCCATGCAATCATAGCAAATCATTACCATGGTGAAAAGCACCCTGGGACACTCTTATCAGCCTATTTGTTACTCTCTGTGGACGATTCTTCTTGATCTCCTTTCCTAACAGGCCATTGTCCCACGAAGCATTGTCCCAAGCCGTAATTGTCCTAGTAAGTATCCCCGAGGATGATGAAAACTAGCGCTCTTGGAGTTCAATTTGATTGTTTGTGTGTGTGTGTGTGTGTGTGTGTGTGTGTGTGTGTGTGTGTGTGTGTGTATGCATGTTTTACTGTCTTAGAATGTCTCTGACATTGTTTGCAAACAGGGTAAAATATGTCACAGTACTAAGTGTCCTAGGAGTGATAACTGACCATGTGGGATTAGGGGGGGGGGGGGTTAGGGGAGGGGCTGGTAAAGTACAGCAGAAGAGAAACTGGTACCAATTTATACTAAGCAGAGAGTAGGTTCTGAAGCATCCTATAGCAACCTCGAGCAGCCTTTCAGCTCAGTATAAACAGATAGAATGCAGAAAAAGGAGATCTGATCTGACAGCCCAAGTTTTGAAATCACTCCCTTTAGATGGTTTCAGAACCTGGGCAATCGGATTGTATAGCAGCCTGGAAGAACCTCGGCTGCAGTAATAATACTCTGCTGGTTTAGAGAATTGGCTTTAATGCAGATCTAGAAGTTAAACCACTGATATCACTGCCAGCTAACCTGGACAGACTAGTCATCGCGTTGACCAACTGCCACAGATAAATGCCCCACAACTTGCACACTTTCACACTAAAATACTTTTGCGGTTATGTAAGAAATTCAAAAGCCTGCACCGAGTATCTAAGGGGAACTTGGTTGCCATGGAAATAGAGCCACTCAGGGCCTGCTTTGGGTGAGCGGCCCAAGCAGTAAAAACAGAAATGGGACCACTATTTTTGAAGGGGTTTTCGAAACAGTTCGAGGGCAACTTACCATAAGAATCTCTTCATCCTCATTGTTAGGCACCATGTCCTTATGCTGCTGGAGCTGGACAGCCAGAACAGCCAGAGGGCGCACTTTACTGACCTTTCGCTGGATCCTTGGGGAGTTCTTGGCTGACGAGGAATTCCCAGAGAGTGCTACCATGGCAGCTGCAGCCATGGCGACTGTATCAAAAAGTTTGTTTTGTTTTGCCTTTTTTTTTCTCTTTACTTTTCGCGTGACTGCAGTAAAATGGGTCAGTTCTGGCCTATTTTGACAGATCCGTCACATGATCCCATGACAGATATGTCCGCTGAATGTCCCCTCTCTCTCCCGTTCTTTGTCTCTTTCTTCTTCTCCTTGAAAGGTGGTTGCATCATAAGGTTATGTCCTCCAGAGACAATGATATGTTGTATCAAACATATTGAGCAAAACTCTACCACTAAACCGTCCAAACTGGTAAGCTTACTCTCCAAAGGGCAGGTAGATGAGCCCACAAGAACGAGTGGCAAAGTCAGAGAAACATACCGTGCAGACTACACGCATTCGTAAACTTCCAACTAAAGTTCCCGGGAATGGTATATCTGAAGTGTAACTGATGCTTCCTCTTGATTAACAGCCATGAACCCAGCTTGCATAGGTTTTCCTAGGAACAGCCAGGGGTGTTAATTCATTTCAGCATATGTCCCCATCCACAACAGCCCCCAAAACATGGAGCATACAGGTCTGCCATCCTCGATGAAAATCCTTAATCATGTAGGGTAAGCTCTTTCATCAGCTGGTAGCTCAAAAATCCTCTAATACATTGAACTTTACTAAACTTTAAGCAAATGCGGAGTTTCAGTTCTTCTCAAGCAGAAACACAGATTATACCAGGTGTAGCACTTCTCACACCCTGTAATTCCAGTTCTCTTGCTACCAATTGTCGGTGAACGTGCACACCATTGCAATCTCATATGATTCTGGGCATTGTATTTTACGATCTGAAGAGGAAAGATTTTTTTTTTCACACTATTTGCTCTAGTAAGTTCTGACATTACCAGAACTGTAGTGAGATCAGTCAACTGTGACGCAAACCCACTACTCTTTCAATTGAGTCGAACCAGGTGACGAGAGAAGATAATTTTAAAAAAAGAACAAAAAAAACCCCATAATGTTTCACTTTTTGTCCCAGAAGTAGGTAATGTGTTTGTCTTGGCTGCAAAATATTTGCTATACTTCAGGTGTCCTTGTATCAGATATGCTTCAAGCCTACTACTCCTCTGTAACACTGGAGTGGAACTTTATTCAGGTGTTGTTGCTTTGTTTCTATATGTTTTAGTATCCATCCTTGTACTATTGTAGCATTAGACGGTTGAAACGTTCAATCTGAGCAGTGGTCACTAGACAGTTGATCCTAACTGAATAGGACAGGATTTAATACTTCACCACATCTGAAAGCCCAATTGAGGATCTGCCCTTTGTATTTATAGGATAAGTACTATTTTGGACTTTAGTAAGATGAAAATCTACCTGACCTTAATAAAATGGTGAAAACACAAATTTTCATACATATAAATGGAGTGAGAGAATGCAAGTCGTATTCAAAGAATGCTAAGATTCAGTATTTGTCCCGTTTCTTATTTTCCCCCGTAATCTTTTGTCTACTTTTCAATGCCAAAGTTGTTATTTTTGTTGTTGTTGTTTTGTTTTGTTTTGTTTTGTTTTGTGTTTTTTTTTTTTTTTGGGGGGGGGGGGATCTGGTATCGGTTGTTTTGGGGAGAGAGACTTCTATAAGAGTGTGATCTCCCTTAAAGTGCACCCATGCATGGCCACTAACCACCTTGTTTTGGGGGAAAACAGAAGCAAGTGATGTAATGCTGTTTATCATAATCACGCAAAAATGTATCTGTCACTTAACGTTGACGTCAGCGCAATGCTGCAGCTTCCAAGCCTAGACGTGCCTCAGATGAATGAGCGTCTCTACACAAAAACCTGCCAACCACATGTAAGAACTGCTACCTCTTATTAAAAGACACTAGTAACCCAATGTATGAGTGATCTGTCACTTACTACCTTTTGCCAGGCTACAGAGCAGTGACACACATACCAGCACCAGCTCAAAGATTACAAACTACTGTTCTGGATGGATGCAGTCTACGATGTAAACAAGGGATCTACTTTGAAAGAAGACCATTGCCGCTAATAAATATCATATATACATATGCCCCCCTTCTCTGGAACAACCTCCCTACTCATATTTGGTCCTCCGCCTCCACTGACATTTTCAAAAAGACTCTCAAAACCCATTTATTTTGAGAACAGAACTGATCATTATGCATTGTGGATTATTTTGTATTCGTGGTCAGTCTATATCGTCGCTGGGGTGACAAGACCTTGTATGTCAAATTTTGGTGAAAATGACTTTTTTGCATTAGTGGTCAAATAATCGGTTAAGTGATGTCCTGTCCAAATCCCAGCTGTCTTACCCCAAAAATGAAGCCACCACGGCATGTCAAAGGAAAGGCTATCCCATTCAGTATAGTGCTTTGGCCGCCATGTTTTTTGGCTCTCCTGAACATTTGACATTTTTTAGATACGAGGTCTTGTCGCCCCAGCGACGATATGTTTGTTCCTTTTTGATAATTGTAAATCACTTTAAAATAGATTTTCCATATTATTATTATCATTATGTAAGCCAAGACCCCTGGACATGCTGTATATAATAACGTCATATGTTACGCTGGGTTTTTGTTTTCACAGATTTTCCATGATAGGTGAAGTTAACAACACACAAAAATATTAACTGTGATCCCGAATGAGCTACGGTTATAGCAGTTTAAAAATTAGTACAACTGCAATGAATAACACATGAACATGATCGTATAAATTTTACCTGTGCTTGTCATACAGTGCACTCCATTATAAAAATAGAAAACATGGTTTTAAAGAAGTGCTCGTTTGTGATGAGGGAGTAAAAATCCAGGGACCAAAATTATCATTTATCATCTCATCACACACTTGACTGTTCTGCTATAATGAAATTTCAATATATAACGAAAGAAAAACTACCAGTCCCAAGGACTTCATTACAAATGGAGTCACCTGTAGTACACTGGATGTCTGCTTCATTCAGATGATCTTGGAATACATTTTTTAGGAATAAAAGTTAGCTTTTTCTTAATTCTTCCAATTTTTTAATTCATTTTTTTTTCTTGCAGGATCAGTATTTGTTCTTCCATGTCATGAGTGAATGGCATCAATATCTCCAGCCATTGTTATACTAAGTGAATGCTCATTGGAGAACACTGGGAGACAAAATATTGAATAGGGACTGTCATATTCCAGTACAATTTTATTAGTCTGATTTGGTGTTATGATTGGAATACGGGCCATTTGCAAGAAATTAGCAATACCTTCATCATAAAAATCTACATCACAGCATAATCTATATGACTGCAAAACTTGCCAATTTGTCTATCACTATTCCCTATCAACTTGCCATTTTCTCTATCACTTTGTGGTACTATACATTGAGCATAAATGCTTTAAAACATTTACATGGCTCTTCACAAGAGAATGTTTTCCAAAAGCACCCATGCATTGTGGTCTCAAAGTAATGTGGTACCCAGGGAGATACCAGTATAGCACACAGAGTTTTATGTTCTTTAATCCAATCCTTGTAGTAGTGTGCCTGTAGAAGTGTAATGTGCTCCTTAATCTACTTTATATGTCATCGTGATACCTCTCCAATGGGGCTTAGGGTTTACAAACCAACCAAATCAAGTGTATTAGAGTAACAGTTCGCTCTTCAGGATCACTGGCTAAACAATGAATACTGGAAGACTTACGCAATGCCTTAATTCTCTTTCATGAACAGTTATATAATACTTGGACATCTGTGTTGTTAGGCCAATAAAACATGCCAGCAGTTGTGCCTAAAAGGCAAACAAACTGCAGTAATTATTCCTTACTAAGGGCGCATTTATTTTTTTGAGGCAGAATCACAATCCTAAGCATGTTTGACACATTTTCGGGCAACAGATAGATATAAATTCTGAAAATTCCAAATATGTAAAAATCTTGTTATATCATTAAAATACATACACACGCATACACACTAGATGATATAGATTGAGAATTGAGACTGGCTGCTGAGAGGTAGAATGAAATAATGTGCATTCATGCAGACCATGCAATATAACAAATACTGACCAGTCTATCATTATAATATCTCACAATTAACAGTCCCTCGGGAGTTATATTTTCCCCTCCAGACAATATGATGAAAACATTATTCCCACAGGGATATGAAGTTGCAGTACACCTCCAAAAAGGCAACACCTGCATAGTATAGCACGAGTTATCATAGCACGAAAGCGAGAGTGATTTAAGCACGCAATCTACCAACATTTACGTCATAAGGTGATCCATCGGCACGTGGTTGCTGTCTAAATATGCCTGAACATCTGCGAAAACTAACTCGTACAATCAGCGATCATGCCCAAGAGTCGAAATGAGCTCCTGTATGATGATGTCATAGCCAGGACATTTACCTATGTACTTCATGACAAACTTGAGACTGAAATAATATGCAAGATTTATTTCATATTCATATTTCATGCCATCATTTGAATGGGAACAGGCGCATTTGTGATTTATTCATTTCTAGGTTAATGACCCTCCTTGTGAAACCAGAACGATCACACATTTTCAGCCGGACAACCACGGACTCTTACTTTTTCTTTACCTGCCTCCATAGTAAACACAGAAGAGGGACACGTCTAATAAAGGGTACGTTGTTCTCGGAGTTGATTCGAGTCACGTTTGCTAATGGCCAATGACGAAACATTTCCTCTCCAGAGGGCGTAATTCAACACTGGGCCAAATGTGTCCCTTGGCGCTAGGCAATGCAACACTCCAGTGTTTCTTTTATGAAACAAAAGGAGGTGGAGCAAACGTGGTCAACCAAAAGTGAAAAATTAATAAGGCTTTAAGGCTTTCCTTAGTGATTGTGATCGTGCACTTTTTATTCTCAGCTGATGGCATGATCTGAAAATATATTCTGAGTAAATGTACAAGAATATTATATGGCATCCATTTTTCTTTTTTTTTTCTTTTTTTTTTGGGGGGGGGTTAAGCTGTTACACCTGATTAAGGATAGTTGAATGAAACATGACGAAATATTAGCAATCTGTAACATTATGATATATATAGTGTGGGTCAGAATATATGTAGAGGCATGAGTGAAGATATGAGAAATAGATAAATGAAGGGGAAAGTGAAATGGAAAAAAAAAAGGTCAGGCAGAGGGGTAAATGAAGAAGGAAGAAGGTGAAAAAAAAAAAGATGGGAGGGAAGAACAGACAGACAGACACAATATCAGGCAATGAAGAGAGAAAGAATACAGAGAATGGGACAGCAGAAGAACATGGAAGAAGGCATGTGGTGAGGAAGGATGGAAGAAAGAGAGATGGGGAAGAAGATGAGGTAAAGGAGGAGGAAAGAAAGAAAGAAAGAAGACAAGGTAGGGTGTTCAACTCATCCACTCTACCAGTTGGATACCATCCCTGGGACTGGTAGAGAAGATATAAGACTGGATGGTGATGATGACGTGGAAGTTGTATCCATCCCTTGACCATCAACCCTAGCCTCATGATAGTCAGGTGGGATGAATCGTGATTTGGGGGGTGGGGGGGGGGAGGAAGAAGGGCTCCATTTCTTGGTAAAGGAGATTGGCAGGATGGGGGAGGGTATACTGGAGAAAATTGTTATTTTTATCACAAACTGGAAAATTTGTGAACAAATGTGTCATTGTAGATGTTGCCCATAATTATCATGAACATCTTGTCTATTGTGACTGTATGGGCATGTTTTAACCCATTCCATACTGAATTCTGAAATCCCCATAGACTTAATACACAGGCAACCAGGTTCCTGTAAGGAACAGGTGAGGAATTTCAGTATAGTTTTACACCTTCAATCCTTGAGGTCAGCAACTCTACCATTAATATGTTCCAAGCCTCCAAAACAGAAACGAATCTATTTCAAAAAATATTCGCTCTTGAGATCTGGAGGAATGTTTGTGACTGTGCTGTGTACACCTGTACATGACAGATGGATGTCAGTTGCTATGAGTTCACCCCTGCACTTATTGTATGAGCGCACACACGCACTTACATAAACATACACACACATACACACTCACAAACAGACACGAATACACATACATCTATATCACTTTTAAACTCCTGAGCTACAGTGTATCATTCAAGATAGGTACACAAATATTAAGAAGCATTTACACTGTGCCTCACAATTATTTCTGCATACAGCATTCAATAGCTCCAAAATAAATAGGTCAAATAAATAACAACAAAAAATTTACACAAGCATATCAACAAAGGCTACACTACACAGTACAATTTATCACTTGCATGCTTTCATATGCATCATTAAATTATACACAACTGAATGAAATGAACTGGCAATAAATTGGTAAACACCATTATGCATAAACAACATGCTTAACTTTGTAGCAATCACATCAACAAAAATAACTTGGTTACAACAAGAACCCCTGACTGTAGATGGCGCTACACAGATTTTTAGTTTTCAAAACAGAAACGGGAGAAAACTTGATGGGGAATTTCTCAATGAAATAAACCTGATGTGTAATTCTCTGTCAATTGTGGCTGTAATTGTTTGGGGGACTTACGACGTTTTTTGCCTGTTTGGGGGCATCTCTATCAGACCTGTTGATATCAATCCTTTAGGCAGATTAATACAGAATATAATCCATCAATACTGTTAGGACTCTTGACTTTCTTTCTCTTTTTTGTTTTCTTTTTTGTTTACTTGCTTGATTGACTTTTGGAGATATTTTGTTACATTTTGTTTTGTTTGTGAGTTTCTTGGGGGATTTTTGATCAAATCTGCTGAATATATCAAATCCATTTCCCAGTGGAAAATACTGCTGTCCTTTATTCGTCAGTTAATAGACTGCTCATTACATGATATTTTTTTTTTCTTGTCATTTCACTTTAGATTGCAAGTGAACATGCATCATCAGTTGAGATGTCAAAGGGCATAATAACTCAACACATACAGCCTTCTGCTTCTCAGTTCACAACAGCATGCAGTAAACTTCACACAAACAAAAACATAGATATTACTGATGATTATATGGATGAAAGAACACAAATAATGTGCACGGAAGGGAGTTACAAAAAGGTAGAAAACCAAGTGAGAGAACATTTTTTTCTTCTTCTTCAAGTTCACTTACCTTTAAAAGTGATGTCACAATGGCAGAGTGATGACATCATCAGGAATGCAGTCAGTAATGATGGTGATGAAATGTGAAAGAACAAAAAGGAGGAAGAAAAGGAAGATGAAATTAAAATGAATGCATCATATTTCAAACCTAAGTTTCTCAAAGATGCACCAGCCACTGATATTATTAAGAGTGGCTGTGTTATAGTATATAGTGGCAAGTACTGATAAGGGAAATTGGACTAAAGTTTTGTTATATTGTGTAAAAGACAAGTGAATTCAATTATAATAAATGTTCATAAACATGCCAATGGCAAGCAACATGAATTATGCTCTGCATATATTCAATTTATGTATATTGATCGTAACATATCTATTGTCATAAGAAATGGACACAGACTATTCTGAAAATGGCAAGGAGCTAATAAAGAATTTAAGCCTAACCCACTGAGGACGGACTGATTTTGCAACAACACACATTTCCCACAGACATCTGCCCTAGTATACTCGGGGACTCATCCTCAATGGGTTAAAAGGTCTAGGAATAAGAACTTACACCAAATTTTCAAATGGACACAAAGTATTCTCTTAAATGAATTCTTTAACGTCATGGTACTTGTCTATCACACAGAGTACTAGTATTCTCTCAGCATACAATGGTGATGCATTTATTGGTATGCGGTAGCTGCTTGCACATCTTTTGCAACTTTTAAAAAGAAAATAAGTTTGTTTGTTTGTTTGTTCATTTCCCATCTGAGAAGATGGCTGGATAGCCCATATTCAGCTATGCTAAGCTGGTCTTCCACGGGGTCCAGTTGGATGTGGGGTGGGACCACTTCACCGGGATAAACACCCTGTTCTTTGCAATGAATGAATGAAGCGGGATCTTTTACATGCAGAAGTTGTGACTCTCTCATACATGGGACCTCCATTTTATGTCCTATCCGAGGGACAGAGTGTTTTACCTCTTGCTAGAGGGGACGGTATGTTTACACACAACATTGCTCAGTCCAGACTCTGGTTCGAACCTGGACCCTTAGGATCGTGAGGCAGACGCACTACCGACTGAGCCAACTCAAACTTTGAAGAAGTTTTAAATCTTCTGTACTATTAGTCAAAGCAGACAGTGTACTGAAGAAGCATACAATACTGCAGGATTTCATCCTTGTGTACCACAGAAAATATTTGTTGATTAACCTGTCGAGGACAAGTCCCGAGCATACTCAGGCAGGTGTGTATGGGAAATGCGTGTTGTAGCAAAATCAGACCGTCTTCAACGGGTTAAAAGATGCATGTCCTTGATGCTATTCTGTAAAGTGTCTACACAAAACTTTGAATTGATGGCAATGTAGTAAAAAGTCACCTGACCCTTTTGATTATGCTCATTGCCTTGAAGCAACAATTTGCCATTACTTGTTTGTATGACCGTGCATCACAAAACCAACAAAGAGTTGCACTCATTGATTTTGTGTGAGGACTCAAAACAGGTGAAACGGGTCAACTTAGACAATCTTGCATTTTTCATATCTTCTGAAAGATCAATTTTTTTTCTACGTCATTCTAAAGTTTGGGATTATAAAATGCATGGGAAAATGTGTTTTTTAATAGCAATTTTTCTAAAACACTTCTTTTTAAAAAAGAATAACGTGATTAGGTATGTTGTAAAGTCCCCTTTTCATTCCTTAAAAACCTTTCCACACTTTTCACTTTCAACTCTTCTAACTTTTGAAAGGATGGTGCTACTGCTTTGAAAGTTTGTGTTGTTCATGGATAGAATGTGTAGACAGAGTATGAATAATTTCAACTTAAACTGATGATCCCTTCATTTTGTTACTATGAAGTTTTACATACCTTTTTTTTTTTGCCCCATTTAATGCACAAAGCATAATTGAGTAAGCTTATAGTGCTTGATCAGACCATATACTCTAAAGCCTCTTTTCTCAGCACACATTTATCCAGAGTGTATGCATTCTTTCCAATATTACGAGAGCCCATCAGAATTGAGTCGCACATCATTTTAAAGCATAAATTCAGCTCTTTCAGAACCTAGTTGCTCTTAACTAAAGATCCATGCCTGATGACTTTTTGTTGGTTTAGTGATGCAAGGTCATATGTGACCGTGCATCACAAAACGAACAAAAAGTCGCACCCCTTGATTTTAGATGAGGACTCAAAAAAGGTAAAGCAGGTCAACCAAGTCAATATTAGATTTTTCATATTTTCTGAAAGAACTACCCTTCTTCTACATTATTCTTAAGTTTGGGATCATAAAATGAATGGAAAAGTGCATTTTCAGCAATTTTTCTACAACTCTTTTTTTGTAGAGGCCCCTGTTCATTTCTTGATAATCTTTACCACACTCTTCACTTTTAAACCTACTAACCTTTGAAGGAATAAACCTACTGCCTTGAACATTGGCATTAATCATGGCCAGAATGTGTTAATAGAGCATATTTAATTTCAGTCTAATCTGTTAATGGCTTCATTGTTGTTACTCTGGTGGTTTACACCCTGTTTTTGTCCCATTCATCGCACAGCCAGCACGGTTTCGTAAAGATTAAGCGCTTGAATAGACCCTGTACTTTAGAGCCTCTTTTCTCGCTTCACACTTTTCCAGAGTGGGTGCTTTCTTTTCCAGCGTGTGTGCTTTCTTTCCAATATTTAGATAGGTTAGGAGAGTTCATTTCATTTGAGTTACAAATCATTTTAAAGCTTATAGTCTGCTCTTTCAGAATCTGCCCTTAACTAAAAATTCATGTCTGGCGACTTTTTGTTGGTTTTGTGATGCACGGTCACATATATACAATGTACGTAGGATTATAAGTGAATGAAAAGAAACTGAAGGCCTTGCATCAAAGAAAACGTTGCTTCATTTTCATTCTTTTCCCCCTGGGAGATAAAACTGATGATAATAAATGTCCTTTCCCATTCTGGGAATGACAATTAGGCATGCGTGTCATCCTTTAATAATGATACTGAGTTGATCATTATTGTGAGGATACAGGCAAAAACACCCATAAATCAAGCTCATCAAAATGACTGAAAAATAAAATGAGCACAGGGTCTTCATAAGTAGATAATGCTAAATACAAATCAGATGGTGTCTGGCATGGATGCAAACCAAAACCAAAATAAATAGCCTTGCCATAACTATGGACATCACATTTCTGGGCTATAGGAAAGAAAAAGCATAAACTATAATAGACTGCTTGATTACATGACTACCCCCACCACAAGAGGGCGCTGTGCAAAATGTATGAAAGATCAGGATGAAGTCTCACTGATGGAAGGTGATATCAACCCAGTCTTGTCTTACTGTGTTAGATGTCTCATCACTTTCCCCTGGATCTCTACTGAATTTTATCAAAGCTCTAAAACTGTGCAGATTTAAGGCACTAGATGGTGCTATAGCAGTTTAATCTTTTCAGGGAGGCTGACTGCAGAGTTGAAAATGCCATAAGTTGTACAATGTAGAGTTTTATGGCTGAAACATCAATGTTATTTTTACATCCTCTGTCTGATAAGAGAGATAATGTAATATCTGAATTCATTTACCGTGCCCTTTCTTGTTCCACGTACATTCAGTTCCTAAGCACTAATCTGAAATCTAAAACAAAATAGTTACTAGCTTGTACAGTATGCAAATAAATATGATTTCTTTTTATTTAAGTCCATTAAAACAACTAAAGCTTAATCAAAATATAGGTGATTTAATTTTGTTTTGCTGGTATGAAATATTAATCTATTTTTTTTTTTTCCTAATGAGGCAAATTGCCCACCAAAGCACGGCTTTATTTAAACTTTGAAATAACAAAATACAGTTCTATATATTATATTATTTCTTCATTATACTTCATATGTATGTGTATGATAAATTGCAATAAGATCTCTCATTACTTTATCATACTTTTCCATATATAGCTTAATCATTGTATGTCATACAGTGTACCTCACAATATTTTTTTTTTTTTTTTTTGGGGGGGGTTGGTTGGAGTAATAATGCTAGATATCATTTACTTTGTTTGTGCAACACAGACAAACAAAGGGATATATATATATATATATATATATTCAATTCAATTCATTTTATTTTCATTCTCATATTTTTCCAACAAAAAAAATAAAACAGAATAAATCAGGTATTACATAATATTAGCATATATATACTAGAATATGCAAAAGATAAGCAATAATTACGATTAACAAACAGAGATATACATACCTCACCAGCAAAATGCTAAGTTATGTTTAGAAGGGAAAAGGAGAACTGAGAGGTCTACTAAAAAGCAATGCTTGTATATTGCGAACCACTCAATGAGGAAATTTAAAAGACAAAATGAGGAAATTTAAAGGACAAAATGTGACCCGCGACAACGGTTTCAGGCAAAAGTCGCAAGAGCAAATTCCCTCCTAGGCGGGTTACAAAGATTTTGACCATTATTTTTGTCGATTTAGGGTTTTTTCAGAAATCGAATCTTTGATATGTTTTCTGCATCTATGCTAAATTTCGTAGTATAAGACTAAGTTTTTCCTATCGAAAATGGAATTTTAGGCACCCTATGTTGGATCGCACTCGTCAGTTTCGAGCTTCTTTCGAACGCCGCGCCACTATGCCCACTGTTGCTACGGCGCAGGGTCTCGCATGCGATTGGCTGGTGCGTCGCATACATTTACATAATTCGGCTTTCGGAGACACCAGTTGCAGCGTTTGGGGAATGCTTTGTCCACGCGTGCACGATTACATGCTCCATTGTTCTTGCTATAGTGGTTTATATACGCTCACTCTGTAGTGCGTGCTCTTCATTTGGCTTTCTATCCAAACTATTCTACCGCAATGTTCGACAACGGAAGTTAAAAAAAAAATATCATTTAGCATGACATAATCGTGTGAAAAGGAAAATGGATATTCTCAAATTTGTCTACTTGTACATGTGGTAAAAATTATGACAGCAGACTGACTCAATGGAAGGTAGATGAGAGGAAAGGAGCGGTCACATGTGACCAATTATATTCAAATATTACACGTCAAGATCGCACCAAACTAACGAGTCATGTTTGTTTGTTTGAATTTAGTTAGCACCAACAAAGCAACATATGCATTTCTTGTAAAAGCAAAACAAACAGGAAGCGTGACCCTTGCCAGCACTAGCAATTTTCTGCCTTCAAAAGGGTCGTCACTGATAAAGACAAATCAACCACAATGAAAACGCAATTTGTAAATGTGTGGATTCGCCACCGCTCCTGTTACACGCACATGGTCATGGCGTGCGGATGCCATTGCGTAATGCGTGCACCAAACACATGTACATGTACACCATACATGCAATTATCGTATTCGCCATCCTGAAAGACGTACAGGTAAACAAACCCGAAGGAAACGCGCTGTTTTTCGGCTCCGTACGTTGAGCTCCAAGGAAGGTGCCCGGGAAATTTGACTCTCTCGGTGAGCCAATCAGAAGGCGATGTGGTTGCTAGAGGCGGAGCTTAACATCGATTGGCACCATCGTACGGATGGGTGATTCTCCCCTCGCATCGCTGCTCGGACATTGTTTTTGAGAAAGAGGTGAATCTTCAAAGCCTGTTTTCTCGCAATTTTGTCAGGCTAACAACTTAAAAAGTGCATTTTATTTCTCTTTCTACGCCCACTTCTGGTGCCGAAGAATACAAGTGTTTTATATCAACGCAAAGCTTAGGAAATGGGCAATGTGATTCAGAGAAAAAATGAATTTTCAAAATTCCCGACTTTTGCCTGAAACCGTTGTCGCCGGTCACAAATGCTTTCATGTGGTATACCATAATAAATGAATGTAGAACTCTTTTTTTTATTCCCTTCCCCTTGCTTTAACCCATTAAGGGCGGTTTGATTTTGCAACAACACGCATTTCCCATGGACACCTGCCCGAGTATACTCGGGATTGGTCCTCAATGGGTTAACAAGCCATACTTTCAATGCATAGGATAATTCATCGAAGGTAATTTAAAAAGAAGTGTACAGCATAATGCCAAAATGACAACAACAATAACAAAAAGCAAAAAACGTGAAACACAAAATGTCTCTTGATTCACTCTGGTGGCAGCATGAAATATGAACTGAAATGCTTTGGGGTTATTTGATGTCTCAGTTTTTGTTGTTGTCGTTGTGCTTTGTTTTGTTTTGTTTTGTTTTGCTTTTTTTATGTAACTATGTAATATGGTGCCTGGCAAAGTTAAAACCCACAAAATATTCAAAGAAAATGTCGCTCTAGAGTGAGGTCTTCAGAATTGGGGTAAGGCCTATCCTTTCAATAGTGATATCCTGGGTCCAATTCTATGAAATTTCTACTGTTATGTTTGTGTGATTTTGCTCTATACTGTTATGGCCAAAATTAACTCAACGGTGATATCATACTTTAAAGCATGCCAGCCACTGCAGCATTTGTTTCTTTTTCTTTTCTTTTCTTTGTGTGCGGGTGATAAGAGTGTGTTACATCATTTATTGTATATATGTTCTTGTTCCTGCAATTTTGAAGTCAGCAACCTGATTCTATAAGTAGCCCATAAATCTTTCACCATGGTTACAGGGGAGCTTTTCTGGTCTTGCTAAAAGCTTTCTCGGTGCGCAAACAAAATCAGTGGAAAAAATAGGCTAATTCCATTACAGTACATAAAGATCAAGAGGAACCCAAATCCCCACCCCCACATTTTAAGTAATCTACCCAGTAATCTATCATGTAGCAAAGGTGCGAGTCAGTTTATAAATAATGTCTGCTCTTTCATGGATACTTTAAAGGCATTATTTACCATTTGCAGATGAAACAAAAACCCAGCTTTCATGCTTGAAAATAGTTCTAAAATGTGAGTTAGGGATAGAAACAACCAATCGTAAAAACTTGAATCAGTATTATCAATGTCAATTAAGTATTGGTAATTATACAAAATGTAAACAATAGCTGCAGTTATTTTTTTTTTCCAGGCTAAATCGTCTACAGTTAGGTTTACTGAGAAAGAGTGATATCTCCACATATCTTAGGCTTTATTGCAAAATTTTTATATGGTAGGATGTTTTGTGATACAACTAACCTACAACCATGCATCATCAAATGTCATGTCTCAAATGTTTTTTAAATCGCTGCTCCCAGTGGCAAACAGGACCTTTAAAAACAACTCCCCCTCCCCACCCCCCCCCCCCAAAAAAAATGGAAAAAAAAAATGACAGATGACATTTCACCTTGTGAAATACTGGAGGGAGCATCCATCATGTCCCGCTTGACATTCTACCCCCCCCCCCCACCCACCCACCACTCCATCCACCCACCCCTACTCCCCCTCCTCTGCTCATGTTCATGGAGCATACTACAGGACAGCAGTATCAATCACTAGCCTCTTACTACTGCTTCATCTAAATTTTTCTTATTCTACTGGCACACACAAAGCTGAAAAGAAAAATAAATGAAAATGAGCCTTGGTGAAGTAATGGGATCTGAAAGCCTGTCTCGACCAACAAATGAGAGGTTGACATATTTCTGTGCGTATTACATAATGTACCAAGAAAATCCACCCTTGACGCACATACACCTTGTATCAACACAGGGTTTCTGCGATACTTAAAATATAAATAAAGAAACAATGCTTACTTATTAGATGATCAATCTTACAATAGACAAGTCATCAGTCATATTTGAGAATAATGATCCTACATATTACATGCTGGTAGTTTTCAAAGACATTATATACACACATGTAATTGTCAGCCAATTTGTCATCACATATATTTATTCTAACACTGAACTTCTGGCTAGTCCATTGGCTCTAACAACATTTACTGATGCAATGTTTTTGCATATTTCATCATTAAAAACAAATATTATTAAGGCAAATACATCATTTCAACACAATATGTCCTACCGCCATCATATGGAGGCTGTTGATACTGCATATATTATAGTTATCTATTGTAAACCAAAAAAAAACCCCTTCCCAACAAATGTGGAAACTTTCAACTACTATCAAAGCTGTCAAATACAGCAAATTACAAAGAAGTTTAGCTTAAATCTAAATAGCTTTACACTACTAACCCTATCCTGATTGCCATTTGAACAGCATTACATCTTATTTATGACTCTGAATTATGAGACCACAACTCCAACTTCAATATAGTTCAATAGTACTGATTTACAAAATCATTAATTCCACATGATGGACAAGTCAGAAGACATTAACCTATTTTGCTACAACACGCATTTCCCACAGACACCTGCCCGAGTATACTCAGGAATTATCCTCAACAGGTGAATTACAAATCACTTTTTGAATATTCACTATAGCAAAGTAAATAAACATAATGACCATGTGATAATGTGTTTTGACAGCCAGCTGAATATAATAAGGGGGAGAGTTCAAAGTGTTATAATTGTTATTTCTGGTGGCTGTACTATCAGTGTGTCAGGACTCAATTTCTCTCCAACTTCTTCTTTTTCTTCTTCTTCCACATCTACTGCTGCTGCATCTACTTACTACTTCCACTATTAATACTACTACTACTTACTACTACTAATAATGATAATAATAATAATAATAACAATAACAATAACAATAACAATAACAATAACAATAACAATAATAATAACAATAATAATAATAATAATAATAATAATAATAATAATAATAATACCACTACTAATACTAGTAGTAGTAGTACTACTACTTCTTCTACTATTATAAAATGGGTTCAAGAATGTAGCCAATTGGAAGCGCTGAAATGAGTCACGTGTGCGTGCATTAATTTCTTCAGGTATGCACTAAGAAGAGTCTCTCTTCCACCTCCCTGGCCTGACGTACATCACAATGTTTACACTAGCAGTGCGCACTCAATCAGTTGTTACAAGTGCGTCACGCGCTACTATACGCGCTGTCAATCCTGTAAACAACTTCTAGTTCGGGCCGCGGGCTGTCACAACAGCCGGCGGCCTTTGTGCATAACAGTACGTGGCGTACGTATACTCTTATACGTACGTACAGTACTTATGTGCGGGATTTCCGAGTGCGACGTGCGTAAATGTTTGGGACGAACATCTTCGGACATCTTGACTTTTGAGCGAGTGCTACATGTAGCTGACTGGTATTGACCCACAAAGGTACGTGAATAATGCTGTTAGTTTTCGACCCATTTTATAAAACAAATGATGCACAGGATTATTTCGTGGCGTTAGTGAAGGTGCGGCGCACTCTCGAGTATTGACAACGGTTGCAAACATGCACTCGGCTGCGCCTCGTGCATGTCGCACCATTGTCAATACTCTCGAGCGCGCCGCACCTTCACTAACACACTCTATCCTGTGCATCATTTGTATACTATTGCTACCACCACTACCACTACTACTACTACTACTACTACTATTACTACTTCTACTACTATTAATAATAATAATAATTCCACTACTAATACTAGTAGTAGTAATACTACTATAACTTCTACTACTATTGCTACCACCACTACCACTACTACTACTACTACTACTACTACTACTACTACTACAAATGTACTACTTCAAATACTAGACACATGCGAGATAGATAGATGTCACAGCCCGTTTTGTTGACACTTACTAAACCAAGTAATCCCATTTAGACTGTCCATTAATTAGACGATGAAGTGTGTCTGTCATTACAAGTCTCAATGCAAGACTTTCCTCTGAAAAAGAAGAAAAAAGTATGGTCTCCTGCATAGTTTTATCACCACACCTTATCCCTAGACATGATGGGTTACTGACTTTTCGGAGCTGAAGTCAATGACTAAAGCTGTTTTATTCTGCAACAATCACCAGGAACTGCAGAGTTCATGGAAAAAGGATTTTCCAATTCTGCAGCATGCCATGGTGACCCAAAGACATACACTGTCCATCGATCTCTATTTCAGAAATTAATTTCTGCGCAGAAATTTGGAGGGGGGGCATAAAATTCTGCGACTGATGAGCCACGTAGGATTTTTTTTTTCTATGTGAAAGTGATAACTGCAGAAATCATGGAAATCATGTATGGAGAGAGAAAAAAAAAGATAGAGGACATGTAAAAGAGAAGAGATGAGAGTGAGGTTTGAGTTCATTATGATTGGAAGCAAAAAAGAGTTTCATCCCAGGGGGGAAAAATATTACCATGTTCTTTTTTCCCTCAAACAAGTGCAAGACAATAATCATCTTACATGACAGAAATAAAAAAGAGAAACACACACAGAGAAAAATATGACCAAAAAATGACAAAATGTGTCCAGAGACAGTTTCACATACTGTATACGCTGTTATTTTTGCGTACAGATATTTTTGCAAATGAGGAGATCATAGACGTTTTCGCAAGATGTTGTTTTCGTGCATTGACACCGACGCTAACATAAATGCACTATCACCCAAGCACATTGAGACATTTTCGTATGTTGTTAAATTCGCAATCAAACTGTGACTCGCGAAATTCGCGAAAATTAAACCCTCACAAAAATAACAGCTCATACAGTATAAAAACACTTTCACAGATATGTTTCAAAGTTGATTTTTGTGTGGTGAAACAAACGACTTGTATACAATTTTACTTTGATGGTAACCAAAACATTGTTATCCTTGCGCTGAGATGAAGAAGGAAAATACGTAGGGATGGAGAGAAGGAAGAGAGAAAAAATATATAGAGCAAGAAAGCTTCAAATGTGAAGAAGAGAACTTAAAGGTGGAAGGTAGCATGGCCAATGGCCTAGCAAAATGATCATTGCGAGGTATAATGATTTCTGAATATTTAATGAGCAGACAGTCTATTTTTGTAACCTCACACCTCATCTGGGCAGCTGGACCTGGCTTCTGACTGGCTTCTGACTGGATTCTGGTGAGATGTTCACTGAAGGCCATGCCTTGCCATCCTCATTATCATACATTAATGTTCCCCATGCTCTGGCTTTGGATCTTTGGAGACAAGGCTGTCAGTCATTAACCACATACTAATTGCAGATAAGTGATAACAACCATCCACAAAACAAAAACAAAAAGACTGATACCATAGGTTGGAAGAGTTGCCATGGCAACATTCTCCGTGAGAATAGCTCCCCACTGCACTGTACCACTCTGGAGGTAATTTCCTACGTAATTCCTTGGTTCCCAGGCAACATCACATGGCCTTTTTTAATGGATGTTATTAGTCGCACCTTGTGTGCAATCTCCACCTCTAAAACCAGTTAACAAAGACTATCAATTTTGTGTTTTTATGTAGAGAATATTTGAGTGAGTAGTAGTAATATTAACTGTTTGCTGGATGCACATCTAAGCACATCCATTTTGAAACCTAAACTGAAGTTTGGGTAAAGTGAAAGAGACACACACACATATAAACACACACTGTATAAGATAAGGCATTTAATAAAAAAGCTAAGACACTGCTATGGAAAAAAAATCCATGTACAGAATTTTGATAATGGTGTGCCATTTTGACATTCACCCTGAATCCTTATACGCTTATGATTATGTAAGTAACATTCATCATGTTTAACCCGTTGAGGACGGTTTGATTTTGCTACAACACGCATTTCCCATAGACACCTGCCCAAGTATACTCGGGACTCGTCCTCAACGGGTTAAACTGTACAAAATAGCATTCACCTAATCTGCAACTGTCGCACAAAGAAAAAGTGTAATACGATACTTTATGATATTCCTTTTGAAGAATGCCTGTGAACTCCCTTTAATGCTATTAGTGAGATTGTTGCCATGGAAACTGACACATCTGCCTGAAGATTACTGCTTCAGCTCGTCAGGGCCACTCCAAGCAGGCATGCAAGGAGGCCGTTAGACAGTGGAAAAGGAGATCAAAACCTTGGGGCTGGGGGAGGGGAGGATGAGGGGCAGGGGGAGGGGGGAAGGGGGTAAAACCACGACAGAGGCGAAGGCCGCATATTGTCTCCCTGTGCATAGCACTGACAGACAATCATTAACCCTTTGAGTACTGGCTGATTTTGCTACAACACATATTTCCCATAGACCCTTGCCCGAGTATACTCGGGACTCGTTCTCAACGGGTTAAGCGTTACTGTGTAATCTTCCCTCCATGGAAAATCACAAAGATTTTGCTTTCATTCACATTGGGTACAGATGGTTCTGAAATCAATGCTACAGAATCTATGATTTTATGTGCTTTCTCATCACACTTCCTTGATAAAATCACAAATATCAAAAGACTGTAAAAATGATATAATTTGGTTGAAAAGATAATACTTATTTAATACAAAAAGTTTGATATGTACACTGTACCTAATATCAATCTGGATTTCAAAATCTGTGATTACTTAACAATTGCACATTCTTCTTATACACAATGGAGCATGTCGGTGTTTCGAATCAGTCTTTATGTTTAAATCATCTTCTACATGCTTAAATGTATCTAAGGTTCAGAGGCAACTTCGTTACACTTTCTTTTTTTTCTATTTGACAGCTTTCATCTTACATTCTTGTGTTCTTTTTTCATATAAAATTTGAAAAATCATATATCATTGCAAACCTCGAAATCTGGAAAATTTAAAGAATACAAATATTAGTACGTTGAAGCTTGATGTCTCTTTCAGGCTTTTTAACCCGTTGAGGATGAGTCCTGAGTATACTCGGGCAAGTGTCTCTGGAAAATGCGTGCTGTAGCAAAATCAGTCCATCCTCAATGGGTTAATGGTGACAGGTTAACTATCAATCCCCATAAAACACAGATACCATCGTATGGGACTATATATTGTACTACTACAATAAATGAGTGGGTATGTCCTACTTTGTGTATCAAAGTATGCTGAAAGTGAAAAATAACAGAGCAAGGTAGATAGAAAGAGGAAGAAGTCAGACCACACCCACCCCTTCCTTTTATTGGAGTCATGGGTAGATGACACTGGTGGTGACTGCTATATTTAGTGAAATTGATATCTGAAGAAAATTTTGTTTGTCTTTGTACAAAATTCTTTCAGAATACTTTTCAAACCAGAAAAAGAAACATTATTTCCAACTCAGAAATGTCATTTTCCTATTCAAGTGGAAATTATACTTTAGAATCTGAAATGTTTTTCTCATACACTTTATCTCATCTCGACATGTGTAACTGTTAGACACTAAGCACGCAAATGTAAAAGAACTAAAAGAATGGTTTATAACCCATTTAGTTACAGCAACTCTAAATACAGTTGATATATGACTCAGCTGTTCCCACAAGGAAAAGGTTAAATTCCCTCCTCTCCAAGCCCGTAGTGAAATAGAAGGGAATCATGCAAGGTGATTTTTCACAACAACAAGCTAAAGGAGTGGGCTTTTTTGATGCAGTTTTGGTCGGTCAGTTCTATTTCAAGCTTTCTATATTAGGAAGGTGACTGAAATAGGAAAGAACAAGAAGAAACTTTGAGTAAAAAAAAAGAGCTTATGTGCTCACAAATTTTCCAAAGCACTTTTGTGCTGAAAGGTAATATCCATGATTGGATTGCATGCACTGCTTGCTATCATGTGGGGACTGGCCATCAACGTAGATTGTCCAAAATGGCTCGTATAAATCTGTTACGGGGAACAGACACAGAGAGACTGTCCAGATTGTTTTGACCTCTTAGTCTTCATGTCCACCACACTCTCCCATCGCCACATCACATGACGCTTTTAACAGTTGGCATGGCAACTGATGGAATGACCTGACTACGAACTCCCATTTGATAGCAGCTGGGGGTGGGATAAGGTGTAGGGATACGTACAATAAGTGTGTACATATGCACAAATACACACATACACACACTCAAACAATCAAACAATCAAATATTCAAACTTTCTAGCAAGAAAATATTCAAACTTTAATACACTCATGCTTTCACACATTTGTGCTTTCATGCTTTTATGCATTTGAATATTCATGCATTCACATATTCATCATTCACACATACATTCATACATTTAAACATACAGACAGTCATACATTTATATTATATCTTATGAAAGTTTCATTTCATAGAAAGCAGAATTGAAAAAAAATATATATATACAAATACAATAAATTTGCCACAACGTTATTCAGTTGCAATCAAGCTGAGTCAAGGAATGACTTGAAAAAAAAAAAAGAAAGAAAATAAAACAGAGACCAATATCCGCAAACCATTCATACAATGAGCATCGTCTGATAGCCAGAAACTCAATTTGCTCCAACTCATGTTTTGATATAGAATACAGAAGAAAAAAACACAACTGCAGGATGGCTCAGTATCAATATCTGGTAAAGGAAGAAAAAACACTCCAAATAGCTTCTGACAATCAAAACAGACACACAGTCACTCCCTTGTGACTCACTGCTAGTGTGTCATCAGAATTCTATTGATTTTTTTTTTTCAGTCTCATTCTCTCCCTATTCCTCAGCAACCCAAGTCAACAGTGTACTTCTGGACAGTGATATTTATCCTGATAGTTTTCAACCTTTTCTTTCAAATATACATCCTTGAGCAAGCAGTCAGCTGAACATAACAAGTTTATACACAAACTGAAGATCATGTGTTGATGAAATAATCATGTTCTTTGCAGACTTTTGAAATGTTATTGGTAATGCTGTTTAATTGAAACACCATATACTATTTTGAGAACACTATACACATGTTGTACATGGAAAAGGTCAACTGCAGCAGTCTTGATTGCTACAGCATTGTAGGAAGACTAGTGTCATATCATCACTGTGGCTGACTGTAAATAACTCTCCATTACAAAGGAATTAACTCTTCCTGTGCCTGGAACTTTTGACAGTGTGTATAACTCTGGGTTTTCTGTATCAATCAACACTTTAAGCACATAAAAGGTTAAGGGATTCTGGTAGATTAAAAGACTCTTGGGAAGTTACAGAAAATAAGACAAGTTCAGCTGGCAAACAAACAGCACTATGTCATTTGAAGAGCAAAATGTAAAATACAAACAAAAAATCTTAATTCCTGTTTTTTAATCTTTCAGTATCTTTTATAAAGTCACAAGAAAAGTACAAATATAAACTCAAGGACAAATTTTCAGTCCCCCTAGCAAGCTAGCTGAATGGCAGGTGATATTTGCAGGTGGTTGGCACTGCAATTGATATCTATGGATGAATTCAATGAATACGGGGATCACAATCTTTATACAGGCAAGTCAACATGAGAGCTCATCTTCGACTGCAGCTCATTTTTGCAAATCCGCAAGATTTCAAATGTGCTTTCTGAAGAGCAGCTGCGGAGGTTAAGATTTAGATTGATTGGATGCAGCGGCTTTCATAATATCATATCGAGTTATCTCTTTGGTTACCATAACATTGATTCATGGCTGAATCAACTCTCGGAAAAGTGAGTTCCTGAGTTAACTAAGTTATAATCAATATATGCCATCATGAAACATGTTTACTTTTTCTTTCTTGCATTCATCAGACACATAACTAAAGTCTTACAATCTCAAACAAAAACAAGCTCTCTGTCAATGTAGATTATTACTTCTAAAAGACATGAATGTGATGTCAAAAAGATGATACTAGTATGCTGCTCTCATTTCCTTTTTGCAGCTCTACTTTAACCCGTCCTGCGCCAAGAACTTTGAACAGTGTGCACGTTATGGGGTTTTCTGTGCCAATCAACACTTAAAGCTTACGAAGTGTTAATTTCATTCTGAGGCTCATCTGTTTCTTTTTTTTTTTCAAAAGTAACATAACACAAGTGCCTGATGGATGTATCATAACATTAGCCTGAGTGTGGGAAATCACTGCAACTAAATTATTCTGTTATATTTTCATGAGAAGTTTGAAATCAGATGTGGTTGATTCTGTAGTGAAAGGATCCATCTACCAATTCTGAATAAAGAAACTTATCACAATGTTCGTTTATTTCTTCTTTTTCATTCATCTATGCCAGATGGCAGAAGGAGAAGGAAAAAGAGGAAAAAGGAAATAAAGACAAAGATGAAGTTGAAGATGAAGATGAGGAAGAGGAATTAGAATATGAAAAAAAAAGTGATTTTGAGAAAAAGAAATACTTAAACTTCCATCTGATTCAGTATAGCATCAGAAGGCGGATACACAAAGCCAGTCAAACACACAAATCACATTAGTGTCAGTCAATTGGTTACCAAACTTGAGTGGGAAGGGGAATTCAAAGCCGAGCCGACAGCTGGCGCACCCATCACATCCCACCTTCTAGAGAGGAATCTGTCATTTCAAAAATTGCAGGGAAGATCAACAGAGGATGGGATAGACAGATAGACAGACAAGAAAAGATTATGCAGGAAATTCTGGCTGTTATATTTTTTTTTTTCTGATGACTGAAACATATTGCTTTTTGAATATCAAAACTAAGTCACAAGACAACTCTGTCATCTTTCATATTCTGCATCGATGCGGCAGAGCATTAAGGTTGACTTCTATTCCTCACAATTAATTCAATGGGAGCGAAGGATGGGAACTATTCTTAACTCTTTATGTGCCACGTTCCCATGCCTGACTCAGTCGACGGTGTGCCAAGTTCCCATATTCTGCTCATTCCGCCAAAACCGAATTATAAATCACCAACTGCCACAGTAAAATGAGAATGTTTCTCACAATGCCATTCCTGTCACATGTAGCTTGCATTCAATGTGGTAATTGACTATCAAGTGGTGTTCCCTACTGGATTTACAAGTAAGTGTCTGTCTCTGTTTTGTGTGAAGTTGTGCCTCTACAATTACGTACAATGTAGCTTCTGGCCATTAGGAAGAAAAGCAGTCATAGATTTGTCGTACAATGTACATCAAAGCAAAGCTTGCCATTTTCTCTACACCTTTGCTCATTACATGCCTAGAGTAACAGAAATCTATCAAAATTACATAAATTTGAAAAAAAAAAGAATGTTTTCCCAAAGAGTGACTATGTCTCACAATAATGTGGCACACAGGGGGTTTGCACCATGGCACATAAAGAGTTAAAACACGAGGAATTGAATAAACCAGAATTAACCACTTGCTTGCTGGGATAGAGTGTAGCATGTGTCAAATCTGTAGAATTAAGTGTATCCACCAGGCAATACGTTTCAGTGGAATCTCAGGGTACCCATTCTCAAATGCAAGATATGTGAACACAATGAATACAGTTGAAAGCTTGTAATAGAAAAACAAATATGTATGTAAAGTCTTATGCCTTCAATAATGGAAAGTTCTGTAATAGTGAAAAATTTTTGTGGTGTAGAGATTTTCCTGCATTTTCTTGCAACATGTAACTAGCACAAAAATGAAAACATGCAATTTTTTATTTTTTTTTTTGCTTGCTATATGTCATACCATTTTATATTCAATTTCCCCAAATCTAAAGCATGCAGACTTCATCTTGTAAGAGTGAGTGCAAAAAAATCACTTGTGACAGAATTTCCACTTTTGCAGTACATGCATCTATCGAGAGGTGAATATGTATTTTCAGGTGTATGTGTGATTATCCACGAATATCATAAAGGAACATTTTCATGTTCAGCACATGAAAAGAAAAACCATGCTGGTTTAGGTTTATGACTAGGCCAAGGGTTGTGAATTGATTCTGTAATCTTCTGGTTTTCCAATTTAACTGATTCAGCAGTAGAGATTGGAGTTACCACCACATAAGAAATATATCACTATAAGAGAAGGCCATACTGTTCAACAATAGACGAGGGGCCCGTTTTTATCAAAAGATAAAATCAATTTTAAATTTCCTTACCACACAGGCTGCCATAGACTTTCAGTTGAAATCAACTATATAATCAATTTTAACTCTTCATAAACCAGGGCTCAGGAATTCACACTTTAAAGGAGCAAAAGGTTTGAAGTGGAAAAAATAGTGCAATTATTTAACGACACATGACGTCAACTCATCCACTGCTTACCAAATAATAGGAGAAAAAGCACAACAATAAAATTGTCTATGGATGGAAACAAAATTTGGTCTTGTCCAGGAAACCACAGGTGCATGATTAAACCATTCCCTGGTAGATTCTAACATTCCCATAGACATTCTACAGGCTCTACAAGGTTCCAACAGTCTGTGGGTTAATGAGGACTTTCAGGTAAAAACTACATGTTCTGGGTTAATCTGGCTTTGCAGGTGACCAGATGGCTTAAACACTTGGCCCAAATTCACGAAGGTGGTACAAATGAAACCATGGTTTAAACCATGGACAAAAAACATGGAGCGCTAAGTGTCGCGTGGAATATTTAGTTCAAACTCAGTCATTTCATCAATGAAAAGATTATTTTGTAACGAAATGACAACATTTTGTAACTAAATGAACATTTTGTCCACGAAATAATAATTTCGTTAACGAAACAGTCATTTTGTTGACGAAATGATCAATTTCGTTACGAAACATTCCATGCAACACTTGGCGCTCCATGGTTTTTGCCCATGGTTTAAACCATGGTTTTATTTGTACCACCTTCATGAATTCGGGCCTTTGAGATCTGTCCTGGCGTTTGGATTCATCAAGGCAGCAAATTCATCTACTTGTGGGAGATGTGTTAACACTTCTCCATTCTCAGCACAGGTAATTGAGGATTTGGGGGTCGGTCAATTTCACAATTCCTGGGAATAATTTCATGCACCACTGGGGTCATTTTTTCATACTTGTCTTCACTTTGTGGGGGGGGGGGGACTCAGAGCTAAAAGTAGCAAGGGTAACCTTGGGCATAATTGTCAATTTCATTTGCTCATTTAATTGACCTTTAACCCAGTGGTGTGAACAATTTGCAGCCCTTGCATTGCTCTACACACACACACACACTATTTATTTAGACAGTCTATTTCCACATCACAACTTAATGCTTACTGAAGAAAGAGTTTCACTTTTTAATTTGCAAAGAATTATGTATTTTCCCCTGTCATTTCACAAGGATGATGAGCTGTTCAATAATGGATTTTATTTTCACGTATACCCCTTAGAGCTTCTAACCCCTGAAATGCTGGTGCATAATTCGTCAACTGAGAACTACAAGGGTGCTATTGTGTTCTAAGATTTGAGCATAAATAGAAAATTAAATGATTAATTTTCATGAAATAAAAAGTTATTCAACCAAGAATGGGTACATTCATAAGTATATTCCAAATTTAGAGTAAAACAATACCCTTGTGGGTATTTAATTTTTAACATTTTACTGAAAATGAAAATAATTAAAAATTGACACCATAGAGTAGAGGAGAGTAAGCTCTACAACATGATACCAATAACTCAACAACCCTCAAAACTGTGATAAAGCCCTTCTGGTTCTCAGCTGACAAAATATTACTAGACTGCCTCAGGCCATCACTGTGTTTGTTTGTGTGTGTGTGTGTGTGTGTGTGTGTGTGTGTGTGTGTGTGTGTTATGAAAACAAGTGTTTCTTTTGGCTAGTTTATATCTTTCTTGGTCATCCGTAGCCTCCAATTTAAGCTCTATGAATATATGATAAATTTGCAAAAACAAATGACCAAAGTGTGAAATGCAATTTTCCTTTCATACACAGAAATGAAATTCAAATGAAAGAAGGGGGCTCTTAAGGGTTTATTTGATTCTAATTGTGAGCCACCTTCCTATCTTATATACCTGAAAATAAGAAACATGGAGGAAAATAAAATCAGTCTGTTATTTTTAACTGACAACAGCAAGTCAGATGATGGTGTATCACAAAACTAATGAAGAACTGTAAAGTCATAAGCTATGGAAACTTTTCAAATTTTATACAAATAAGGAATATCTTGCTTTTTAAATGATTCAGTGATCATATTTCTTTCACTCTCTTTCAATTCACCACACACATACAAACAAACAAAACAAAACAAAAACCCTCCAAAATTTACAATCCTAAATCACTAATTCCAATACTAAGAAAAGGTATGTCATGTTGGTGAGTAATATATTACTATGCTGGAAATCTTCAGTAGATTTAAAATTCCCACATGGGGGTACGTGGGCAGCTTGTGAGTTGAAGGACTCCGGTACGAGGTCTAGTGAAATGTTAATGATTAACGCTCTACAAACAGGACTCTATTCCAGTTTTCCAACTGCCTACCTGAAGTGCTCCGCAAGGAATACAACTCGCTCCCATCATCTTCTACATCGACATGTTTATATCAACTGATGCCAAACCTCTGGGCTAATGGACACCGGTTCCACTCAGTGGCGGCGCATCACTGACAAAGTTCAAATAATGGCAGAGCCCCCCCCCCCTCCCCCCCCCCCTCCCTGAAAATATCATGGGAACTGGAAAATCGTGAATTGTATCCTAAAACAGGAGTAGACATTTCCATTAGGTGGGGAAAAGTAGCAGTGATGAGTCCTCTTATCATTAACGGTGACCTGATTCCAAGACATATTGTAAACACATTCAAAGTGTTTACATGGGAAAGGGGAAGAGATACAGAGCTTACTTGTGCTTAATAGCACGGTCATGACTTTTCATATTCAGGAAATTATGTTCACAATTAAAAAGAATGAGGGCACATAATAGTAGGTACTTATGGACTCTGCGTTCCAGATTATCATAAAAACACATTTCATACACGTATAACAATTGGTGAGATGAACGAGTAAGATTGTCAGAGAAATATTTTTGATACAGCTTCAGTATTTAGTGAGACCATGAGTTAAAAGCTTGCTTGAGGTACTTCATATTCACATCATTTCCCTAAACATGGAGTGTACCTACAAATTTGCATGTCTGAATTTTGTTTTATGGATGTCGATTTAGTGATTGCTTGAAATGAATTTGAATTTAGCTTAAATTTCACAAGTCACATATCTCAAAAGAGGGTAAGAAGTAAAGCAAGTTATCAAGTAACTCCCCATTTCCTGGTAAAAACTTATTTTCAAATTTCTCACCACATGGAGTTTGAAATTTCAAGACTGTAACTTTATCAGGGAATGTACAGATGGGTCACAAAAATTATAAGCAAACGAACGTACATTGTATCAAAGTGGTGAACGCTAAGACTGATGCTGAAAATGGCTCAATAGGACAAAAGCAGAAAAATAAGCAGTATTTAAAGGGGCATCACACACACAAAAAAGCAAATGAACAAATGGTGTAACAAATACAAATTATGAAGACTAAAAGAAATTGAAAAGTCCTGCAGCATGATAGGAATGAAATAGGCCTTTGTAAAGAAACAACTTCAGAAAATCAAAATGTTTGACATACCAACAGTATTTCTTTCATTAAAGTAGAGATTAGACCCTAGGGAAATCGTATTCTGCTTCTTAAATTGACAGTTGTTGAAAGGTTGACTTAGAGAGTAAAAACTGGCAAGAAGTGAGGGTGAAGTATTTCCCTTCTCATTGCACTTAAAACCTACCTTGGAGAAAATAGCTGAAAAAGAAACTCAAACACAAATGCACAAACACATTCAACCATAAAACCATTTTCCTGGAATGAAACTCCATCGGGATGTAGCCATTAGCCATGTAGCTGTGAAAAGGAAAAGAGACTGTTCCCTCAAGGCTGAAAAACAGAACAGGAAATTTAAGCAAAATTGTGTCGGTAACATTTGGAGAAGTACCGGAAAGCACACCACAGAGTATAACCATTTCACTGTAAGCAGGAAATCCCATTTTGCTTTAGTCATCTAGGCCAGAAATCAATGGCAGCCTCCAAGAAAACACCACCTGCTCTGGACTCAAGGGGGAGAGAGAGGGTGGGGAGCAGTGAAGGGAAGACTCAGTCTAGCAAACAAAATCTGATTTCACGCTTGCATGGAAGACACAGAATATTGTGGCACTCTCGCCTAACATTCTGGGAACATATCAATAGAGATAAAATGGAAATCCATTACTTTGATGTTTTAAGGTGTTTTTTTTTTTCTCTTCAGGCACATGGCAAATTATTCACACTTAATTATCTTGTACTACGTCAATTCACTGTATGAGTTTGACTTATCACTGCAACATCCATTCAATGACTTCAGCAAACTGGAGAATATCATGTGTGAATTTCATTAAAACACATTCAGTCTGCAACATGCTTTCATCTGAGCCGAGTTGCACAATGTTGTGATGAATTTGCACTATGCTGTGTTGATGGATGCGTCGCACCACAATTTCTTCATCTCTAGCACTATTTTTTTCTCTCCCTCAATCCGTCTATCTATCTATCTATCTATCTATCTATTTATCTATCTATCTATCTATCTACATATCCATCTATTTCCCTTGTGTCCTCATTTGTAACTGTGATCTAATTCTGAGTTGACATCTGCCATAGAACTGAATTTACTTGATTAGAGATTCATATCTTAGAGTAGCAGTCTGAATTAAACATAAGGTTTGCTTATAATCTGATTCGAAAGTTTATCAAAAAATGGTAAAAAAAAAAAATCTGTCAGAAATATGACTTTAACCCTGTAAGAGCTAGATTGAAAGAGCCTATAAAATAAAGTGAAATTGCAATATGACAGGTTGTAATGCAAATAAGATAAGGAGATGCATATAATTTGATGTCAAGAATATATGAAAAGTGAGAGAGATAAAATAATACTAATTCTGTTCTTTTCTCTCCTTCCTATCATGTGTAGTCAGTGGGTTAACCTATGTTTTCTAAGAGTATTTAAGAACTTTTACATTGTATATAAGAACTTTTACATTGTATGAACGTCCTTATGTTAATCTTGCTTTTCTCAGAGCCTCATTTTTGTTTGCAGCTTAACTTCTTTTTTTCTTTTTTTGCAGAGACAATTTTCTAGTAGAGACTGTTTTGTTAACCTTTTATATTTCATGAGCCTTTCAAAGTCTTTCAAAGCTTTCAGGTGCAAAGACATGTGTTGCTAAAGGTACAGTTTACTATTGGGAGCAGTGATTTAAAAAATGTTCAAGATATCACATTTGATGCATATGTGTAGATCAGTTGTATCACAAAATATCCTACCATGCAAAAAATTTGAAATAAAGCCTAAAATATATGGAGATATCACTATTTTTCTCAATAAACAAAAACTGTAGATGGTATGGTTTAGAAACATTCTTATTATAACTACTTTTTCACCTTCTGTATATTCAACAACACTTAATATTAATTATACCTATTCACATTTTTACATTGATTGTTTCTATCCATAACTCACATTTTAGAACTATATTGAAGCACTAAAGCTGGGTTTTGTTTCATCTGCAAATGGTAAATCATGCCTTTAACTTTGCCATTTTCTATGCCTTGTACAGCTTCCATATTTTGCAAATCTTTTTCTAAGCCCATTAACTCTTGTAGAGTCTTTGAAAACTCTCACATACTGATACCCACTGGGTAAAAGGTGCTATTATTAGGGCATTTTTATGATGGGTGAGTTTTATATTCTTACCGCAAGTGTTGTTTTCTGATATCTTTCATATTCTCAGAGCTCTCTAAAACCCTTCTATGCTGTAATTCCTTTCCGTTGGACACGATTCGATCATCACGAATGAGCAGCGCTTATACACACTCACTATACTGAATGGGGGCATGTGCTCCCAGGCTAAAAGTCAGTTTATCAACTCTTTTTTTTTTTTTCACTTTTTGATCTCAAAATACTACAAAACAACTCAATATCCAGGCAAACTGCACCACCCAGACAAGTTTCTAGGTTGATCTTTTCATTATCAGGGAAGCAAATTCCAGATGGTGGAAAATGAATGTTAAGGTCCTGCTTAGTACTGTGTTTTAGCTTTGAAGCCATTTACAGTGTCTAATGTTGTGTTACCAACAAATATGTGACCATTATCTTGCCAACTTTATGGAGGCCAATACAATTAAACTTTATTGCTAGGCTCTGTTTTTAGTGCAACAATATCTAATTTCTGCTAACTACTCTGAAGCAAGAGAGAGAGAGGGAAGAAAAATGCACATTATATACATGCATGAGTACGACTACATTCAAATTGCCTATTTTCCTCTACATGAAAATAAAAATGATTGCCTATTACATAAATTAGCACTTTGTCAATTTCCACATTAAATGGGTAATGGATTAATTTATGGCTTTTAAATGTCATTATCCTTCAAAGACACATTAGGTTTGATTATCATCTTTTCATTATGATTCCAGCCTTCCAATCTCCCATTTTGTATCTCAACATGATACAATGAACATGTATTATATCATACAAGGGTGAAAACAAAAATTGTTTCTTCTGCATGGTCAACAGAAATTTAAACTCTCACAAGTAACATTCAGCACAAAAAGAAACAACAACAAATACATGATACCATAAACAAAGATTATAGCATACTATGGTAAAATAAGAATACATCAGTATTCCCTCTAAACTCTGCTTCATCAACACAAATATATACTATCACTAGTAAAGTATTAAAATCCAGCAAAAAAAAAAAATGCAAATTTTGTTTTATTAGACCAACTCCTATACACTTTCATACCAACATTTTCATATTTACAGTAATAGTCCAACAGTTCTTCAACAAATGTGTCCAATGAATACATTAATTTTTTTTTTTTACATTAAATAGTTTAAATGTTTTGTCATTGTCTCATAAACTGCACACACTGCCATTCAATTTACTGTAAAACTTACTGTAAAACAAGGAATGTTCACATGCATTTTAATTTCGCGAATTTCGCAAGCGCCAAGATTCGCGAAATTAAAATGCACGCAAAATTTCTTGTCTTTACTATATGCATTGAACACCAGTGGCAATTTGTGAAAATGTCATGCCAAGAAAAAGGCCGTCGGCTCCAATTCGCGAAAATTTGGTGCTGCGAATATAACATGTTTTACAGTATCTGTAATCCTTCTCTTTCTCTACCTGTCTATATATCACTTATTTCTATCTCTATCTCTATCTTTATCTCTCTCTCTCTCTATCTATCTACATATCTATCTATTATCTATCTATCTCTATAATTCTATCTATATACTTTCTCTTCCACCCCTTCCCCCTCTCTTTCTCTCTATTCAACCTCTTGCTGTCAGCATCAAACACACGATGCTTCCTTGATGAATCCTTCTCTTTCATCTGTTGTTGATGTTGTTGATGATTTAATCATTTGTAACCTCTTTTTGGGACAGACAGAGCAATTATCTAAAAGCTTAAAAATGAGCTTCTGGACAGCAGGGATAAAAATAATTGTGGAAAAACTCTATTTATATCCCACTGCTATGAAAGTAGATCAGACACCAAACAATGTGTGCCTTGCTATGGGTAAAGTTCTGCCTAATGAAAGTATGTAATCAGCAATCATTTAATGACAACCCCATCCACACTTTACATTACCTTGGAATAATCGTGTTTGGAACTGTGTGTCTCTGTATACATGTCTTGAAACTATGTAGGCCCAATTGTTTGTTGTTGTTTTTTTAATACAGAAGTCTGTAGCCAATTACTAAGTTGAACTTCACTTTTGCTGCTCACTCCAATACACAAGTCTTGTATAACACTTCTGAACAACATGCAAATTATCATGAAAATTCTCATTTTCAAAAAAAAAAAAAATGTGCCTCTGTCAAATTAGTTGTCTTTGTGAATTTACTTAGACATCTTCCACAAAGAAAACTGGGCATAAAGACAGTACTAGTGAAACCCACTATACAAATTTTGACAAACACGCTATATCTGCTATGGATTTATAATTTGATTAATTACTTCTTATTCTTATTTTTTGGCTGAAGTATTCCATTGGTAGCCATTTGATGTCATGGTGGATGTACGTGTAGTCACGCCTTCAATGGGATCAAATTTCATGACTCAGTGAAAATGATTGCGCCTGAGTGATGGGAAATTAGCCTTAAACTCCCCAAATCACTAACATCAGCCCTGATGAAACTTTCAGGTCCCATAAGCTTGATTCTTTGGTTTGTTGTTGATTTTTTTTTTCATAATTCTCATCAATCACTGCTAGCATTTAAAGGTAGAAATAAGAAATTACATTTCCTTTCAGTCACATTTTGGACATATACCATCATCTATTTCCATTGCACATGTATCAAAAGCCACACAAACACTACATACATAACCATATTATGGGATACGATCCCTAAATTGGCAATATACCTTATAGGTTTGTGTGAATAATGTTCTCATTTGAATTTGGAACGTTCTGATTTTACCTATTAATTGTGCACATTTTATTGACTTAATCAACTTCATTTCATCTTGATGAAATATAGGATTTAAGGGTAAAATCCAGCACTGTGAATGTACTGGGGACAAGATGATAATAATTATTCATATCAAATTATCCCTAACTGGATGGGATATGGCTGTAACAAAGTCAGAAGACAAAGCAGACAAAATACAAATAAGCAATGCTGGAGTGTTGGAAATTTAAATCTCTGTCATTGAGGCTATTCTTACTTTGAAATACTGTGTGAATGTCAAAACAACTTGTAAATTATTTTCTATTCTGGCCACACTCAAATAAAGAAACTGTGGTAATAAGCTAGTTTGCAGTTCCACTTTGCGCATGAGTAAAAACAGGTCAATTGTGCTGAGAGGCATGGTGGCTTCTGAAATTCACTGAGATAAGCATCTGTAATGGAATTAATATTCATGTTATCCTAAATGGTGTTTGTTGGCACATCCAAATGACCAAAACAAAGAGTTCATTAGATGCGAGCATTTGACACTAATAATAGATAACACTTGCAAATGCATTTAACTCTTTATGTGCCATGTTCACAAGCCTGGCTCAGTCAACAGCATGCTAACTTCGCATATTCTGCTCAAATGCACAAACCCGCCCAAACCGATCAATAAATCGCCAAATGGCACAGTGCACTGAAAGCATTTCTCGCAACTCCGTTCCTCTCATATATAATAGCTTGCATTTTATGTGGTAATTGGCTAGCAAGCAGTGTTCCCTACTCAATTTGAATGTAAATTACAAGTTTCTGTTACTGTTTTGTGTGCAAAAGTCATGCCTTTACAGTAATGTAGCTACTGGTCATTTGATAGAAAAAGACTCATAGATTTGTCATACAATAATACATCAAAGCAAAGCTTGGCATTTTCTCTCCAAGTTTGCTCACTACTTGTCCAACTTAACAAAAACCTATAAAAGTTACATAGATCTGAAAAGCAGAATGCTTTCTGAAAGCATGACTGCATTTGTGTCTCAGAATAATGTGGCACACAGGGGGTTTCCACCATGGCACATAAAGAGTTAAAGCACAATAATGAAATGGATTATTCCCTAAATATTTAATAACTGGCTATTCTGGTCACCTGACATTCAAAAGTTCAGTTTGTTTGTTGTTGTTTTTTGTGTGTGTAGACATGAATACCATGAATTATTAAATCAGGCAAGCTGAAGCACTATGTCCCTTTGAAAAAGAGTGTGAAGTGTGTAACCAACTGAGAAAAAAGGAAAGCTCATTTGGGAAAATGTACACATGAGCTAATTATGAGCTGGCTTATTATGGTTCCCTCAAAAACAAAAGGACTGAAATCTCTTGGTATTCATGACATGGCAAATTCTGCACATTCACAAGCTTGATGAGCGAATTCAAAAACCCACGGGAGCTCGCGAGCCATGTACGTAAACAAATTGGTCACTCATGCATACCTGGAGGTGTGTAACTGTACAAGTCGACTAGAAGTGCTAGATGTTATCAAAACGAAACCTCTGACATTTTTGCGCTACCAAATTCACCCTTCCCAAGATGGAAGAGGCTAGCATAGGGGAAATAAGAATCACAACATCTTATGAGGTGTTTTTTTTTTCTTGTGGCATTTGGTTTGCAATTACAAAGATTTCCACAAAAATCCCTATACCTGTTCACTATAAACTTGAACAGCCCAATTTACGGTTCTGCAAACAGGTTTGTGGAACAAAAAACAAACAAACAAAAACAAGGATGTACAAACAGTACACTTTTTGTAAGTAGACTTGAAAAGGCAAGTTTACAAATCACTCAAAATTGTGGATATTCACCCAACTCCCACAGGGTTACTACCAAGCTTCTCAGTTTAAATACCTCTACAACACAGAAATCAGTACCTGAAATCAAACTTGCATGCATTTGCAGAGGCAAGCCTCAGGCGAAGCCTTCTGGTTGTAAGGCACAATGGTTTTACGGAAGTTATATGCATAAAATTTGAATATGTTATTAGATCACACGCAAATACTTAGAATCCCTCTTGCATGCATTGGATGAGGCAAGCCTACGGCAACTTTTCTGAACGTTGGAAAGGTCTCTTTTCCTCTCATATCATAATCAGAAAATTTGAATACTGTAAAATCAGACATTCTTAGGGTGCAAGAACCTTTTGTGAATTTTGCAAGGAGCCAAGATTTATGAAAGTAAAATGCATGCAAAAGTTTTTGCCTACACAATGCATGTTTCTGGCATATATATGCATATTGTTTTTTTCATGGTCAGCATACTGTAAAAAAACCTTTCACCTCCAACTTGCATAAGTTTCTGATTTTACAATATGTTAGTAAACTCATCCACTGAGTTTACAAGAAAAGTAAAAGGTATTTGAGAAGCACTTTGACATCATGACCAAAACTGCATAATTTTGAAATACCAATGAGGGGCTCTGACTAGATGACTTAAGATATTTATGATTATTTTTATATTAATCCTAACTCTTTTAGTGATTTGTCATAGATTTTATACTTTTTCTTTAACAGCAGTACAGAAAATTTGCTTCTGGTGAGGTCATTCTTTTATGCCAAGTTGACCTCAATAAATATATCTTTAAAGTCTTTTAATGTTGTTGCCACTCTCACAAAGGCATCAAATATCTATAAAATTTGCCCATCAGATTCAATTGATGAGAGAACACGACTAACCCATTTGCTGCAGCTAATAGATCAGATCACAATTGAAAAATGAAATTTTTGTCATATTTCATTTCATTCTCAGTGAATGCTTTTATATTGCTTCTTCCCAGCTGTTTTGCAATGTTACAATCTGTAGACATCTACAGTTAAAGATTCAGGCTCCAATAGACTACATTGTCAATTTGAGGCCATTGTACTAAATTTTGTGATACATTTACCATATGAGCTTTCAATTCAAACAATTCAAAGCTTCACTTAAAAGCTCCCACCATAACTTATTATTTGGATGTTGCTTCCTGATTACCACACTCCTTACCATATACTTCATAAAGTCACTGTGATTACTGTCAAAATCTCAGAAAAGGTATTTTTTCTTCATTAGCCTTTGACACACATACACTCACAAACCGGGATAAAATTAGATATGACATACCTGTAGGAGCCATCCATGAAGAAATCAAAAGCAGGAAGAATCATCCAGACGAAAGCCCAACACAGTCAGAAGAAGATCAAATCAGTTGAGGGACAGATTGGAATTTAGCATGAAAGAAATCAAAGAGTTTGGAAAGAAAATTAGCTACTAGTGCTGACAGAAGACACCAGCATGTACGTACAACTGTTGTTTGTTACTTTGTATTTTAGAAAAATGTAGTGGTGTTGAAGGAGTAGGAAAAAAACAAGTACCATAGCATTCACTTTATGGATCTCAAAACTATGTCAGTATTCAAAGGGCTATAGATAGGGTATGTCTTCAAATGCTAGTCTTCACTGTTTTCAAGCATGAAAATGCTACAAAACACAAAGACTATCTTATATCTGACTACCAATAGATATCATCCACTACAATTTTCATTGATCTATTATCTATCATCATTGCTATCATTATCAATATTACCTTTGTAATCATTCTCATTTTTAATTACAAAATTAAAGCTGTTTTACAGCTAGCACTCATACCACAGCTTTACAAAGAACAAATATTGTCGACCACAAAAAAATATGCAATCATGAAAAAAAGATTTTTCAATTCCTGATTAGATAATGCCTCCGGCACCACTTCGTGGCGGAGGCATAAAAACACTGTATGGGCGAAAGCACTATTACTGTGCAATTAAGTTTGATGTCACTGATGATTGCCAGTGATTACACAACTTCATTTATCAGTCTCCTTTGGGAAAACATTGTCATTTGTCTGTCATATTCAAAACAGCACTGAACAAAATCCCTATCATGCACATTCATCACACATTTCAATTACATGCCAGCATATCTCAAAACTACACATTCATCTTATCCCAGTCATCAAAATTACATGTACCAAGGCTGATTAGAAAAGAAAGCTGAATGAAATATGAAAGGAATAGCATGTGAACATCTATCAAAAGGATTCATAAATCAAATAGCTAGTTTTTACTGGGAAAAACACCATCATTTATTCATGATTTTGTAATGGTTATTTTTTTATAAAAATACTGCTCTAAGTCATGTCTCAAAGTTTTCTCTCTAAAGTCAAGGTACATGCATAAGGCTGCCTCCCAAGTGCTTGGATTTAATCAAGTTTTTCATTAATCTATTGTGTTCACTGTTACATCTGTTTAATTCCAAGCCGTGCTAAGATGGACATGACAAGATAATGAGAGGATGATGACAGACCACGCTGTCAAAAATCTGACTCACAGAGGACGTTTTCAATTTCTGAGAAGTTGTTCTCAATTAACTGCCTGGGTTCTCGACCAGAATGACTTCATCACCCATCAGGTTTCAAGCAAAGAGATTTGAGATTATATGCAGATTCACATGGCTGGTATCTTCTTTCATATTCATCTCCATAAAGGCAGGATTTTGTCAGACAAATTAGGAATATTCCCATTACAGCATTGGCCCCGGTGTAACCCACACTTGCCCTGATGGTATATTAGGCATCTTCACGCATACAAGCACTTAAAATTCATAGCTTTAACCATCCCTGCCAAATCACTATGAAACAGAACCAATGGGGGGGGGGGAGAGAAAATGCTGAGGTGATAATGCATGAACATTAGCCACAGAAAAGGATTTCTTGGTCTCCAAACCTCCTCTCACTCAATAACCCCCCCCCCCCCTTCCTCCCTCGCCCCCTTCCCTTTAGATTTTGATCTCCATTCTTTAATAATGACATAAAAATTCAAAATTGCAATTAAACCATGCCTGGGATACCACATATTGATAGCACTGATGCTGCCGATATGATAGAATTGCCTGGGACAAAATTAGGCCTTGGGGACTTTGCAGTTCTTAGATTGCTAGATTAATTAGACAATAACTTACACTTAATAAAACTTTTATTTGTGTTTTTTCTATCTGTTAGGGCATGATTTATGACAAACGGTGCATGTTATGATTGCATCATAGGCAAAGAATCAAGTCCCTATTAGACATGTGAGCATCCTACTCAAATTAGACCCGAACTCAATTGGAACTGACATTACTTGCATGGAATAACAAATACCAATACATGGGTAATTCAGCTATCTGCATGCCCCATTAGAATCTGAAATAATGATGACACATCAAATGTATCTCAAGCATTTGTGGATTATTTTTCTCCACAAATGGACTTGCACATACTGACTGTGGGTTTTATTTGCAGTGATTTGCATCATCAGACAGATCAAGCACTATATGTCTTGAAAACTTACGAGACCTTTCCTAACGATCCACACACACGCAAATATATTTAAATCCAATCTCAATACACATCAAGTACAAATGTGGTGTTATGGCCCTGAGGAAGAGATAGTGGTAATCGACAGGGACGTAACATACATCATCATCAGTGACACCAAAGAGAAAACTGTATCACCACCAGACTTTCTTTGAGAAACAGCAAATGACAGCCTTATTTCTCACCGTCGAGCACCATGGCTGTCTCCAAAAACTCTCTAAGCTTTTCTACCCCACGTGGGCATGCTATACTCATTTGTATAAATACATATTCATAACAAAGACCTTTTTTCTCTCACTGGAGTAATTATCTCAGAGACACTGCTTTCTGGCTTGTCTTAACGGAAATACGATGACAAAATAACCATATCCTCTCTTGTCACACACTGAGGAAAAAACCTTACATAAATATTAATCACAAACACGAGGATGGCGCACATCAAGTTTGTAAACTTTGCAGAAATGCAGCAACCCCTCGAGTCCACAATTGCAAAGGTGGCGTGTGGTCAGACACAGAGACGAAAGGGGGCACAAAGTATGTGGGATACAAAAGTCTGCTCACACAAAGATTTAGAAATAAAAACGGGGCAACCTATGCTGCATCAAAAACAAAAAAGGGGAGCAGTGGGCAAGGCATCAACTTCGATTTGAGGGGAATGTTTACTGACGTTTCACATGGTTGGTGGACGTAGGAGGGGAGAAACTAGGACATGCGTGTCAGTTTCTGTTTGTTTGCACCCGATGTTTGCCGACTCCCTGCTCTTCATCGAACTTATCGAGATCAACCTCCCCTCCCCTCTTCCCCCCCCCCCCCATACCACCACCCATCCATCGATGTAGAAATGACAATAATGCGCCAGAGATGGGTTCTAATTGAAAGGTGCAGCATGAAGCGCCCACGAGCCTCTGTTAGGGACACTTTAAATGTCAAAAATATGACATTTTAACCGCCATCCACAAAGACGGGCAAATATTCTGGAAACGCGAACCAGCCAAGCTTCACTTGCAAAGCATCATGAAAAATCCACACATTTTACATGAGGTCACATTTCAAAATTTTATCACAGAATTACATTCCTATGACTTATTGATTATGATTGCAACATATGACACTCAAGTATGATATAACACATTATACAACTGCTCAAATGTAAGGGTACTTTAGACCTAACACTCATTCACATCATACAAGCATGATAACTGAATAATACTCACACATTTGTACGCTTCTCATGGGAATGTGGTTCAATATTCATACATTTCTGTGTATTCCATTTATGTATGAAAAAGAAATGCAGGAATAAAATTGATCAATCACTCAATCAATCAATCAATCAATCAATCAATCAATCAATCAATCAATCAACTCATTGATCAATAACGGCCACTTGACTCTTTCATACTGTCCAAGTCATATTTCAATATTAGTAAAAGTTTATATACTTATTGTAGTAGTAGTAGTAGTAGTAGTAGTAGTAGTAGTAGTAGCAGCAGCAGCAGCAGCAGCAGCAGCAGCAGTAGTAGTAGTAGTAGTAGTAGTAGTAGCAGCAGCAGCAGCAGCAGCAGCAGCAGTAGTAGTAGTAGTAGTACTATTTTCATCTCATTAAACTAACAACCTACAGTTCTCCTTATTTGTCTTTCAATCAATGAAAAATTGATGTGAATGAACACGTTTGTAATGGAAGACTTTCGAAAAACACAACCTCGTAAATAGGTCTTCCATTACTGGTCGAGTTCCCCTCCTGAGTAAATAATTGAAGGAGAACAAAAGAAGTCACAAATGAGTAGCTGAATGGGTTTCCATTCGGCCATTGATGTCAATTTGTACAAACAATTACTCTTGGAGATTTGAAGCATAAGGCAGAGCCTTGTACTGTGCATGCACTCGCGTGACAGATTGCAGCCAGAGATAAATTCATCATGCAATCGACACAGGAAAGTAAATCAGATTAGAAAACTGGACAAAGCTGGACATCATGCTTCTGGTCAGCGATGACCTGGCTATATCAAGAATAGGAATTCCACCTGTTTTAGACGCAGTGAAAAGACAAGCGCATGCATGTCCTTTCTTTCCAGCGCAAGGACGTGGAGCATAATTATGCTCACCATGCACCAACTGGAATGAAATTGGAATGGGCAGTAGTGCATACTAATTGATGTCACCGAGTCATCAATGCAAGTAAGACGAGATTAGCTCCAACTTATCCACGAGATTGCCTTGTTCCATAGATGTAAATTGGCAGGAATGCCGTGCTGAATCATGGACGAGGTTTTCCATGAGTACAAACAATTTGAAACTAAGACAAGGAATGCATGGAAATCCACTGTAAGCTTCCAATGCCATAGCATTACTACACTTGTGTTCAATATACTCGGAGTTGTGTCAAAGTACTGTATGTAAAGTGTACAAATGTTGCTTATGAAGTGGACAATTGCAAGTACAAAATTTGACCCCTAAAATACTAAAATACCCATCAACATTTTGATGTTGTTACATAAAGTGTTACTAAACAAAATAGGATAAAAAACATTTATTTTATTCACCACCTAGGAGCATCCACCTAGGAAATGATCATTTGGTGTGTTGTTTTGACTGTTAAATCTTTTGTAGAAGGGATTTGTTTTGCTATGTCAAAGAATCCTCATTTGCTTTCATTACAGGACTGGCCAAATCTAGAGCATGACATGGAGATATAAGAGGGCATATCTTCTAAACTTTTTTCCTCAGCATCTCCAATCACAGGTGGAAGTCTTCAGTTTGTGCCATTTCCTGCCCCCCTCCCACTCCTGATGCATTCATCAAAGTTGATGGTTAACCCACTAGTAACTGAACCGCCTGAAACCACCCATCTCATTACTCCCTAAAACAGGTCGTTAACTTTTTTTTAGTTTTATGCTTTACCATTTTTATTGTTTTCATGTAGAATATATAATTACTTAATTTGAAAGAGGTCAAAGGTCTACAAAAGTATGTTGAAAGTACTTCTGTAGCAAAAAAAAAAAAAAAGCTGCTGAAAACTGCTTATCCAATAAGGGCGAGCCAATGGAGTAAAATGCGAAAGTACTTCTGTGACACACCAGTCTCTCGATAAAGTCCAAGGAGGCTTTCAAAAGAATACAACTTATAAAAGACAAAAATAAGCATGCAGTGAGCTATTTTACGTAATTTAGAAAGTTGTCAAAATGAGAGTAATATTGCTGTACCTTTTAGGGAGAATAGGCCATTATGTATGGAATCTTCAGTTACTGAAGGGTTAAAGGGTTAAAGATGAGCTGCTCTTGGAGAAGCAGAGCTCTTGTGGTGATTTACGGCCCTGATGGGTCAAAATTACTCGCCAGGGTGCAGAGAGGAGGTTGTTTATGATTTCATGGCTCATTGAGAGGAGTCTCGAGATGCTGGTGGCGGTTCTCCATCCGGAGGTGGAGATATGCCAAACAGAAGCCGTTACCTCCAACGCTCTCTGGCAAAATTGCATGCGACGGGGGGAGATAAGTCGAGGTGGTCTGCCTCCACAGGAGTTTGTTAATGAGTTTTTCGTCTCAGATGCTAATGACGGAGAAGCAATGCGATCTATTCTATTCTGGTTCCTCATCACCATTTGCCCACCCTCAGTGTTTGCCTCATTCTGTTCTTTCTTTCAAAAAAAAAAAAAGAAAGAGAGAAAGGACAAGGTGGTACAGACCAAGATCCCATCAATCTTTGCACATTTACAGAGGATTCATTTCAAGGGACACTTGGCCTTCCCATCAGCACCTTGCAATAAACCTCGTCAAGTGTCGGAGGCTTACATATCACATGACGACGCATCACATGACCTAAAGATCCGTCCCAAATATTAGAATCCCTGCTTGGAAGTGACAGGCAGAGCCCTTTAAAAACCATTCCTAAGGAATATGATGTCATTGGCACAATTCTTTCGACCAGATTTAATATCTATTTGCTATCATACGTGATAAGATTGTAATGAGGGTAGGTAAATAGCACTGTGCTGAGTGAAGGTTTATCTGACTACCAGAATAATTAGCATATCTTGTGCTCTAGAGCATTTTCAATACTTCTTATTTGATTCTGGTATGGATTTATCATGAAAACCAGTTGAAATCACGCTTTTACCCTCTTAAATGGATAATTCAAACATAGTACTCCTTGTGAATCAAAATTGTATACATGTACATCATGTTTAATACCAGGATCACTCAAAAAACTTCTGTGGAAATTGACACATCATCACAAATAAGAAACAGAAAGCTTCAATATATTCATACAAGGAAAAAAATGATTTGATATCCAAGGCACTTTTATGTCAAAGAATGTATTTCACTGAAATTGAAATTAAAATTGAAATGGTATTGTTTTTGTATAATCTTTCCTTTTTTTAAGGCATGGGGACATATGACCACGTGTTATGCATTATATAAGCACTGTTAATTATTATCATTCTCATCATTTCAACATTAGCAACATGTTTTGTTTCCCACTTCTGTTTTTGATGCTACACTCTTTTTGTCCCTGAGCAATCATTTATCATTTGAGACAGACATAAATTTCACTACACTTACATATCTGAATGAGGGAATTTCTTGGAATAGTGGACAGGTCTGCCAGTCGAAGCAAACTCAATGTTATCCTCATTTTTTTAACAGGCAACAGAATCCTTTATCTGTACTTCTAAACAAAGTTATTTGGAGAACAAACAGTTTGCAACGCAAAATATATATTTCCCTTCCCTCTCTTGGAGAAATGGGTTACTTCGTAAACATCTACCCAAGATGGCGCTTCAGTCAAGCATTTGCTGTTTTCTTTCCTTGACTCTTTTCTTTGATTTTTTTTTTCTGCCCCAAGCCATTTGCATCTTTAGCTTCCAGGGGCTTCATGTTATTAATCTAACGGAGGTAAATGTTTACTCTTGGCGGTGATAAAAAGAAGAGAAAAAAATGCAGGAGGCAAGTCGTGCAATGGGAAAAAGCTCACCAAGGAGACTGGATACAGCGCCTCTTTCTTCCATCGCGTTTCCCCCCGAAACCTGTCATCTGACTTTCTCTTTCTCTCTCGCTTCTGTTTTTTTTTTTTTCTTCCAGACGAGAATTGATACCCATGCAAATAGCCGACGATTGCTAACACGAGCAGAAACATGCCCTAAGTGGCAGTCCAATAATCAAGTTTTGATAGCAATTTCATTTATGCAGGGGAAAAATAAAGAAAGAGTTTTTTTTTTTTTTTTCATTGAAAGGCTACTGTATCATACTGCACACATTATTTTGAGAGTATTTGACTGGAAAGCAACAGACCTCTATAGAATGTAAGAGTTCAGGAGACACACCCACACTGCATTGGACTTTCACCAATTCAGGCTCATTAAATCTTTCAGCTTCTCCAATTCACTGACCTTCATATCAGCTTGCGAGCAAGGTTTAAAAGCTTTCAAAAACAGAGTATCTTGTATAGATCAAAGCAATAAGAATGTAACCAGTAACTTGCCCACAACTAGCAAGTTTTATCATTTTGTGGGGTCATAACATGTCAGAATAACAATGTGCTAGCTTGTTTTCCTTATTTTCAATAGCATCTAAAAACATGTTCCTATATATTCTTTTGGAAAAGTCATCCTTGAAAGTCTCTTTTGTTGGTGAGGGTTTTATATTTTGTTTGTTTACTGTTTCTTCAAGTAGCTCATCTAAACTTTTTTTTTCTCATATACCCGGGGAAGCATGTGTATGGACTGTTTTACCTATCTCATTCCCTCTTTTCCTTTTCTTTTTTTTTTTCTCTCTCTCTGGCCACTCCAACAGATCAAAAATAGTAATTTTTTTTTTTTCAGTGACGATAAAATCAACATTAGTTTTACTTTGTTTTCCAGAACCTTTCCATCTCCAGATTTGGAGGCTAATTAACAACAATGCACACTAAGATGAAAAGTGGAATATATTGACTTTACTTGTTTATCAAAGAGCTTTTCATCTTGGCTCTTTCAGATGAGGGGCGAATCCAGGAATTCCATAAAAGGGAGGCGCCTTTGAAAAATTAAAGGGGGGAGTACGCACACCCCCCCCCCATTTTTTTTTCCTCTTATCCCTTTGGTTTTAACCAAAAATAAAGAGGGGGTGGGTGCCCAGTGCACCACCCTCTGGATCTGCCCCTGCAGATGGCATGGAAAATCATGCTAGCCATAATCTACTTGTACTTTACTAAAATGTCAAGTAAATGCACTCTTTTCTTATAAGATAGTGAAGGTTTGTAAAACCCCCTTTACAATTTACATTTACTGTTCTACTACTGTGAAATTACATTTGTAGAACTCTCATCTAGTTTGGCTCACATCAGAAACATTGACAAATTTAAGAATTTGTTACTTTGTAAAGGATTATGTGAAATTCCGATAACTTTTCACCAAGTGCTTCCCTAATCTCCTCGTATTAAATTTTGATGAATCCACAAACATGCCTGGGAAAATTTCCCTTTAAGATTCAATCATCTTGGCATTCTATAGAGCATGCTTCATTACAGACAAAAGGTGAGCGTTATATCCCTTGTCATTTTGAAAAAAAAAAGACAAAACTACAGACAAAAAAAACAACAACAACGAAAAAACAATAAAATCAGCCCACATTCACTTTGGTTCATCTGTGCACTTCTTGCGGCAAACGCCCTCATTTCTGCATGCATAATGTGCAGTGGATTGCCCACTCAACACCACCCATACCCGGAGTCACCTGGCTCCCTCCGTTCGATAATTGATTAACGTTCAGACTGAAGGCCTTACACTGCACTCGCAGAGCTTGTTCTGGGAAACCACAAAAGGCCAGCAAAGCACCACATATCTGGCATGTTTCAACCCAATATTGACACTGGTTAGCTCCCTCATGATGACAAGATGCCACAACTGAAATCACTATGGAGAAGGGAGAATAGATTGCTCCTCTAAACAGAACAACATAAGTTTCTCATATCAAAGATCTTTCACTCCAAATACTGTATATGCTATATTATTAAGCGAGTCTAATTTTTCATGAATCAAGAGTTCCTGACAATTTTGCAAGTGATTAAATTCATAATTGTAGAGAAGAGGACTGAACAGGAAAATGTCTGTATCATACCTGTCACATTCATGTTGGGATCAGAGTTAATAGTTTCACATGCTTTTTAAATTCACGAATAGCATCTGACTCGCTAAATTTGCAAAAATAAAAACCTTGCGAAATATTCCACATATACAGTATTATGTGGATATCAAGATTTCAGTCTGTTCCTACAAATTCCTTTTTCTGTGTTTCTCTCTGGGACTATTCAAAATGAAGGTAGACTTTACTGAGTGATTCTGATCTAGCAATCAAAGGATGGAAATTAAAAAATGTTCAAACCAATGTTCCTACTTTGCATAAAATGTCTGTTTCCTTTAAAATGCATGGTAAAACCACTTCCTCAAATATACCCATGACTATAATAACAAAATGGTTAAAAGACATGCATGATGATGCTAAATTGATCTTATGAATAACTCTGAATTGCTTGTGTGTACTTCATATGTGCCATATATTTTTAACACAATTATTTCTCTACCAATCTGCAAGAGAAATATTGCAGTTTTTGGGGTAGGGCACCTTTCACAACTAACAATACACACAAACCGCGTACTTAGTATGTCATCCTAACAAGAAACCAGCATGGCATATTTTATTCTCTGCTGAATAGAGCAAATGCAGAATAGGTAACTTGAATTTTCACATGAGCAAACTGCACAAACAGAATAATTTGACATTAATGACATTCTTGCAGTCAATTTATATCTTTGAGCCCATCTTTGTCACAATTTTGACTGACTTACAGCTTGTGTATCAATCATGTAATTACAAATTATAATTTTTCACAGCAAACTTCCAATAATTTTTTTTTTAAGTATGTGATAAGGAGTTCCCTTGAGATTATGTCATATGCTACTCCCTTTCCTAATATTAAATTTTAATCTACCATTTGTCTAATTTCTTTTTAAAATGTCCATACTTTAATAAAGACATATTCTACTTCGGGGCAGAGTTCCCCTTTAAAGAAAATAGGCAAGTTCAACTGCTGAGTTGTTAAGTGCTGAGGACTAAAAGTTTTGCCCCTTGTAAATACCATACCACCCACACTCCACCAACCTCCTCCCCCACTGTACTGGATGCAGTGCATGCTAGTTCTCTGTTTTCTCAATTAGCATCAAATATATCACGCAGACACTTGCACATTACACCTATCCAATGCCATTTTCAAAAAGTCACAAGGGGTTTTTGAAAGCCATTTAAAAAGCCATTAACGACTCACCTGGAAGGAGCTAATAATCAGAAACACGCTTTCCTTATTCTGACAGCTGTAATGTAATTATTCAACATTCAGCACTACTTTCCTTTAGACTTTAAAGCACACTTAAATGAGCAAACGTTTGTAAAGAACACAGGTTACTTGCTAATACAGAGGACATAAGACAGTAATGTCCATTTTGGAATTATCACTAAATACCTGATTTCACGGCAGTACAATATATGGGCCATTCCACGGTAACTCGCGTTACAAATAATGGGTACATTTATGGAATAATGTGCCAATATCTTTGTAATTGGTAGGATCTACAAGCTACTTTTTTCATCATGGGTTAAGTAGACATACACCAACTAAATGAATCCAAAAAGAAAAATAAAGGACAAACATGTTGGGATTCTGGAATCATTTAATTTTGGTAACTCGCGTTACACAAAAAGGACATGGTCAATTCTATAAAGACCTCTTTTTGGAAAGTCTCCTCATACTAGACAATCTTGATAAAACTTTTCCTACCTTGAATTGATAGTGGGTTAGGACTCATAAATTAACACTCTCAAAGTTGAGTAACAATGACCTGGTAAAATGTAGGGAGCCTTTATGTCGGTAACTCGCGTTACGGTAACTCGTGTTACATTATGTCCACTAAACACAGGGTGACACAAATTGATGACATACAACTGTTCTGATGGCACTGAATCTTGTGTTGAATATTTTGAGAGAGGCTTATATTTGTAGATAGTAAAATGAATAAATGTTAGACAAATATTTTACTAATGAACCCAATAGAAGAATGCGTTTAAGACTAATAAGAGCTTTACTCCTCATAGAGACCTTGAATATGTTTGAATATATACCCAGATGATTTAGGTGTATGAGTGCATTGTAATTTTCAGAGTGTAAAGATGAAAAATGTTGAAAGTCTTTTTAAAACAAAACATAAAAGTATCAAACCCTATCTACAAGTTTACAAAAAAAGCTTACAATCTTTCAAAAATTCATATCCTATCTTTGTGAGTGAAAACTAGTACATTTCCTTGCAACTGATTGACAAATAGAACCAGTTCGTAATTCCACTTTGCGCATGAGCAGAAAAAGGTACTAACTACTATTCAAAAGGGAACTAACTTTGTACTAACAGACATTTGGTTTGTAAATTCACTGAGATAAGCATCTGTGATGCGATGATTATTCATGCGATCCTTATCTAAATGATCCTTGCCAGCACATCTACCTGACAGCAAGAATGGTATTTCGCAATATAAAAGGAAATAAGCTGTTACTGCATTCAATACAAAACAATGAAATGGATGCCTGCTAAATCATAAACTGATGGGAGTATTCTGATCCCCTGATCTAAATGCAAGTTCATTCTTTTTTTGAACATGAATTCCATTTAAATTGTTATGTCGGGCAAGCTTATGCATTATGCCGCTTTGAAAACAAGTGAAGTGACGAACCAACTGAGAAAAAAGAAAGGTAATTTGTACCAATGTGTACAAGAGCTAAAGTGGATTATGAACTGGCTTATTACCCTACATCGACGTAAATAAGGACTGAATTGATCAGTGTTTTAATAGTAACCATGATTAAAAAGTCACGGGCGTACATACTCGAGCAGTATTCGAACCTAAGACCTCCTGATCACCGGACGGGCATCATCTCCACTAGACCGCCAAGCTTTCGCCCAACAGCAAGTGTTGGTTCTAATCCTTATAGCATGCAGCGGGTACTGCATAATTATGCAAATTCATGAAATTCTTCCGTTGAGATGTTTTCATTGCAACTGATTGACAAATTGCACTACATCGACGTAAATAAGCACTGAATTAATCAGTATTTTAGTAGTAGCCATGACAAAAAATCATGAGCATATACTCGAGCAGGATTTGAACCCACAACCTCCTGATCTCCGGACAGGCGTCATCTTCACTAGACCACCGAATAAGGATTAGAACCAACACTTGCTGCTTTATAGCATTTTGTAATAAAAGTTCTGAAATACTGATGCAGGAAATTCAGAAGATAAATTTCATGTTCTCATTCACTACTGCATGTACATGTACACATGCAGTGAAAGCCTGGCTAGACTCTTCAATGTGGCATGTGATCAGTGGCCTTGATGCTAGTATTATACAATCACAGTTTATTAGGCTGCCCTCCTTTGTTTCAGTCCAGCATAGTGTATATAACACTGCCTTTGATTGTTTTCACCACAATCTAGCTCAATTGAGTGTTAAAATTTGCTTATGTTGGTGGAAACTTGTGTTTATAGTCGGTAACTCGCATTACATGCCGGTAACTCGCGTTACACGGTAACTCGCGTTACACTTTTCATTGACATTTTTTAATGTGATAACAGTGTTTATTCAAGTCAACATCCTGTGTACAGTATCAGGGTGTGATGAATTTAGAAAATTATGATTCCCAATAAATTACCTCCACTGCTTCCTTCAGAATGAAAAATATTTCTTGTTTCGGTAACTCGCGTTACATGGCTCAAGGGCTGAACTTTCATGTGGTGATTAAAATTTTTTGAAGGTGGCATAAAAATTTCCTCATGGGAGACTGAAGTAGAACCAATTTGCTTCTTTAAGATAAATTAATTGAAGTGCTAGCAGAATTTTTCTATCAAAAAATGTATATTAATTTAAGCATGCATTTTAGCAATTTGGATGACTGAAAAATTGTCTTCAACATTTGTAGCTGTTTCTCGGGAAATATTTGACCAATTGATCTAATTCTTTGAGTTTCTTTAACTTCAATATATGGGTAATACATAATGAGTAATTCTTTTGCAATATGATAAACTTGAAATTTTAGTGCCATGTCCACATTCCCATGGAATTGCCCATATACATTGCAGAGATGATAGATGGACATAAGGAACAAAATGATTGCAACAGCATTCCAATAAAGAATGACAATTGCATGCAAACACAATGTTGATAAGATGCAATAAGAGTTACACAGGAAATACAACATACTGAACCAAATTTCCCAACATTGCATTTATCAATCTCATTTGTACTTACAGGCAGTCAAGTCTGGAAAAAACTTAAAAACATAAGATAGCTACTTGATTGGGCAAATTTTTTTTTTCAATCCATGTTTTGTTTTGTTTTTTTTTTCTTTTGTTTTTGTTTTGTTTTTGTTGTTGTTGAATGAGTTCAGAGACAGGAGAAAAAAAAACTCCTATCCATGGGAACCGGATATCAGCCGGGTACCCATAGTACTCTGCCTCATAGAGAAACTTCCTGTGATATTTGTTTCACTGATCAATGTAAAAGGCACTTCATGTAGAAGTTATTAGTTACAATGCACTTTTCCTTGCTTACATCGATAAAAACATGAAACATTTGTGGTTACATCATGGACGTCTGGCCTTTTAAAAGGTATTCGGCATGATCACTCAGCCCCATCTCCTTTCAATTTGCTCACAAGCCAAAGCACCGCAATGACTGTTCCTTTAAGTGCTGATGATCGGACAGCAGAAACAAGCCCCACCCCCCTCATTCTTTCATCCCATCAGCATACAAAAGATGAAAAGGAAAACACTCCTGACCAGCACAATGCCCCCCTCCCCCCATCCTCTCCTAAATCCATTTCCCTCTCCAGAGCTTCTAAAAAACTTTCCCCAAGAACATTGTGGTGTTTTTTGTTTTTGCTTTTTGCTTTTTCCCTCTCCAAATCTAATGACTTGTCATGGAAAAAAAAAAAGACAAGGCCACTATGAGCTATCACAGATTGATGAGGAAAACATATGGAAATATTTTTGGGTATTATAAGAAAACACAGCTAGGCACATGAGAACTATATGACCCGACTCTAGACATGAACTAGCTTTTGAAACAATCATGCTAGATGATACATTATTAACCTGATGCATGTTGGAACCTGGGTGATTCCTTGAAGAGTCTGTAGCAATTTGACAATATCACAGGGGAAGGGTTAATAATCAGTTTTTGTGATTGGAAGCATGTTTTTTTTCATCATCTTAATTGTTCATCTTTGGAAGATATGAACAAACCAGAGAGAAGTAAGGGGCCATGGTGTACATCTCTAATGTGTGTGTATGGAGTGTGCAGTCAATGGTTTCATTCTATTCAACCCTTTCTGTGTTGGAGATTTTGTACCACATGAACAATTTTATACGGTTTTCTGTGCCGATTTGCACTCAAAGCACACAAAGGCTTAAAGGTCCTGTTTACCTTTGGGAGCAGTGACTTTAAAAATGTTTAAGATATCACTTTTGATGCATATGTGTAGGTCAGTTGTATCACAAAACATCCTACCATATACAATTTTTGCAATGAAGCCTAAAATATCAGGAGATATCACTATTTTTCTCATTAAACCATAACTGTAGATGGTCAAGTCTTGAAACATTTTTATTATAATTATTGTTCACATTTTGTATATTCAACAATATTTAACATCAATCATACTGGTTCAAATTTTTACATTGGTTGTTTCTATCCCTTACATTTTAGAACTATTTTGAAGCACTAATTCTGGGTTTTTGTTTCATCTGCAAATGGTAGATTATGCCTTTAAACATGACAACCCATGCAACATTGTATTTATATTCCTCGAGTGACGTCTACCCTACAGGAAAGATGGCCACTTTTGGTAACCAAGCACATGACTAGATGTAAATCATATTCCTCATTCCGTCATGGATTAAGAATTCCACAATGTCTGCTACCATGGCAACAATACATGCATGTATTAGCATACAAGCATGGCCTATTTCTGGTAAAATGGTTGGCATATTTTATGAAAAAGTGAAAGGAATGGACGGTGGTGTGGATGAGATAGTTGAAATTAGTAATAACATCATAAAATAGAACATACATGTATATTATGTCCACAGGCAAAGTTTACATACATGTGCTTGAATTTCATTTGTTTTGTCATGCAATGACATTCCATTTGAACAACAAAAAAAGGGAAATGTGGCAAAATCTTCACACTTTCTTTTGATGTTGATGACTAAATGCCTTCATTTTTTTTTATTGCTGAAGACTACGCAGTGGTATTCATCTCTATCAACTGCAGGAGTGGTTCACTATACCTGAAATTTTCACAACTTGATGAAATCCAAACACAATTTTATGGATCCACAAATTTTGTATCTATAATATTCCATTTCATTTTGCAATTCTGTGATAATCTTCCTGCAGTTTTTCTTTGAGAATGCCTTTTGAGTGTGAGACACATTTGGGTATGAAAACAGCAAGAAATTAAAGTGTCCTTTAGATACAATGGATATTGTTAGCCTACCATACAGACCTTGTACTGCACCGAAATTGTTCACAAAGCAAATGAAATACAGATAGACTGTCTGCAGCAGCCTTACGTATATCACATTGCAGTCTTGTTGAATTCTCCACTCCACCCACCGCTTTTTTCCGTATTTGATCAATATAGTCTGCAAGAAGCGGTGAGTGGGAAGGTGGCAAAGAATAGACCAGGCATCGTCTGTTTAGAAGGAAACCCCCCTCAATGTTCAAGTCAGCTCAATGACAGATGAAGAGTAAGTCAAACAGGATGGGAGATCGCAATTGATTGACAAATTGCCCTCCATCAATGTAAATAAACACAGATTATTTGGTGATTTGAGTAGTAGCCGAGATAAAAATCATGGGCATACATACTTGGTTCGGATATGAACCTATAATAACGGATCAGAACCATCACTAGCTATCAGACAGCAGGTCGGTAGTCTAGTGGATATGACGCCTGTCTAGCAATCACAAGGTCATTGGTTCATGTCCAACCCCAGCATGTATGCCCATGATTTTTTCTTTCATCACTCCTATAGCTCAAGCACTGGATGGTCGGTGTTTACTGTATGTGGGTATACAAATAATGAATGTTTATGAGTGCAATGGACAGAATTTTTCATGAGGTGAAAGATGAAATGATTCATTCAACGAGACATAGCCGAGTTGAATGGATCAAAGATTTCACCTTTCACCAAAAGAAATATTTTGTCCACTGCACAAATGAAAACATTTATTATTTGTTTTATATAATGCCTAAAATAGATCCTTGTCATGTGCTGTTTTATTAATTTATCAATAAAACATATGAGGCAGGGCTGTGAGAGTACTTGCAAAAAAAATCTGATAAAATTTGTGACTGCATATGGAAAAAAAATGTTTGAAGTGCCTAAATTGTGAACATTTCAATGCATATGAATTGCTAAAACTGCAGTCTGAAAGGTGGGGTTTTGAAAGACTTAAAAAGTCTGATATCATATTAAAATCTGAATTCTCGTATCCATGTTATCCAGACCGACATAAAAAAAAATAAAGCAGAATGTCATTTGAACCCCACAGACTTTTTCTGTAGGATAAGCCATCCTGCAGGTATCCCAGAAGCACCACAATCCTCCTCAAATCATTCTTGCTATCATCTCATCTCGTCAAGATAGCAGGAAGTATCATCGTGACTAATATTTGCTTTGTGCTATAACGATGGCCATGCCTCCTTCATGCATGTGCCAATCACCCTGTCACTCCACCAATGAACCCTCATTTTGATTTTATTTTCTATCCACCGCTGCGCACAAGCATAAGATGGTATTGATTTAACTTTTTCTGGGCCAGCACCATCGTCTGCACGCAGAAGGCATCTTGCGAGGATAATGGAATTTGAATCGATTGGCACTGTTTCTTCCACAACCGTATCCACTCACGGACACAGATGTACTATGTCATTTTCTCGATGCATAACTCCACTTATATCAAAGACCGTCTTTAAAAGAGCACTAACCACTTCAGTGATCATAGAATAGGTTAAAAGGATAACAAACAAAACATGAATAAAGGCTCTTCAGAAAGATTTTTTTCTCTGTCAGTTACAGCTGAACTTTTTGCCAGGCTGCACGTTTGTTACGATGCCTCGTTGATAAGGTCAATTTTAATCTGATTGAGTGACGGAGGAACGCTCCCCAGAAACCCGATTGGAATGTTTCATTCGCTGCCAATCTCCCATTTACTTGTATCAACATGTTCAAAACAACATAGCCTACGAGGCATTTAGACTCAGAGGATAAGAAAAGGCAAGACAAGAAAGAGAAAAGAACTGTGACTCAAGAGTTCTGTCCACCTGCACCATTTATTGGGCGACATCAAAGTAAATTCGAGACATCACAATTCCACCCTCGCCCTCTAAAAAGTTCTCCTGTGCCACGAGCGGTAAATATGCACTCTGCATTACCGTCCACGTGGAACTCTTTTTTGAAATGCAGAGAGTCTGGCAGGCAAGCAAATAAACTTGAGCACAAGACAGTTGAACGTGATGTAAAAGTTCAAAGTCACTTTGGAAGGTAGGCAGACAGGTGCCTGGGGAAAGAGCCAAAATTCAAGTCACACTAGCTGCATTTCAAACAACCTTCCTACAGTGGACTTGAACTGCATTGCCTTCCTATACATGGAAATTAAATCATGTTTTCAGAGAATGACACGATAACGAAGGATTTCTGTTCTGAATTCACAAAATACTCTAAATTGAAAGAACTATCACAATTTCAGAGAGTCCAAAGTAATATTCCGAAACCTTGCTTTACAGGAAATCTTTTTTTTTTTCTTCCAATTTATCAGTATTCAAACAATCAGTGATATGTTTAGCAATCAAAATGGTATTGTTGACTGAGGAAAGCATTATTAATGAATCAATAGGTATTTGCAGAAGAGTTCAATTGTTTGGATTGTCAATTTGGGTGGTGTTGGTTATTCTAAAGGTTTGTTAATTCACAATGAAACAGGTTTGACATTAAAAAGATTCGTTATTCCAAAACACACAAATCTGAATACCTAGATGATCTTTAATCCAAAGATGAAATAAGGTTCATTAATTTTGTGTTCACTGCATATGCATGACTGTGATCATACCTCAGTGTCAAGTTGTTGTTGTTTTTTCCTTCCTGTCATATTTTTATTTTCTCCTTTTTCTCATCTTACTCCTTCTCTACCATTCTTTTGCTTTCCACCTCCTCTATCTTCTCCCATCATTTTTTTTTCACATCACCTTACTTTCTTTTTGTTTCCTCTGGCTGATTTTCTTCTTGCGTTATCTGCACTAAAGCGCCTTATACAATACTTGTGTGTATGTGTGTGTGTATTTTATCAAGTTCTTCTTTTTTTACTTAGCATATTGAAAGACCTTCATTGTATGTTATGCTTAATAAGACACTTACAGTGTATTTCCTTTTTAACCAGTTAATTTGAATGCCTTCACATTGCCACAATAGAGTTTGATTCCTTGATATTCAACTTGTCACAATTTATCTATCAAGGTGTCTAGTTCTATCTTAACCTGTAGAAATCAAGTCAGCTCAATCCGTTCAGGAGAGTGTACTCTCGTAAGCACTAGACAATCCAGCACTAAAGAATATAGACTATGCCTTTCCTCTCTCCGGACGAGTACTCATTATAGTGAAGGATTTGAAAATTCAGATCCTATCCTCCTCGGGGAAATAAGATCATCGCTTTTCCCAGAGTGTGAAAATAGAAGGTGATTATAACATTCTCCTGGCCCCTTGTGAAACCGAATTCATTAAAGTAGATGAACTGCAGGGGGTTTATGTTGAGGGGGGAGCACATTTAATGAGGCATTTCGGCTTCAGGGGTCAGTCTTTATTGGACTACTGGACCTCTCATCACCTGCACTTTTAACTCATTCCCTCCTTCCCTCATCTTCACTCTATCCTCTTTTCTTTCTTTCTCCTTTTCATCTTTTTCCTTCTTTCCATCTTTCTTTCTATCTCTCCCCTTTCTTTCTATCTTAATCCCTCTCTCCTCCAAGTGCCATCATTTTTGTCCTTTCAAGAAAAAGTCGTATATTATGCTGTCGCCTTAGAGTACATTAAAATGTGACTGACAAAAATCTATCCTTGAAATTTATTTTGCAGGATATTCTCGTCATCTGATTCTTTTCTTGCATTATTTCTGATTCAAGTTTTTGTAATTAATCTCTTTTTAAATTGTCATTGTAATGACAAAAAAATAAGATTAAGTTCCACCTTTGGTTTATTTTTTGTTTGTTTGTTTGAAAGCAAGGTGCATGGGATCCACATAAAATTGGTCAGAGTACAGCATATAAATAGTATGAAATTATATAAAATTTTATATAACGCCTGGAGAGATCCTTGTCATTTGATTGGTTGTTTGACATTGATCATTCGGCCCATTTCACTATGACATCATCATCCGTGCAATTGTGGCTCATTTACCGTGCAATTTTGGATCCATACGATTTGGTCCATTGCACTCTCGCTGAGAGCCCGGCAAGGCAGCCCGGCACACACGCATGTAAGAACGCTTGCGTTTGCAGTGTGTGTACTAGGTACATGTAGTATGCTATACAGCGCGCTAGAAGCTTGCGTTTGCAGTGTGTGTATGCGACAGTGCGCTTGCGCAAAGCGCTCAGCGAGCACTCTCGCAATCTTAGATTCTCTCTTTGTTTCTAAATTAATAAAACATCAAACGACAAGGATCTATTTTAGGCGTTATATAAAACAAATAATAAATGTTTTTCATTCGTGCGATGGACAGAATATTTCATTCGGTGAAAGATGAAATGTTTGATCCATTCAACTCAGCTGCGCCTCGTTGAATGGATCATTTCATCTTTCACCTCATGAAATATTCTGTCCATTGCACTCATAAACATTCATTATTTGTATACTATAACTAACCATACTGGATACTTCCGCCATTTAATCAATGATCATAATTATCAAAACATTTTAACACCTTCTCACATTGTGGGTACCTGGCAGGGGCGGATCATGGAATTCTGTAGAGGGGCACCTTTACAAAATTAAGGGCGGGCACAAGCCCCCCCCCCCCATTTTTTTCTTTTTATTTCTTTTGTTTTAACAAAAATTGAAGGGGGGTGTGCACCCAGTGCGCCCCCGACTGGATCCGCCACTGCCTGGCATTTATCTTATAAATGCACTTATAATGATCCTTTGTTTCCTTTCTTCTTAGTAATATAAAAGACCAAAATCATGAGCTGTTTGACAAATCTAGATCTGATAGCAAAGTCTTATGTAAGTATATGAAAAATAGACAAGGTACCGTCTCTGTGTTTCTATCAGTTTCTGTTATTTATCTGAACTGTATTTGTTCTATTGTTCAGTTTCAATACAAAAGTTCAATATCATGAACCTCTTAACAGTCACACCAATAGTTTACATAGAGTTTCTTCCACTGCTACCTATTTTTTGTTGTGTTTTTTTTTTATTGGGTACATCATTCCTTGACTACTTTCAAAATTCCAATGTCACATTCTCTCCTGATTAGGTATTTCCCATTCTAGTCTGAGAGTATACAACATTTTGAAATCAGAGGGGGGCGGGGCAGACATGATACTTCTGGGTCTATCAAGATTGTGGCTCTAATTTAGCAATTGTATTTTTCTTGCCTTAAATCTTTGCATGTCACAGTATAACTCCCTGTGTGCCACATTATTCTGAGACTGCAATACGTGAGTGATTTTCAAAAAAAAGAAAAAAAAAGTCTTTTTTTTTCCTCAAAGCCATGCAACTTTTTCTGAAGCGCTTACTCTCAAAATGTAGAAGAGTGAAGTTGTACAGAAAATTGCAAGGCTTTCTGTGATGAGAATTTTATAACAAAGCTATGGCTACATACAATATCTCTCTCACAAATTTCTAGTATTCAAAACAAAAGTTCCACATAACAGACTGCAAAATTAGTTTCTTGGTTATCATTGAATATGTCTTCAATAATAGGTCCGGGAGGCAAAAAGGCACAGAAAGCAGAATTTGTTTTAAAAAAAAAAAATTAACAAAAAATCCCTTTGGAACACTGCCATTCAGTTACCACACACTGCAAGCTATCTGTATGAGGAATGGACTCATGCGTGACACTTTCGGAGTACTGTGGCTATTGCAATTTATTGATTGGTTTGTGCGTAGTTGTCCGTTTGAGCATAATATGGGAAGTTGGCAAGCCCTCGATTGTGTCAGGTGCAGATAAGTGATGCACAAAGCATAAGGGGGCAACCTTCCCATGTGTGTCCACTTCCATTTTGTAATTGAATTTTAAAATTAGCAACAAACACAAGGTGATTATTCTGATGGGTAGTCAAACAAACCCTTTCTGTCACTGAACAACCCGTGACTACACATGGAGTGTGTAAAAGAGGGTTTGTTCATTTATACTGTACTTGAACTGGCTGTATGTATACTGGATACACACCAAGATAAAACTGTCTCATATTGTTTCAATATCTCATTCAATTCACTTTGATGTCTACAGTATAACCTATGAATGCAGAATATCTGTCCGTGGTCTACATTGCTATACTTGGTTTTTGTTTTGGTAGGGGGGGGGGGGGATAAAAGCACCATTTCGTTTGTGTTAAGAGATTTTCAAGACCAACATCTCAATGGATGTGTTTATCATCTTTCCCATGTTAGAAAACATGTTTCAATATCCACTATATAAATGTGTTTCCAAAGACCTTTTGGATCACATTTTTCGAGCTTTTGCATTTATTATCTCTATCGCAAATCAACAGGAAGTCCTTGTCACAGCACAGCTCCATTGAGCTGTTTGGTCTGAGGAGCAGAGATCATGTAGTCAGCATGGGTAGGTCGGAGATATAAACATTCTTCAAAATGACTTTGCATTTATCATCTCCATAGAAACACATTTGAGATCACACTTTTTTTCACTGTCTAAAGACAATTTTAAACCAAGAATCAAAACAGCTTTGTGTGTATCAACTGCCCAAAACTCCTTGAAAGTTGTTTGGAAACCTAATTCTATAAGATAAGTGAGTTGATAAACACACCCTAAGAGAAACAATTACTAAGCTTTACATGGAATCACTACAAGCAAGCTACCTTATAATCCACACTGCGAACCACACATATATACATGTACAAACAAACAAACACACACATATTTACACCATTTATGCACTCAAAACATCTATCTGTTCACAAACATATTGTTTCATGACCATAGTCAACCTGTCTCCAACTTACTACGTGCGAGGCTGCACAAAGACAAACATTTATAAAACTTTCCAAAAATTCTTCAACAAGCCCAAAGAGATCTGAGTTTCAAGCAGCAATACAATTACTGATGAGAAACTCTCAGGATGAAAGTATGGTGCTCACCACGGAAACAGTTCCGCTGGATTTGATGTGTGATCCCGAATGCATTTTCTTGCGCAGGATGATGCGGAGGCAGAAACCGATAGGTGCTGACAAGACTAGCTGCGGCATTTAGATCCTGCACATCACGTCTCACAACCACTTTCTCCCCGATTTTTTATCTCTTCTTCTTCTTTTTGTCTTCCTTTCTGTTCTCTCAGTCTGTCTCGTTTTATTACATTCCTCCTCACACAGCTAGAGATGGGAGCTCTCCAAACCAAGGTTTGATCCGCTGTATTGATTGCGGAAATTGCTGTAAATCCGGCATGTGAATGTAGCAAACTTCTGAGGGTGATGCAGCGGGGATAGAGAAGGGGGGAAATGGGATGTGTGGTAGACAGAAAGAGGAGAGAGAACGACTTGATAGCGAGTGACTTCTGTCTAGCGGCTGGCAGGGAGACGCTCACGTATCCACGCACAGAGGACAGAGACAAAAACTGGGGGATGGCACAGTGATGGGGGATGTGTACTGGATTCGACAAGAATGCCGTAGGTTGACTGAAGTAAAGTTTGAAACTAGCTCAGCGACAGCACACACTAGGTTTCTCACACTTGTTGCACACTCGTTGAAGTATGGCAGCTGTATATCCAAGGTTTAGGAGGGGAGCGTACATCATCAGATTAGTGCTCCACCAGCGGCAGGCAACCATACATCCGGGGAGTCAACCAAGCATCGTTCACGCATCTCCATCAAAGTTTAATGGGTCAATCAACTTAAGTGATGAACTATAACTCACACGAGAACCAGTTTCACGTATGCCACAGGGAAAATACAATTAAGCACCAAGAGAGAGGGAAAAAATAGAAATTGCTCTCCCTTGCTCGTTCTCCAGCATTCAGCTATGATACTGTCAGTAAATGAAGGTCTCAGCTCGCCTGCTGTCCAAAGGCAAATAGATCTGTCACCATCAGTCAGTGGTAAAGGGTGAGAGTGATCTGTGTGTGGCTTCCATTGGGTTTGAATGCACGACGGATTTGTGTTACACTGAGAAACAAACACATTTGGGTAAGCATAGGGAGGCTAAATCCAAGGTGCAAACATGTCTGCTCATCCATCTAACGGGGCAGTGGCAGAAGAGGTCCTGAGCTTGGAAAAAGTCTCGGGAATGCAAAGTGGGACATGATCTCCTTTCACGTTGGCGGAGACAATGACGGGAACAATAACGAGGCAGGAAGGTGTTTACACTCCCAGATTGATTCCACAGAGACTGCTCACGGCATCAACTTCCCCCTTACGAAGAGAGAGAAAGGGGTTAAGGAAGAGAGAGAGGGGAAGAGAGGGGTGAGGATAGGAAGGGATGATGGGCATAAGATATGATAGCCAGGAGAGCTTTGATGAATCTGTACAAGGGATGCGATTTCCATGCAGCAAATTGGATGGACAAATAACCTGACTTTCTCCTCTGTAGTCACGGTGATCGAGGCAGGAGCGGTGGGGGGGGGGGGGGGGGACTGGTGAGAGAGATGTAATCACGAACGCCTCGCTCGCTGCCTCGCCCAGACCTCATTCGTGCACACATCCTCCGGGGAAAACATCATCTGAGCCTTCCCGAGCAAATCAGAAGCAGTCGGTGTCCCTCTACGTCTACCGGCTCACACTCCAACGTGATACCCCATCATGAATCACGGAGGGGGGGCTACGGAGATGAAGTCACGTGAGAGATGTGAGAAGACAGGGAGAGACAGAGATGGAGTGAGATGAAAAACAATAAGAGATAAGGAAAGCAGGAGGAGAGAGATAGGAGAGAGAGGAGAGAGAGGGAGATTTCAAAGGGGGGAGAGAGGGGAAGAGAGATTAGAGAGGAGATGGGGAGACAGAGAGACAGCCAAAGAAGGAGGGGCGGGGTTATTAGAGGAGTGTTTGGGAGCACAACGTGGACAGACGGACAAAGACACAGCATGACAGACAAAAGGACAAACATAAACATCCTTAAGAGATGAAGCAAGGAGTGAGGAGAGAGGGAGAGTTAGAGCGAAGTACAAAGATGGAGAAACAGAAAGACCCAACAGGATGATATGCAAGATGGAAGAAAACATGAAGACAAATGGAAGGAAGTGGTAGTAAAGATGGAGGAAAAACATTGATGCCTTCTATTTTTAAAACATCCTCCCTTAGCCTGATAAGTTGATGAGGCTTTTAAACAGTTGTAAGACTAACTACCACTACCAGTATTCTCCTAATTCACTGTCACTTTCGATGAGCAGCTGATTTGCCATGAACATTTCATTCAAAAATATAATTATTTTGAATCACAATGAACACTCATTTTGCTGGTATACTGAAGAAAACAAACAAGTACAGTATTAAAGAAAAAGTGATAAGCAGTATAAAACATAGACTTGTATGAAGAAGATTCCACAAAATTTTATTTTTTTCAGGGAAAGAACACATTCCCTAACCTTCTTACTGATATATGTTAAAGATAAGTCAAGTGCTCTTTTATAATGCTAGATATGAAGTGGGAATATGTTGAATTTTCTTTACATTTTCTTTACATAATAATGTGATATCACAAAGTATTGTAGTCTTCTAATCCAGCGATAGCTGTACAAAATCTTTGAAAATTCATAACTTTTGAACAGATTGCCTGATTTTCCTCAAACTTCACTGATGTACTCTACTGATACTGCTGCATTCAGTCAATTTACACATAATTATTTTCATTTCATTCTCCTTTAAAGTTCCATCACTTTCTAATTTCAAGTCCAACTATGCTGACATTTCTACCATACTGTCTAGCGGTTTAACTCTACTTCTGAAAGTCACCTCAAGCATCATGTTGAAATGCACTATAAGGAAGTACATACAAGTTTCAGCTAAGCGGGAAAAGTCATCAAAGTGAAAAAAAACAAAACAAGCACACACGCACACACGAGCGGACAATGTGTATGTGTAAGAGTGAAGAGAAACAGAATAAAGACAAAACAAATACAAAAACAAAAGCCTTGAAGTTGGAGATTTATACTAAGCTTGACAGATGGGTGTAGAGAAGTAGGAGACAGTGACGTATGAGCTTAGTTAGCCGCAGACAGCTAATAAAAGACTGACTTGATAAAAGGTAGACAGGTGAGAGAGATATATGATGCTAGACAGTCAGATCATTTTTTTAACTCTTTATGTGCCAAGTTCGCACGTCCCACTCAGTCGACGGCGTGCCAACTTCGCATATTCTGCTCAAACGCACAAACCTGCCCAAACCGAGCAATAAATTGCCAAATGCCGCAGTATAATGAAAGAGTTTCTCGCGATTCCGTTCCTCTCATACATAGCTTGCATTTTATGTGGTGATTGACTAGCAAGCTGTGTTCCCTGCTCGATTTACATGTAAATTACAAGTTTCTGTAACTGTATTGTGTGCAAAAGTCATGCCTTTACAGTAATGTGGCTACTGGTCATTTGAAAGAAGGAGACTCCTACATTTGTCACACAATTTATGTGTAAGCAAAGCTTGGCAGTTTCTCAGATCTCCAACTTTTCTACATACTACATACATGTCCAACTTAACAGAAATCTTCGTAAGTTACAAAGATTTGAAAACAGATTGTTTTCTCAAAGCATGACTACGTCAGTGTCTCAGAATAATGTGGCAAACAAAAGATTTACCATGGCACATAAAGAGTTCAGAGAAAAATCATGGGGAGTTTGTGTATTGTGTATTAAAGTTTGTGTATTAGTGGAAAAGTGAGCAAAGAAAATGGAATTCCATCGGGAGTCGAACCTGAGACCTCCGGATTGCTAGACCGGTGCTCTACCGACTGAGCTATAGAAAGCCCTAGTACAGTGTTCATCCCAGAAACCCTTAATTCTCAATGCTCGGGTGATCAGAAGCTATAGCAGTGTGTTTGTGTGTGACACACACGCACACACTCAAACCTGGCATAAACCCGAAGGATAATTCAACTTGGGGATAAATGCGAGGGATCACCGAAGTGATGCAGCTTTCTGAGTTTGTAACAAATAAAGACAGAATAAACTGACCAGAAAGAATATAAATTATTAGTGGAAAAGTGAGCAAAGAAAATGGGATTCCATCGGGAGTCGAACCCGAGACCTCTACCGACTGAGCTATAGAAAGCCCTAGTACAGTGTTCGTCCCAGAAACCCTTAATTCTCAATGCTCGGGTGGTCAGAAGCTTGTGTTTGTGTATGGTACTTCTCAAATAATAATAGAAAAAAACACTGATTACTATTTGGTAAAAGTGGCACAGAACATTAAAAAACAGTATATCTTTAAAAAGAAGCTCATTTCACAGAAAAAAAAAAATACATAAAAAGAAAGAAACCTTACATGGAGTTTGATATTTTCCCAAATATATATCACAAGGCTAGTCAGCCATCTTGGATCATGTACTACATTGTATTTGCCTTCATGGTAATGCAGTATGTATTGAGCATCCCCCCCCCCCCCAACACACATATTAGGCCCATTAAAGTGAAATATCGCAGTATTTCAAAATGTGAACACAAATGCCATGCAAAATACTTTGTGAAATACCGTGGTTTTTAGGGTGCGCTAATTTTGCGCTTATTACGCATGCGACATTTGAGCGAGAATCCTGTCGCAAAGTACCACCGTTCGTATTTCTCAAATGGCCTGATGCATTTCCTGTCTTCTCTCTATAAGAAATATGCGTATGCGCAGTTCTTACCTTGGAGAGGTGTTATCTTTCGGGCAAAGAAATACCACGGTATTTCATGAATGAGAATGGCACAAACTGAAATATCGCAGAATATGTTATTGCTGTATTTTGCCAGTGAGAATGGCAACAATCCAACAAATTACTGTGGTGTTTAATACTGTAGTAATTCTAATGTGAATGTACTTATGGACACAAGTCATGGTTGTCTTTTTTAGTCTTTAATACTGTGGTAATTCCCATGTGAACGCACCTATAGACACAAGTCATGGTTGTCTGCATTGGGAGGAATGTTATGACAAAGACTGTTTGAAGCATAAGCTCCTATCAAACTCCCTTCCAGGTTTTATGCCAAAATGGCCACCTTGTGTCCATCTGCATTTTGCGTTTCTTGACCTCTCCTAGGTCAGTCTCCTGCATTGGTCTCCAATGTCTACACAGGGAGGTGTTACAGAGATGGAGTGGCAACTCTTCGTAATTCATGCAAACACATGTTTGGGTTCAAGGCGTTACAATGGGATGTCTAGCATTCCACTACGCTTTGAAGTCATGCTCGGCACCGCTCTAGTTGCAAGACGAAGTTCGGAGACGAAGAACGCATTTCACCTTTCGTTGAATTACAAGCTTTATTTCACCGCAAAATTTTAAATGAAATACTCGAATTGATTTAGAATAGTTTAGGAAAAAATTCAATATTATAAACATGTATTTCTAGTTTCTTCGTAATTCGCAAATCGAAAGGAAATGAAAATTACGCCCTCTGAAAAACCTAATATTTTTCTATAATGCGCACATTTCCGCATGTTAATTTTCTATCTTTTAATAAGGGATATTTTGATCTTTCAAATAAAGTACTCCGCTAAAGCGTGTTCCAGCGTGTTTTTAAACTATTTGCTGTTAAAATTATGAGTTTTATGCTGCATTTTGATTCGCTGCTCCAATTCAAGGTACACAAATTCATTGTTGCCATCACATTGAAAGAGAGAGCAAATTGCAGTAGGAGCAAATATTTCTAGATGTGAGAGCGCTAGTCCCGATTATTGATGCTCTCTTTTGTCAAAGCACATGGGTAACACCTGTAGTTGAACGCATAACTTCTCGGCGGTGCCGCGCATGACTTCAAAGGAGAGCAGTAGTTGTCTCTCCTTCTCTAGCACCTCCCCGGTCTACACTTGAATTCTTTGTGCAATAGAGAACTATCACTCTAGGTATACTCAGGAGAAACAGGAAGGCTTATGGTAATCATATTCTTTGTTACCAGCTGTTGTTGGCGATTTCTACCCACACTGTTCCACTCTTTGACACGAAGATATTTATCTGCAATAGCAATGAAAACCTCATGTCCAATTTGACATGCTTTATTTAACCTGTTGATGATGGACTAATTTTGCTATAACACACATTTCCCATAGACACCTTGCCCGATTACTCTTTGGCGTAGTCTTCAGTGGGTTAAATTACAGCATGGTAATGGCAGTATGTCTTTTATTTTGGTTTTTGTAACTATCAACATCGAGGAAGCAGCGATGTCAAAATAACCACACCTATTTTGTGTCAAGTCAACAAAATAACAATGCTGTCCAAGGAACAATATTGAAGGGTATACCATATCGTCACAGCTCAGCAAAGTCTTCACATTCTCTTCAAAACCTATGCTTCTCAACCAGTGGGACTCGATGTCTTCCCAAAATAAAGTCTAGACAAGATTGCATTCTATCTAACTTGGCCTCAAAAATTAAATTTACAAAAATTTGTAGGAGCCAAAGTGGGCCTCAGGTTAAAAAAGTTGAGAAGCACAGCTCTAAAGTTTTGACAAGACTTGCTGTCCAAGTTTCTATAACACTGATGACTTCTCAAAGGTAACATTTTCCTTTTTTTCTGTTAAAATATCACTTTATTAGTGTGTTCAAGACAACTCTAAGATTCTAATGCAATGTCTCACAACACAATTACAGAAATAATACTAACAACAGCGCAATAATTTCAGTTGTATTCATAGATTCATAGACTTTGTAAAAGTTTGGAAGGATTTTGTGGATGTTCCTCCAAAAAGTTCTCTAACTAAACCCCTGACCCGTTGATGACTGTAGTCCTGTATAAACTTGGGCAGACTGTAGTCCTGTATAAACTTGGGCAGACTGTAGTCCTGTATAAACTTGGGCAGGTGTCTACAGAAAATGCGCATTATGATAGCAAAATCAGCCTGTCCTAAATGGGTTAACATTCCAAAACCTAACACTAATTTTTGCAAACACTTGGTGAGTAAACAATGCACAGTGTACAGCAATATTTGCATTTTGATAATTATCACATTATTGTCATTGTTTATTCATTTCTGGTAGCATGGAGGATGGAATCTGAACTTAAGTCTGATCTTTTTCCTTCCTTAGTCCTACCTGACGAGTTAGGCAGCAAAACTTCAAACGATGAGCATTCTTAAAAATGATCACTGGTCGACAGCAGATAGCATCTTCCTCAGTCATCAAAGCAGCCGCGTCTTTCATGGTCAGTGAGCTAGGAGGAATAACTTTGTACCTTGTATCAACCATGCTATGAAGCAACTGGAACCTTGTGGTATAGCTTCACATTAAGTCAAACACTGCATTTTTTTCTCTCTCTGATGTATTCAGGGGCTGTGCATATTATCCTAAAACCTCCCAACCACAGAGCTTGTTGCTTGCTTTATTCTTGGCTTGGCTTATATCATAATCACTGACAATGAAAGCCTGTATCTTTCTGACTAGACTTCACCTGTTAATATCAGCATGACATGCACTGATTAGCTCCATGTGAAAGGCTGAGAATCCTCCATAAATTAGAAAGCATTTAGGAGCCTCCCTAACTGGATTCCTCATAAACTTGTTCACAATAAAAATATCACATGTTTCTCAGAGAGCCAAACTTAGGAGGTTCAATAGATGGAATAACAACAGTCTTATCCCCCTTGCTCCTATGTTTGATGCCACCACTTAAAATATTTGAAGCATGTGCCAAACTGGATTTGCCTCATAGGTAGGAAGACAGTTTATTGATGTCTCATTGCATAATGACCAGCCACTTTCTAAGAAGGTTATGTCCCTATGATGGTAATTACTTTTTGCCATCCCTACTTATAAAAGATGAGTAGTATATATTGAGAAAGGCATGGGGCTGTGGGAATAGGAATTGCACAAAGATGGATGCAATAAAAATCAAGATTATTTCATTGCACATGTCTGAACACTTATTAAGAACAAATATCTGTTTTATTAGCAGAAAATAATTGGAAAAGTTATAAAACTGGCTTTCCCAGAGGGTACAGTTTCAAATGTTGTCACAACATACACTGGGTTATACATTTGTAAACGTTTCTGGACTGAACTGACTTTTGTCTTATATGCTTCATCATTCTTAGAAATTTCATTTCATTTCATGAAAAAACAAACAAAACATGCACAACATACTTCAGAGTTCAAATTAACCTTGAGATTGCTCAAAAGATGGTGGCATCAAATGCTGAGATCAAAGGCACAAATGCACCCATGGAATCTTTTTGTGCATTCCTAGAAAACTAATAGCCGTTTGAATAATTATAGCCAGTTGCAATTCCAGCTCCTTGGCCTAAATTCACCTCTTACGTGATACCTACCACATTCCTTGATGTTTAATGTCATGTACAGTGCAGAGGAAATTTTTATCATTTCTTTGTGAGGTAGCTCAGTGACTGTCCACAAAATCATTTTGGAAAAGGGAGGGGCATGTGCTACAATTCATTCTTGGTTTATCTATAACAGGCTTTTACATGCTTGTTAATTAGAAATGTGAAAAATCATATTCTGGTGGCAAAAATGAAATTGCAAGAAATATTGCAATGGAATTGCAGATAGCTTGGCATTTTGTAATCTTTGTTGATGTTATCAGATTGTACATAAAAAATGATAAACAACACATACAATGTATATAGAATACTGAAAATATAAATAATTAGCACTGAAATAGCACAAGTCAAATATTTGTTCAAATGGCCTGGAAAGGGTACAGGAAGATAATACTATACAGATTTTCTTCACAAGTTCTATGGCTTCTCTCAGTTTCTGTACGGGGCAAAATATGTCATTTCTAAAACTGACCTTTTACCGAAATTATCAAGAAATGCCAAAGGGATTTATTTTGGGTGGATTAATCAGTTTGAAGGGCAAATGGTAGTAGTGCTGTTTATTATGGTAGGCAGACGTTGAGCGCTCTGAAAACATCAGCAAATGCAAATTAAGAAACACACCAGCAAAGAAATAGAAAACAAAAAGAAAAGGGAATAAATTTCAACTTTTCCAATAGTTCAAAAGTCAACACAGTGCAGCATGTAGACCACTTAGACCTAAAGTCCTTAGAAACCCATGGGAGAATAGGTACTATTTCAATTGGCAAGCTTGATTTACATGTTGTTTACAGCAATGCTACCATTTCTAAACACTGAGCCCTCCCTTGTCTATGCTACCTTGTCACTTGTCGTTAAGAATCCCCTGAGTTCCCCATATCTTATACTCTCATTTTAAGTCTTCCATCTCCTGATGATATATTACTTCATTGTTTATTCATCCATTTCATTTCCAGTCCTGTCTGAAATTGGATATCAGAGTAGCATCATATGATAATAAGTCTTATGAAATTAATGAAGACTTGATTTGTGAGGTCTTGGATGTGTTAAGTACAGCATGGAGCATTCCATCTCTAGAAACCACACAGTAAAAGCAGTTCTGGATATTAAAGTACTAGGTACTGACATGCTGAAATGAAGAGAATGCTAGAGCCTCAGATATGTGAATCCTGAATTTCAGGAAAACCATCCCATTTCCACAGAGTGAAAGCAGTTCTGTATACTGTAGCATGCTGAAATGTAAGACACGCTTCTGAAATATATGTAAATTGTGAATTTCCAATATTGCAGAGAACCACCCAATTTCCATTCAAAATTCCCCTTCTTGCCATAATCAGATTCTGGGAATACCGCCATTTTACATGCAGGCTTGTCTCCCAATACTCTAAACAACCCCACCCTATTAACACACACAAACACACACACATACATGTACATCATACAGCCTGACAATGCTCACCCAGTCACACACACACACACACACACACACACACACACAAGCCTGCAGATGCACACACATCACTTCCGCCTCTCGCTCAGCCGAGGGTTTTCACAGCTGGGCGTCTGTGAAATGCCCTCAAACAACAGATGGCAGTTGCCATGGCAACTTATTTCATTTCCAAGGCAACCAGTACGCAATCAGCTTAAAAAGGAAGTCAGTTGCATAGATATATGTATGTATAAGTATGGAGTCAGTGGCCGATAAAATTGCATGAGCGGACACCTTCCGCGCAGAGGCCTGACTTTTTCTTCAGTGTGGTGTTTCAGCCTCACCCAGTACCTGCCATATGTGCAGATTTGCATTTTCCATATAGTCTCGTCTCGTCACTACCCTTTGAAATGATAGCAGCCTAATGACAGAAAAGGGGTGAAGAGCCCGGGGGGTCTGGTGCTAGATGGTCAGAATGATGCCATCATACTATCTGAAATCATCTGTTGCCATGCCAATATGATCATATTTTTTTATATCATCATCACAAATATATGGCACGGGGCAGTTCATAGGATTATTTCTCTTAATTTTTCATCTCACAGTTTTCCAGTTGAAAGGAATTTGCATGGCGGGTAAAATTTGAAAACCAAACCTTTTTTACATGAGACAATGTGTAAAACCATTTTAAGGAAGTCAGACACAATCAGTATAAATTTTAATGCAAGGCAAAAAAGAAGGTTGATTTCTTGGAAACACACTCAATAGCCCCAAGACAATGCATGCCAGTCGAATCTACCCAGATATTCTATCCCTACGCTCACAGTTACCATGGCAACCAATTCTCCTCAGTGCTACCAGTTCCATAGACCTGATTGGTTCGGGTGCTGTTTTTTTTTTATGTCAATGTGTATTGGAGGGGGGGGGGGGCTTCAGTATGCCTAACAATACATGATTTATGCACTGTCATAGCAATGCACCTGACTCATTGCATAACCCATGGAATCACTATTTCTTCTATTTCTTCTTCTTCTTCTTCTTCTTCTTCTTCTTCTTCTTCTTCTTCTTCTTCTTCTTCTTCTTCTTCTTCTTCTTCTTCTTCTTCTTCTTCTTCTTCTTCTTCTTCTTCTTCTTCTTCTTCTTCTTCTTCTTCTTCTTCTTCTTCTTCTTCTTCTTCTTCTTCTTCTTCTTCTTCTTCTTCTTCTTCTTCTTCTTTCCGTAAAGTACAGACCACTATCCCATGGTGGTGTATCAGCATACTTTAAGAATCCCCCACCCCCCCCCCCCTTATGGCTGACATAAAATACAGTATTTTAAAGACTGAATAGGGGGCATTTCATGAAGCGTTTTGTCAGATATTTTTTATTCTGACGAACTGTTATAAGCTACTGAAATCCTTGTATCTGATTGACTGAAAGCAAATTTGTCCGACAAAATTGTAAGACAAAACGTTTCATGAAATGCCCCCCCCCCCACTCTATACCTGAGAACAATGTTGCACAGACATAAAACTATTTGTCCCAATTGTAAGGATAAAAATAAAAAAAGGTATGAAATCAAAGCCCTTAAATTACCATAATCATTAAGAAATTCTTGTATGGATCTAAGCCATGTACGTACACTTCAAAGTTATACAAGTTGTGGGGGGAGAGGGGAAGCGGGGTAAATAGGAATAAAGAAACTGCTACAAGGCTTACTGCTGTATAGCTAATGCTGTCACGGTTCAAAAGTTTAAGTCAATATTTTTTTTCCCTGCTTGGTTATTGTGTGCTCTTAATTAGACAGACATTTTTACGTCAGTGGTTTGAACATTTTGGATTCATCTTGTTACTTGGAACTGTGCTCGCAATGTTCTGGAAATCATCTCATTCAGGCATACAATAAAATCTATGGTACTGTAAAAGTGGAAATTTTTGTGGTGTTTAAATTTTCGCACATTTTGCGCAACCAGAAACAAGCGCGAAAATAAAAGCACGCGAATAATTTTGCATGCCGTATGTTCCAGTGGTTGAGGTCTTGATTCCGCGGAATTAAAAACACGCAAAACTCTTTTCGTCTGGCTAAGCGCGAAAAATTAGTCACGCGAAAATATCCACTTTTACAGTAAACAGACACTTGAAAGATATGTGACCTGCTACAACAAAAAGGTCCTAAAGTCGCGCACGGTCAAAGTTGTGAAAATCGAGTTTGAAGTCAGAGCATTAAAATTGGTCAAAACTTACGATTTTCTGATTTTGATATAATATTGGAGTCTAACATGTCTTCTATCATCAGTCGAAATTTTGAAGCAAAATGATGAAAGGAAAGATTAAAAAATAGCGTTTTTCTGAGCCATGTTTTTGGCGTTTCAACGAAGCAGAAACTGGTTCGAAAATTTGGATTGAGCGCCATAGATAGGTTCCGTCCCTAACAACGACCAGAGTGATCTCATTGGTCAGTTTGCTGCTTGCTGCTAACCGAAGCGTGAAGCTCGCACACTGCCCAGTCGACTGGTCCGCTACAATGTATGCTCAGCCGCTTCTCACATCCTGGTCACTGATTGGTTGGTGAGGAGACCGCCGACGCTGATGTGCTGGAATGAACTCTTCGGGGGTTGCTAGGCCTTACCTTCTATTGTCCAGAGGTGAAAACTGACTTGCGTGTTCCTTGATCGCGATTGCGTCGAAAGGAAGACTTTTAGGGCGCTTTTCTTGAAACAGTGATTTTCCAGATGTCTCGACATGCTCTCTTTTAAACATCGATATCTCCGCAGCCGATTACTTTTATAAAATGTGTTATATATCAATTTAAAGCAGAAGGATTAGGGGATTATATCATGCAATTTTCAAATAATCGACCTCGCCCAACTTTAGGATCATTTTGTTGTAGCGGGTCACATATGCACAAGGTTTTCACACTACAGTGATGCTATGCAGTGGTCTCCTTTCATACAGTCCCACTGCAGCATATTTGAGTTGGTAACAAGTGTAGCTGAGAGATATTGCTGGAATATTGGCAACTACAAAAAGAAAGAGAATAATGCTAAGATTTTTGTTTTCTAATTGTTTGTGACATGCAAAGTAAAAAATGCTCCACAATGTCTATGGACATGTACATATCAATATCTATATCAGTCCTGTACCAATGAATATAGCCATGAAAAATACACAGTAAAAGACCATGGCTACCCAAACTTTGATAGCTACTAAATCACTCCAACACACTGTTGTGATATCGGAAAGTAAATTGCCCTGCCCACAATGTAGTACAGACTGTGCTGAGAATGGATTATCTATGTAAGAAGAGGAATTAATTTTCCTCTGTGGTTGTTTACTGATGCAGATCATAACTCTATCTATAGAGGTTAAAGTTGATGTTAACATTAGACAAAGTTGTCTCCTTTAATATAAATTATAATTGAGGTCTGCAAATAAGAATACTGATCACTTTTTCGGGGGGAGGACTAATTTTGACTCTAAAACAGATGGGTAGATGCAAAGGGAGTTGTGCTTTAAAACTGGAACTTTAATATTGTTGGTTGGAAAGAGGAAAGGAATCAACTTTATACATCAGTCTTGCAGTGACGACCACTCTAAAATTCACTCAGTATGCATTATGATCACATGATAATGAAGACTTTACTCTCAGCATCGCTCTTCCGAGATAATAGGACCAGAAGATAACTGCGTAAATAAAACATACACACCCACACAAAATCAAACCTGACAACGGCCACTTCACACGTCAGGCTTTTGATTGATACTGAATCAGTCATATGTTTCATTCGAATCAATCAAGTTGATTGAGGGGGCGGATTTGAATCATTCATGAATGCATCAAGGAAGGAAGAGGGATAAACCAGACTGATGCGGTTGCCAAGCAACCAGGAAAGCATCATCCCTCTCAATCCAAAATTTTCTCACCCCTTCTCACAGAGACACAAGATACCGGTGGGAGGGGGAGGGGAAGAGGACAGAGAATGGAAACTGAGCTTGGACACACATTTTGCTTCCATCATTTCACGTATGCACCTATCTAAAGTACTGAAATACTTTTTTTCTGTAGTTTATCCTCCTCATATCAATGTATGTAGGTACATGTAAACTCTACTTTATTCATACTAATAGACAAATAACTTGTTTTCTACTTGAACTATTCTTTCAGTTCCATGACAGAAAGATAGATAAACTGATATGCACACATCCATCAATAATCACAAATTGCACAATTATCAAAAGATATTTAGAAAAAATATGCATTATATATATATATATATATATATATATATATAACCCATCTCCTCTCTTTCTCTTTCTCTCTCTCTTTCTTTTGCTCTTTCTACTCCTTCTCTGGCATGCTACATTTTTGCAATATATTGAAGGCATGATCAGTTTTCTGTGATTTATGTTTTTGCCACAGTTGATCAAAATATTTCACTATGGAATGGATATGATTCTCAGTTTCACTTTCCTTCCTGTATGGTTGAGATTTTCATCATCTGTACTACATCCTCAGAGTCCAACTTGTTGCAAGCACACAAAAATATATTTATATCTCATATTCTCACAGGTCTCACTTTCTTTTCCTCTGCAGACAATCAGAAAAGGACAGCTTTTCCCACATTTTATCTAATTATTATTGAAAAACAGTTTAGTTCTTATAGGATGCAAACACAATCTTTGGAATTAGTATTTGAACTCTGTTGCAGATAAGCAATGTCAAATCTCAAAAACTGGCTGCTATAACACCACAGTGTAATCCTCTTATGAATTGCATCATGCTTTATAACCTGCATCCTACCATCAAACTGAATAATGGACTAAGATTTCCTCAAAACAATCTTATGGGGTGTTGCAAGAAAGTTGCAATCAATTGCAAATAATTGCTAATTTTGAAACAACCATTCTGATTGGCTCAGTGTCGGCCCTATTAAGAAGACATGCATGCAACAATGATTTTGATTGGCCAGTGACAATCAGTTGCAAGTTGCAATTGATTGCAACTTTCTTGCAACACCCCCTAAGGGACTTACAGGACTGCTTCACAGGACTGCTGATATGGCATAATTTCTTTCAAGCTAATCAGAAAATAACTGCACCTTTTTTTCATAATCCCCACAAGACAAAGAGATACGGAAAATAAAAGCACCCGACAGAATAAAGGCACCGGTCTATTATTGACCATTCTATTCTCCAGGCTCAAAATCACTGCATCAGCATTCACATCTTCCAGCTAAATTTGCTCCGCTCCTGCAGCCACAACGCAGAACAAAATACTCCCAACACCTGAGGGCAGTATACAGTAACGTTATCGAATACCCCATCGAATTCAGAAATGACAGGAGAAAAAAAAAAGGAACTTGCTGCAACTCGTCAGTCTTTGGAGAGAATGCATCAGTCGCCATGGCGACATTAAATCTGAGAGAGTATTGAGTGTTAGTTCTCTCATCATCCAGATTTGGAAAGACGGGTTGACTTCTTCCCCGAGCATGTAAAGACAGACATCAACGGGTGAAAGAAGCAACTCTATTTGGCTTCAGGCATTGGATTTTGAATGCTTTCTTTACAACCGAATAATAAAGTCCTGGTATGGTTTGGGAAAAGGGAATAAAGAAATGAGAGCGATAAAAATGGCTAAATTTGGCCTTGAATGGATGGATTTCCTCATATTAATCATCAAGTGGACTAGGGAGGGTGATTTGAAATCACACACACACACACACACACTCTCTCACACGAACACACACACACACAGACCAAGATAAAATCAAATATGACAAACCTGTAGGAGCCATACACAAAGGAGTTGAATGCATGGAATAGAACAATCCAGATGAAACCACAGCACAGTCACAAGATCACCAAATGAGTTGAAGAGCAGGAGGGGATTCAGCATGAAAGAAAACAAGACAAAAACAACAGTTACAAACACTCAAAAAACCAGCATGTAAATTTTGCTATAGATGTTTCGTATCACACCCAAAACTCTAAAAGATAAACTGATAATCAATGATTTATTTTCAAAAAAGACATTCTTTTCATTTCAGCATCACTTGGTGCTATAGATTAGGCTTTCTTCATAGCTGTAAATCCTCATTCTGTGCATAAATATGTGAAGAAAGAATGGAAATACTATTTTTGTGCACTGCCAAGAATTACTGACTAAAGGATATATATATTATCATTATTATCATCAGTGCTGTTATTATCATAATCATGATCATTACTACCACCCATTTATCATTTTTATTCGTCAGATATGTGGAATCCCACATATTCTTGATACATGGAATAGTGAGGGAAAAATAAAATCACCCACACACTCATACTCATACCCAGACATACGCACACAAACTCACAGAAACATATGTGACCGGCGACAACGGTTTCAGGCAAAAGTCGCGAATTTTGAAAATTCATTTTTTCACTGAATCACATTGCCCATTTCGTAAGCTTTGCATTGATATAAAACACTTGTATTCCTCGGCACCATAAGTGGGCATAGAAAGAGAAATAAAATACACTTTTTAAGTTGTTAGCCTGACAAAATTGCGAGAAAACAGGCTTTGAAGATTCACCTCTTTCTCAAAGACAATGTCCGAGCGGCGATGCGAGGGGAGAATCACCCATCCGTACGATGGTGCCAATTGATGTTAAGCTCCGCCTCTAGCAACCACATCGCCTTCTGATTGGCTCACTGAGAGAGTCAAATTTCCCGGGCACCTTCCTCGGAGCTCAGCGTATGGAGCCGAAAAACAATGCGTTTCGCTCGGGTTTGTTTACCAGTACGTCTTTCAAGATGGCGAATACGATAATTACACGTATGGTGTACATGTACATGATTGTGTATGGTGCACGCATTACGCAATGGCATCCACACGCCATGTCCATGTGCATGTAACAGGAGCGGTGGCGAATCCACACATTTACAAATCGCGTTTTCATTGTGGTTGATTTGTCTTTATCATTGGCAACCCTTTTGAAGGCAGAAAATTGCTAGTGCTGACAAGGGTCACGCTTCCTGTTTGTTTTGCTTTTACAAGACATGCATATATAATAATGTTGCTTTGCTCGGTGGTGCTAATTGAATTAAAACAAACAAACAAACACGACTCGTAAGTTTGGTGCGAACTTGACGTGTAGTATTTGAATATAATTGGTCACATTGTGACTGCTCCTTTCCTCTCATCTACCTTCCATTGAGTCAGTCTGCTGTCATAGTTTATACTACATGTACAAGTAGACAAATTTGAGAATATTTACACTGTAGTTTTCTTTTCACACGATTATGTTATGCTACATGATTTTTGTTTCACTTCCGTTGTCGAACATTGCGGTAGAATAGTTTGGATAGAAAGCCAAACGAAGAGCACGCACTATACAGAGCGAGCGTATATAAACCACGATACCAAGAACAATGGAGCATGTAATCGTGCACGCGTGGACAAAGCATTCCCCAAACGCTGCAACTGGTGTTTCCGAAAGCCGAATTATGTAAATGTGTGCGACGCACCAGCCAATCGCGTGCGAGACCCTGCGCCGTAGCAACGCTGGGGATATTGGCGCGGCGTTCGAAAGAAGCTCAAAACTGACGAGTGCGATCCAACATAGGGTGCTTAAAATTCCATTTTCGATAGGAAAAACTTAGTCTTATGCAATGAAATTTAGTGTAGATGTAGAAAACATATCAAAGATTTGATTTCTGCAAAAAACCTAAATCGACAAAAATAATGGTCAAAATCTTTGTACCCCGCCTAGGAGGGAATTTGCTCTTGCGACTTTTGCCTGAAACCGTTGTCGCGGGTCACATATTACCTTCTTGAGTGCTGAACAAGTGAAATTATTTCATCTGACAGCTTCACACAAGTATACTTAGTCTTCAACACATCAAAATGGTTGAAATGGTGAAAAGTATAATGAAAGGTTTTTAACTCACCTCATACATCAACATCCCCACAAATTATAATCACATCTGACTAGATTAAAGCATATCATCATTCTTTCAAAATTGTCAAAGAAAGAGTTAAGTTAGAAGAGCACATAGATGACATTAAGTTTTATTCAAAAAGATAGCAGCAGTACATCCTCCAACTCAGTTATGGATATTGGAGCTACAGCATCATAATTTATCATCCTCTAAGCCAAGGGGCTTTGGATATAATGTCCTCCATTTCCTGCCCTATCGGTTCACGAACAACAAATTACAACTAATCTACTTTGGCAGTTGTTCTTGCAGCAAGTTCAATCCAATGTCTAAACTCACTTAGGATGCTATGCTCTCACCAGGGTCCAGGGAATTGCTTTAACCCTGGTAAAATCTATATACCCCCTCCCCCCCCCCCCAAAAAAAAAAAAAAAAAAAAAAAAGGGGGGATGCCCTACAGTCTTGCTGAAAAGCAGCAAGAAAATCAATAGGCCGAGTTTTGTCCCATTAACACATCTCGAAGACATCGCATCCTACATGACAGGTCACTGTAGCCTTCCTCTCCCCCCCCCCCCCCTCCCCCTTGAAGTTTAAGAGCCTGGATGGCTGACTTTGTTGCTTGTGAGCTTCTTGACAGCTGGCTAGGAATCAAGATTGCTGAAGAGAGCTAGGGTAGAAAAAAAATGGTTTCTGCAGGAGAAGCAGATGATTGGAATTGTAAGTACACCAATTTCCCTGTAGATTCGGAGGGGGGGGGGGAGAGAAAGAAGACAAGTCTTGCAAGCAAACCCAGTTTTTTTTTTATTGATTCCTTACCCCACTTTTGAGAGGAGGGAGGCTTGAATTTATCGAGGTGAGTTCCTGGCCAAAACAGGTTATGGAAGTTCATCAGCTACTTAGAATTTGGAAGGAGTTTATAAATTGAGTAGAAGAAAGAGTCTTTGGAAAGAAACTAACTCTCACTGTCTCTATTCTTGAACTCTGGCAATGAATTGAAGGTCTGTGACAAAGACTATTCCTTTTCTCCTATGCCTCAAGAGCTCCTGAGGTGAAAGTATTAAAAGCTATGCATTTAATTTGCCCCTCCATTGTTGTTTTCTCAGAAAAAAATATGATTACTTCTCACATCAAAAACATAGAAAAATGGATCATTTCCTCAAACACCCTGGAAAATACTTAAAGATTCCTTCCATTCCTCATTCTATATCTCTTTTTTCCTTCTTTCAAATGTCTAATCTCATCTTTTCTTTAATTCCATGACTCTCTCTCTCTCAATCTCTCTCTCTCTCTCTCTCTCTCTCTCTTGCTCCTTCAGGAGATGTGGAGAGGATCCTGGGTAATGGAGTGTTTGACACTTTGGCAAAAATTAAATCTCGATCAAATTTGACAGCATCTTTTTCTCTCTTTCTTTTCTGTTTTTCATGGAGAACAAGAAAACAAGGAAAGCTTGTGTGACACATGAATCTTTCATGTGTGCAGGTAATGGGGAATGACATGGAAAAAGAGGAAAAGGGTATAAAGGTGATTACCAAGTCAACCTTCCATTACACACAAAGGGAGGGCTTTGATATTTGGGATAACATCATGTTCATTATACGGTTTTATACACTCTGCTTTTCATAGTAAGAATTCCAGGAGTCGCACTTAACTTTTTTTTTAACTAGTCAGGCGGACTACTTAGAATCAATTTTAACACTGAAGAAATATTTTGGCTAGCCAGACGGACTAGTAACTTCAGAATTTTATGATTTTTAGCTAGTCCGTCGTGATTTTGGGTGGCCAATGGCCAGCGGACCATCGCCAATTTCGAACCCTGAATTCCCTCAAGGTATGCTTGTATGACATTTTACATCTCATTTATATAACCAGTGTTATTACAATAGTACTTTGATGTGCTGAATCAGTGTAAATGCACAGTGTAACACCTCCTCTTAACAAGACTTACAGTTACATGTACTTGCCTTGTGGACATACATTATGGATATTTAAGATATGTTCTTTTTGTTACGCAAAAAAAAAAATAATAATAATATTAACTGAACTATGAAAATACATTCCAGTTACATGACATTTATATAAGAAGATAGCTTAAAAAAAAAAACACACACACACACACCAAACATATAAAGATTTCTCCTGCAGAAATTTAACTCATTGAGGATGAACTAATTTGCTACAAAATCTCATTTCCCATAGACACATGCCCGAGTATACTCGGGACTCATCCTCAACAGGTTAAAAAAAAAAATCCAGCTTAACTACAATTACAAATCCTTACACTGTAATCTCAATGCACATTTCTACTTGTGTTTTAAAAACATTACAGAATATAAAGATTAGAGTATTCCGGTGAATATAGATGAAGTGGAAATGGATTGCCTTTAGGGATATATGTATTGACAAAAGAAAGGGAGGAGTGAAGGATTAACATTTCATGTGCCCAAGCATTTAGCTAAGCCTGCCAAACATTTATGTTAGCATGACATAATCCCTTCAAACCTGACCTACAAATGAAGGGAATTTGCTTTGCTGAGAGAGTGTAGTTAATGAGGTTTTCTCTCTTTTTATTTTTCTGTTTCTCTCCATGAATACGATCCTACACTCAATCTGTACTGTTATGAACAGCAACTGACTATAAAGGAAGGAGATCCTTCCATATAGATGGAGCATAAGACCTTAAAGGGTGTGTACAGTTCTGGTCGAGGTGAGGATTTAGCTTTTAACGTTTTACGAGATATTCAGAAACCACTCTATGAGATGTCAAGAGCATGCAGTTCTAAGGGGTATCAAAAGTTTATTCAATGAAAATCGGTTTTGAAATGGCTGAGATATCCAAAAACAAGGTGAAACAAAGAGATCCTAATAAAGTTGTGGCATGTCGCCTTTTATTATTAGCACTTTTTTGGATATCTCAGCCATTTGAAAACCAATTTTCATCAAATAAATGTTGAATCCTTCTTAAAATTACATACTCTTTCATATTTCATAAGAGGCTTTTCATTATCTCACTTAGGAATGTTCAAAACATGAATCCCCACCTCGACCAGTACTGTACAGTCCCTTTAAACTCTTGAAGCTTAGTCCCGAGTATACTTGCCAAGTATCTTTATAGATGAAAAAGGTCTGTTACAGCAAAAGAGTAACAGCAACAACAAAAAAAGAAGAAGAAGAAAACCTCTGAAACTTTACCTAGAAGTGTGTAGCAATGTACCTCATTCCAACAAGAAGATCATGGTGACACATTAGGGATTAGGGGATTAGGTAATCTCTATTCATTGACAATTAGTTTCCAGACATCTGCCAATCAGCAGTGAAAGCACTCTTGCTTGCACGTCAATCGGGGAACAAAGCATAGTTGGGTAAAACAAGAATATATACCCACAAGATGAAACACATAAGAAAATAAGCATTATGATGAGAGACTGATGAATGAAGAAATGGATCAGACAATACAAGAACCTATTTGTAATTTACTAAAAAAGCTAAATGTGCAAACAAACCAGTGAGATCATCCACACACAATGTCTGTAAATAAGGATGGAAAGACTGGCACAACCACTGTACACTCACTGGACAAGAGAGGGCAGTATATCAGAAAACTTGCTCCTAAGCCATTGAGCTGTCAATTGGACATTCCTTCATATGAACATGGATGCGTGGCCATAATATGACCAAATAAAGTTGTATGAAATTAATACCCATTTCTCTGGGTAATATAAGTGAAAGAAAATAAAATCCCAAAATAACAAGTGCATTCAAATACCTACTTAAAACAGTACCATGATATCTACAGAATAATAAAGAAAACACATAAAATCAAAATGTTGGTCTTTTAAAAAAAAAAAAAGTTGTAAGACTGGAGTACTGAGCAGTTCATATCTTGCATGATAGCATACCTCTATGTGTGTGTGTGTGTGTGTGTGTGTGTGTATGTTTCTGTGTGTCTCCACTGACCCTATTGTAAAATTAGATTTCAGTCATATTCCTTTGAATGCATCACAGTATGTTCACATCTTATGCTGTTAGCAGTACCTCCACATCTCACACTGCAAGCAGTAGAGAGCCTCATGACCATGACACATGGAGCAATACAATAATCACACTGTATTTTGACTACTGCCACCTATTGACAAGGATCAGCACAGTTTCAGAAAGACTTCCTTGAGGCAGGCCTATAAGAGTAAATACATTGTATAGTAACATAGTGCGCACTTGAGACAACTATAGCAGCAACTACAATTACAACACCATAAGTGGAGAGCAGGTAAAAAGTGCTAGCCTGGTTTTCCGACAGAAGTCATGGCACATCTCAAGGAAATAAGTAGAGGTGATTCCATTTTTGTACTGCATGGTATTCACAAAAACTTTTGTCGAAGTCGCCCCAAAACCTTGTGATTTCTTAATCATACTATAGTCAAGGGTGTCCACAACTTGAGAGATGCCCTTAGCCCATTGAGGACGAGTTCCCAGTATACTCGGGCAGGTATCTATGGGAAATGTGTGTTGTAGCAAAATCAAACCGTCCTCAACGGGTTAAAGAGAAAAGAGCAATTATCAGGATAAATGGCTCAATATAGTAACAGATTCCACACTTTTTCTGATAAAGATGAGCTCTACTAATGTTATTTTCTTGCTATTTCAATCAAATATTTCATTAAAATTTCATAAGTGAAATTATGGATTCTTGGTGTAAAAAGCCCCTAACACCGAGCTAGCAATAGAAAAATTCTGGAATCTAAAAGATGGAAGGAATTACAAATTTCATAATAAAAACTCCACAAAATGCATGACTTACATTCTTATTACAATACTCTTTCTGTTGCCAGATACACAGTTGAATGAAAATGCATTTTGACTGGCTCATTGAAATTTATTTTAAGGTTGTATGTAGTAAAATCAGAATAGTGACAAGAACAAGGCAGAGAGAAGGGAATTTCCGGTTATTGAGTACTTCCTACAGCCATGCACTCACATAGCCTTTCCATGGAAGTCTATTTTTGTGTAGCCTGATAGTATCTTCATATTGCTGCTGCAGTTTCACCATTGAGGCAAAAGTGGGTGTTGCTCACAATGCTGCCATCTATTGCCAGGATCAGTACAGTTCTTCTGACAAAGAGCACTGCATAGACTCAACATGAATCTGCCAAGCATCACCACTTACTGGTCCCACATTCCTTTTCCTTTATCTTTCAGATTAGATATCTAAATCTGAACTTTGGATTGATTGATTGGTTGATGGAAGATACTTTTTTCTTTCTCTGATGATGGCAGGCATATATTTAATTACAACATAAAAGCATTAAATATTCAAATTAAAGATGGACATGGTGCATAAATTCAGTAAGCGTGATCAGTAACCATGATAGCCTCATAAGTGTATACATATATAAAATTGAGGTAGATGAATGTAATTTCTGCATTGGGATTTCTCCCCACCCCAATTCCCTGTGAAAGGGGGAAGCACCCTTTGCTAATTTTTTTTTTAATCACTACACTCATCACAGACACTTTGCAAGTGGCAAATTGGCAATGTTTCTACTTTTTCTTTCCTCTATCTATCCATTCTAAGAATATAAGCTGAATTTCCCAGGGGGCACATACAGCCAACTATGGCAAACATTTTTGAACCGTCCCATTTCCGCCAAAATCTGACAGCTAATTTTTCACTCCACTGACTAGCGCTTCCAAAATGTAAATAGCCACAATTCTTGAGACAATGAGTGCAAGAGGCAGAATTAGGTTGAATATAGAGGAAATGGGAGCTTCAATCAAGATTAAGGGTGATCATAGCCAAAATTGCTCTGCCCTCGGTGAATGGTAATGGATCCCTCCCTCGGCCTGTAAACTCATCCCTCCACAAATTTTCAGGAATACTGATTGAATATGTATGCATTGTAATCCCACAAAATGACAGCCAGCTAGACAGAGAGATACACAAACATACACAAGGGGAAAAAAATATGACAGGTCATGAATGAAATCTAAAATATTTGCATTAATAGAAGTTTTTTTTTTATTTTTTTTATTTTTTTGCTTTTGCCAAGTCACTGTTTTTCAATTCCGTTGTTTTTTCTTTCTTTAGGAAAATGTGTTTCGCATGTTAAGATTAAGAGTTTTATGAGTAGATCTATAATTGGTGTTGTAATCCATTATATTTGTATTACAAATATAGAGAGGGCCTCATCCACGTCAAGCTCTGTTTGTAAATGATGATGGTCCCCTGTATTGATTTCTCCTTTGTTCATAGATATAGTATGCTTTAATACATTGTTTTGATTCATTAACATTACAGACTGATGTTGTTATGAAATTGACATTTCTTGTATTGATTTGTATGTTAAACTGTCCTTTTTTTTTGCATACTCTGTATCACTTTGTTTTCATTTGTATAATTGTATTTGGAGAAAGAAAATGCAGAAATAAACCAAACCAAACCAAAGCAAGATGCATACACGATATTAAAGGTTTTAAAAGGATTCACATACTAAACATTACGTCCTCTTCACAATGCTATGATATTGGAGACTCAAACAAGCAAACTCTAGCTCAAACCAAATCAAATTATTTGTTTGAGATTACATTATCACATGACAGAGGAATCAAGTATTCTGATGTAGAAATTATCAAAATAGACAAACAAAACAATACAAAAAAGACCAGATTATTTGTATGTGTGTATGATGTTGTTATGATATATGATATGATATGATATGATATGATATGATATGATATGATATGATATGATATGATATGATATGATATGATATGATATGGTATGGTATGATATGATATGATATGGTATGGTATGATATGATATATGATACATTATATGATATGATCAATATCAATCACATTTTATCTTCTTACACAAAGACGGAGAGAGAGAGAGAGAGAGAGAGAGAGAGCTGGAAAGATGAAGATAGAGAGATAGAAAGAAAAAAGACAGAAAGAGAGAGAGATAGGAAGAGAACAATAGAAAAGGAAAGACAGAGGGAGTGAGGGAATGTGTGAGATAGAGGAAATGGGTTTAAAAGAGAAAAGAGCAATGATGTGGACCTGGGTCTGGCGAGTTGATTGATGGTTTATCCAAAGGCTGATGCCTGGATGTCCAAGTCCACCGGTCATCCCAGCGGAGTGATACTTTACAAGCTCAGCCCACTTTTGCCACGGAATATTACAACACAGGGGATACCCTCAACAGTATGCCTCAAGCTCACAGTGTGAATTTTTTGTGAGTTTTCACAGAACCATGGGAGAATTGCTGTTTGCTTTGCCACTTTTGTGTGGCAGCAACACAAAAACTGATTATTTTCTCCTGATGAATGGCTCAGGGCATTAGCATTGTGAATTCCCATACACTCGAGTACACCCCATCCCACTTTAATACAAGAGTTGACTAAAAGTTACAAGCAAACATACTGCAACAATTGTTCTAGTACACAAAAGTGGTAAGCCAAACAATGCAATGCTTTTATCAAAGCATCTAGAGCAGATGTTACATGATTTATATTAGTAGGAGAAATCCTTTACTTTGCATTTTGATGTGGAAATGATGTAGGGGGAAACAACTGAAAATAAATAAAAGCAACTGGTTTAATATGCAAAATACTCCAAGCATACAGCTACTTGAAATTTAGACAGTCTGTGCAATGGTAAATAATAAAACAAAATATTTATGAGATCCAAGACATAATGTATGTGAAATTAAGCACATTTTTAACAGTCATACCTGCTTCAATGGCATTAACTCACAAAACATGGTTGTATCATATGCAGAAATGATATGGGCATCTAAGAAATAATAACATTATCAGGGTATGAGTTTTCTTCATTTTGTCTTCCTCTGTAAAAATGGGATTAATAATATCACAACTGCTGATCTACATTTTTAACAGTTCAACATTTAAATTTTTTAACCCTGTATATCTTTACATCAGTGCTTGATGTCTTGCTTTCATTTGATAGCATCATTATTGCTATACAAATGGAAAACAATAAGTGCCAAAATTTTATTTGGTTTGAAAGCAAAAATACAATACATTCTTCTTTCCCTCAATATGAGGCAATACATGTCCACCCTTGATATTTTTCTATATAGCCAAGAGACAAAATATATGTAAGAGAATACAGAAAGAGATATATTCATGCCTATGATTGTTTCCTATCAAAGTAATCTCTGAAGTTGTTTCTTTGGAAATGATATGTCACTTTTGGGAAACAAAAAAGCAGACCAGTCATGACAAATGTTACTTACAACTCTGATATTTTTGCGTACAGATACATGTATTTTCGCGAGTGAGGTCAAAGACATTATCACAAGATGTTGTTTTCACAAATTTGACACCGAAGCTATTGTAAGTGCCCTATTACCCCAGCGAATGGTGACATTTCTGCGTTCCAACAGTGATTCGTGAAATTCACAAAAATTAAACCATCATGAAAATAACAGCTTACACAGTACACAGAGAAAAAGTTTACCATGAGCAAAAGGCAGTGGCAGGAAAAGAAAGAGAGAGAAAGAGAGAGAGAGAGAGATAGTGGCAGAGAGAGGGAGAGAGAGTGAAGGGGACCAGGGTAGCAGGATGACAAAATTCCTGACAAAAATCTAGAGTCATGGATTGGGAGTTCTCTTCCTTACAACACAGAGTGAAGAAATCAATCACGTAAACACTCATTACGCCTGGTCAAGCTCCTTGTTTATAACTGCACTGCCTTCTTCTGAGCTTGCTGTAATTGCAAAGGAATTATACGTCCACGGTTCACACGGCCCGAGGCGAGTATGACTAGTTAACATGCCCTGCATTGGTTCAGGAGTTTTCCATCTACTGTATTTTCATCCACATCATTGAAAGAAATATAGGTACAGTGAGCCATGAAGGCGTAGCACATATAATACTAAAACATTAAATATTCATTTATATTTACTATAACCCTACTCTGGCATTCATATTTTTCAACAGGTAGACATTTTATCTTTCCAAAAAAATTTAATTCTATTCAAACATGCTTTCACAGCAAGTGTTATTCACAGCCATCTCAAAACCTGCCTGAGGTATACCTTAAAACATGTATGATCAGAATATGTCTCACCTCAAATGACTGGATCAATACAAATAATCACATGCAATCATGTATATTATCCAAAAAAAGAACAAATATATGCCTTCCATGTTACAATTAAGTAAATAGGCAAGGGATTAAATCATTTGGAAAATGACAAAGAGAAAAAATGTGACCATGGGGCATAATCAAATTATAGGAGTTTGTGGTTCGCATCGAGGCATAATCAAATTTCAAAACCAACCGGTGCGGCTAAAAGAGTATGTGCACCTGCCGTACTCGTTAAAACAACCACGTGGCAAACTGGATATGAAATGGAATAGTCCTTCCTCTCGCTTTCTCATTGCGAGAAATCTCCCCAGGGAAGAAACAAATCTTCTAGGTCCGAGCAAATCTTCTCCATCCCCAATGCTTTCTTAATTACTAGTTTGCTAGAGAGGTAGCAGTGTGTGTATACAAACGTCTGTCTGTCAGTGATGAAGGAAGGGAGCATAAACTCATTCAAGCCAACTCATTCAACTTGATGCGGCCTTTTGTACGCAGCATTTAGGACAGAGGCCTTTACTACTGAATGCATTACTATTTGTTTTTGTTATTTCTGATTGTATCCACCTACATGACATTCAAACAGAAACTCTAGAAGATTTGTTGGGTTGAGACACTGTTATAAAAATATTTATGAACTTCTTTCATGCTTCTTAGCAATCCGATTAGTTGGTATATGATCTTTTATTGACAAATGTTGATATAATGTAAAACAATCTTGTTGATTGATTCATTAAATTTGTGGCAAATCTATACTATAATCATCTGGACTTTTAAAAAGGTCAGTACTAATCTTCAGACAAAACTGTAGTCTAGAGACACTATAGACTCTGTTAAAATGGCGCACATTATTGTGGTGAGTGAAATACAATCTGTGCCCCATATTTCACCATTCTTTCTCATTTGATACAGAGCATCACTGCAAATGGCCTGCTGATGACTAAAGCTACAAAAGCCACACCTCTGAATACAGAAGGCCACAGCTCATTATGCCATTATCTATGAAACCTGGAGAAAAGCGTCTGTGATAATAGCCCTAATTTACTTCACCATGCATAATATCTCTCACATTCTTTAACATTTTTTTCCTCCCCCAATTCTTTTTTGATAGCCAAAGAGTGGTGACATGTAGGTGAGAACTCAGGCAGCATGGACGGCTTGCAAACCTATTAACTGCAGTCAATTTAGCCAGAAGTGGGTCACAGATACAGCTCTGGACCTTCACTCCAATTAGCCTTACATCTCATCTCTCTTGAGCCACATTTCACTATACTCCTGGAATAAGACTAACATGGAATCATAGACAACTTTTGCATAGATTCAGTCATTATATTCTGTTCTAACTCTTAAGTGCCACAGAAAAGACATCTTAGGTAGATTAAAAGAAAACTCAACTGCTACAGTTTCATCAAAATAAGACAAAATAAATACATGTACAAATCAATGAAATATCCAGTTTCAAGGAGTCATACAGCAAAACTATCAGTCACAATGGAGATATCATGACCTCATAATCTCCTCTTTGTCGCTTCACACAGACAGACAGACAGACAGACAAACAGACAGACAGTCAGACACACACACACACACACACACACACACAAATTAAGATACAGTTTTGTCAAAATGCCAGTTCAGAGTTTCACTTTGTGGATAAGCAGAAATAGCAGGCATATTGGTTTTTAAATTCACTGAGTTAAGCATCTGAGATATAATGATTATTCATGTAATCCTTATGAATGGTGCTTGCCAGCACATCCACCTGACAGCCAGTCTGGTATTTGGCAATAGTGCTAAATATTAATAATTCATAGTTTCTTAATATATCCAATGCAAAACAATAAATTGGTTTCTTCCTGAAATGTTAATTGATGGACCATTCTGGTCACCTGGTCTACGGAAGTTCATCCTTTGTTTGAACATGACTGATGAATTCCATAAATTACAATTTATGGGCAATCTGTGGACATTATAATGCATTAAAACCGATGAAGTGCCTAACCAACTCAGAGAAAAAAGAAACAAGAATTCAACTCAACTCTTCATATCTTCATTTACCTGCCCTGTTAATTCATAACAGTATTGTGTAAAGGTATTAATTTTTTATGACAAAGTGATCTGATTGATGTTTCTTTCTTGTTTTGGTTACGTCGAACACACAGGAAAATTTCTTTGTAAACTGATGCACATTCTGACAAACAAGAGAAAATTGGAAAACCTCAAGCATGCTTTTAATACAAAAGATATGTCAGGGCATGTCAAAGTGATTGAAATTGACACACTTTGCTCTTGCAGCAACTAAATTTAGATATCACGACATTGTTCTACAAGAACACCTGCTTTTTTAGTCAACAACATGATATCAAGAACCCTTGATACTGTCAAAATAATGCACTTTGCCTCTATACATGCTGTTTTTCTGTTTTCCTTTATCTTGAGGAAGAGATATAGAAGACCAGATGAAACTTTCATCCATGACAGGTGTTCTTGTGAAGGGGTGCTGCATCTCACCGTCGGAACAACTCGCTCAACTCGCTCTCTCTCTCTCTCTCTTTCTCTCTCTCTCTCTCTCTTTCTCTGCTTTTTACAGCTTCTATACCCATACAAAAAAAAAGAAGAAGATCAAATGCCAAACCATGGTGGCTCTATCTCATAGACAGACAGAGATAATACATCTTGTGTTGACTATTGAATATATTTAGCAGGTCACATACTATACATGCACAGAAACTAGGTAGACTGATGGCCCACTTTACCAATGTATTCAAGTATATAGGTTTGTGTGCTGCCTGTATCAGGATCTCATAGTAAGGTATTCATTCTGTCTGTGCCTCTTAAATACATCTCAGAATGTGGGATCCAATTTACATGGAGAAAGTTTTTGCTAGGCTTGGAAAATCTCCTTTTTTTGGTGTTTTTTTTTTGTTTTGTTTTTTTGCTTTGTTTGTTTGTTTGTTTTGGGGGGGAGGGGTTTCCAAAACAACCTCTCAAGAAAGTAGTGAGCAATGAAATAGAATTGGAAGATATTAGTAACCCTGCCTTCCACAGATTAGCAATTAATCATGAAGAATGGGGTTACATTGCCTGGCTACATTTTTCCCTCATTCTTACATTTTTTTCATTGATATCACATGATATCGTTGCTGCTTTGTGGATAAGATCTTAGACTACCACAGTCTTCAAGTTTCCAATTTGAGTCAGATTGAAGTGGTGATAATATCCCTTGGGTATTGCAAAAACTCTACATCCTTATTGATTAGCAATTCAGAGTGGACTTAAAAGATAAATTGTTTCCATGGCTGCCTGCTTCTAAGCATTTAAACCCTGACTTAGTGACCACTGAAATTTAAATCTACACTCAAATCAGCTAAGCTTTAATATCTTGGAGGTCTGTTGATGAAGAAAAAAAAAATGTGCTATGTGAGTCGAGCCGATTCTACGATCTCTCCTACATCGAAGGGATGGCAGCATCCGATGTCCCTCATCAAAAACACAGATGCGGCAGGCGAACTCACTGAAGGCACTGAACTCTGGGGCTCAATTTTCGTGCGGATCAAATAAAAGTGCACACTCGTCTTGAATGCGGGGACACATCAAATAAAAGTCACATTATGAAAAAGGTTGAAATCCTAAATATCCCCCTTAAATTTGATCCCCTGACAGAGTTTACTGATATTAATAAAATTTCTGATTGCTAACAGCTGGAAAGCTTAACATTACAGTATACCATGAATTTAAAATAAAGGAAATAAAAAAATCTACATAGACGTGCAATGATATCTAATCAATATAGAAAATCATTTAAAATTGTAGCTTCAAAAGGAATGCACCAACAAAGCAATCTACAAGATTACATTTGTAATGAATTGAGATTTAATAAATAAAATTGGTGCAAGTAACACACACACACACACACACACACATACACATACACTATACACGTAACTACAAGGTATCCCTGCTGGGACGAAGACAGTGTCCCACACTGTGTTCACAAGTGTTCAATGTAGTTGGTTGTTGGTAGTTGGTAGTAGATGTGAAAATGCTCAAATTTCACAGTGTGAAGACGATTTCACACTGTGGTGTTGTTTTGCACGGAGTGTTCACAGAGAAATGTTCTGGTTCACACTGTGAATTGATAATTCACAATGTGTCCACACCTGTAGGATACTTGAATTTAAGAGTGTAAAGAGATATCACACTGTGTTCACAAAGTGTTCACACTGTGCTTCACCTTGTGTTTCACACTGTGGTACACTGTGTTCTTTCAAGCAGGGATGCTTATACATAAAAGGATTTTTTTTTCTTAAAGATTTAATTCCAAAGTTCATCTCTACAAAAAAAAAATTGTGTATATTTGTTTTGTCTTTTCTTTGTGGGTATAAGTGTGATGTATATATGTCTAAGTGCATAAGCCACAAGCTTTTCCATTGACAATTGTGTATTGCTGTAGTTGGAAAATATTACATCAAAGCCATTTGTATTGACCCTCAATAACAATCAGTTATGCCCTCTATGCCTGCATTTTATAATAAATCACGCTAATGTCAGTTTGACAGACAAGGGTATGCAAAATTCAATGCAATCAATTAGACATACAGATGCAATTATCAACGTGTCAAACATATAACAAGTGTATTGCCACTGCACATAGCTTTCTACACTGTCAATACACACATACTGCTGAAATAAACACGTTTTTCTTACTCCAAATAGAGTAGAGATCATATTACAATACATCAAACACAAGAGTCATACTATTCTTCTTTTTTTGTCCCTCATATAATTTTCTGAAAAATAAAAAGACATTAAGCATCTTGCATGAATCCATGACTACATATATGTGCTGCAGCTTGGAGTTATAAGAAGTCTGCTACAATGTATGCAAACACTCTGATGAAGAAAATACAGGCACAATTTTTGCCAGAACAAAAAAAAAAAAAAAATGATGGCTAAAACATCAAGATATGGCCTTCATTAAACTCTCATCCAGTTACTGATGAGAGCAAAGCATCTTGCATATTTTGTGATTGGATAAGATTGCATCAAATGACAAAGAAAGGTCAGATCACTTTGTAAATTCTGCTCGGTGGTCAGCTACAGTATTCTGGCTGCACTTGAGTCATACTGAACAGTATTCCTACATGATCTTTTGGTAGGAATACATTCAAACTTTACTATTTTCAGCAAAATTTATGCTCAGGAAGGTTTACAAGGAAGACAAAATAGCATAAAAGAATTTCAGATAGAGATTTACCCGCTGAGGACGGGCTAATTTTGCTACAACACACATTTCCCATAGATGCCTGCCTGAGTATACTGGGGACTCATCTTCAATGGGTTAAGATAAAGAAAAATTAAAATTAGAATGAAAACAGACAGTATAAACAGAGATAAAGATAGAGATTGACAGTGATATAGAGATAGAAACAGGAAGGTAGAGATAGGCATATGTAATATAACATAATATGATGTGATGTGATGTGATGTGATGTGATGTGATGTGATGTGATGTGATGTGATGTGATGTGATGTGATGTGATGTGATGTGATGTGATGTGATGTGATGTGATGTGATGTGATGTGATGTGATGTGATGTGATGTGATGTGATGTGATGTGATGTGATGTGATGTGATGTGATGTGATGTGATGTGATGTGATGTGATGTGATGTGATGTGATGTGATATAATATAATATAACAAAATATAATATAATATAATATAATATAATATATTCATATGGAGAAAAAGAGAGAGAGAGAGAGAGAGAGAGAGAGAGAGAGAAGGGAGAAGGAAAAAGGGGAGGCTGGGGGCATCTACCGGTCAAGAGGGGTGAATTGATGCACACAAGAATTTCTCCTTAAATTTACAACCTCTTTAATAACAAATGTGGTAGCAGGGCCCCTGCTATTACATATGACTGTGAATAATTGTTCACAAAAGGCACACACAGATGGGTTCATGATAAACCACAGAGGCAATGTTAGTACTGGCTCTTCACGGCATCACTGCTATGTCTGATATTCGGCTACAACGCTGTCAGCTTTCGAAAGAGAAAGCACCGATGACGAGCACCGATTCCTCCTTCCAAGTCAATTTGCCATCAGAAATTGAAGAGACAGGAAGTAAACTTCAATATCAGAGACTTCTTTCCTGGTGAAATAGTCATTTTGGAATGCAAGCCATGGTACAGAAACCTGATTGTTGAAAGTTTGATGCAAAGTCAACAAGTATGACAGAAGTTGTGCCAAGTGAATATATTACTAACGTAGGAAGAAGATTGCCGTAAACCATGTGGGAAGTCTTGAAAAGGACTGTATAGAGATAAGATGGGCAAAGTGAAATGAAAAGTACAAAGGACGAGGAATATATTTCATAGAGTCTTCTTATGTCTTGAATTGGTGTGATGCAAAGGTTGAATTGCAATGTGAATAGTCCTAAAATAGACTGAGCATTCTTTTGATAGGAAGTGAAAGTCAGAAATAATATCTCATGAATATAATAATGTCAGCTAATGCCTTCGTGTATTAGGCAAATATTTTACAAAAATCCTTCAGTGTCAAACTAACTGCTGTATACATTTGGCTACAAATTGTTTGAAGCATCAAATGCTGCTGTATGAAGGAGAAAGAAAGAAATTTAATCTCCTCAAATAGAATCAATTGTCTCACTTGTCTTTTCAGTTGTCTTAAGCACAAAATATATTATGAGTATGATTCTAGTGGCCTCACAGTTCCATAACCACTAGAGCTACTCTGATGTAGCTACATGGAAGAATACACAGTGAACCAAAGCATTTTAATGAATAATATGTCATAACCCCAATTTCAAAAACTTGCTAAAAATGTATAGTTTCTCTCTAAGCACTATTTTTTCTTCATATCTCTCATATACTAATCTGTTCAAATATTTTGCATTAAATACTTAATGACTTGAGCACTTCTTACAAATTGTTATAACAATGCTTGGGTTTTTTTTTTTCAAATGTATAGACATTCTATTACGTATGATGTTGTGCTGGATGGAAATAAAGTATAACTGAATTCAATTGAATTGCATAATATCAACAAAATGAAAAAACAGCAGAAATTTAGAAATCTCAGATTTGGAAAACATTTTTGTGCAGTGGGAAGTCTGCATCAATCTCTAAAATGGAATGCCAGGATTCTTGTGTATCTACAGTAATAAAGGGGAAAATTATGGAAACAAAATATATCAAAATATACCATTTTGATGAATCACCCTTGGGTTACTCTCAACATCTCGCCCATTGCACCATCCACACAACCACAAACAAGAGTAACAAAAACACTAAATGGACCAGCACAAAATTTATAGTAGAGAGCTCGGGGATTTCTGCATCAAAATGACTAGAAAGAAAAAGAGAGAGAAAGAGAGAGAGAGAGAGAGATGGAGAAAAAAAGAAAGAAATCAGGGGAGAAATGAATTAAGTAGAGGGGCGAATCCAGGAATTCCGAAAAGGGGGCACCAAAAAATATATTTGGTGTCACTTCCAGGTTTCATCGGCTGACAAGCAAAAACAAAACAAAACAAAATACTTCAGCGCGCAAAATTTTCTGTTTCTCATGCCACTTCTGGGTTTTAATGGCTGACAAGTACAAAAAAAAAGGGCTTCAGCACAATTTTCTGCTCCCACTACAATAGGCTAACAAAGATGGTATCTTCAAAAATTAAAGGGGGGTTCCCGCAAGCCCTGTCAAATTTTTTTCTTTTTATTTCTTTTGTTTTAACCAAAAAAAAAAAGATAAGGGGTGCCCCCATCTGCATCCACTTATGACGTATAAAAAAGAAGGGGTCAACTACAGACCCTCATCAACAGTAAGTATGCATGCAATGTTGTCTTTACAGTATGTCCCCAAAAAAATTACAACGGGGCCCTCCGCAATGATATCTTTAAAAATATTGCATCAATCTAAATACAAATTCAGGGTATGAAACTGTAACTCATTGCCCACATCTTACAAAGAAACCCCATTCGATTTGCTTCAGTGGTTAAAGAGAAATACAGAATTTTGTAGAGGATGTCGGGAATCTCTTCCGTCCAAATTCTGTCTATTATTCACACACAGGAGCATTGATTTGCTAAAATTGGAAGAATCAGACACATGATATGCTTTACAAAAATCCACATTTCTCTGTGACTGCTTAACCAAACTGAATGGGGTTTTCTGCAAAATAGTCCAAAAATGTTATATTTTAAGACCCTAAAGTAGCATTTAAAAGAACTAATCATATTGGGTGTTATCAATGCAAAAATCTGATTACAATTTTGGGGGACATACTGCAGTAAGTCGCCCAAAAAATTACAATTAGATTTTCGCATTGATAACACCCAATATGATCGACCTGTCTCAAGTGCTACTTCAGGGTCGTGAAATATGACGTCTTAGCTCTATTTTGCAGAAAACCCCATTCAATTTGGTGAAGCGGTCACAGAGAAATGTGGTTTGTTGTAAAGCATGTCATGAGTCTGATTCTTCCACTTTTACCAATTCAATGCTCTTGTGTATGAATAATTGACAGAATTTGGAAAGAGGTTCCCGACATCCTCTTCAAAATTCCTCATTTCTCTTTGACCACTGAAGCAAATCAAATGGGGTTTCCTGTAAGATGTGGGCAATGAGTTTAGTTTCATACCCTGAATTTCTATTTAGATTGATGCAATATTTTTAAAGACATCATTGCAGAGGGCCCCGTTGTAATTTTTTGGGGGGACATACTGTATAGTTATGAGTTATAGTCACCACAATTTTTATATCGTGTGATACGATTTCTGTTTGTATTTTATGTCTGCTTGTATTGTATGTTGAATTGCCTAATTTGTAATAATAATAATAATAATAATGAGAAGTAGCTTAGAGTTTATTATGCGATTCACATAGAGAAAGATAGATGATCCTTCTAGATAGCATAGGAAAGAAGAAGCAACATCCATGCAGGAAGAAAAAAAAATAAAAGAGATATTAAAAAGATGGAAGATTATTTTGGAGTTCAAATTTCAGGAAAATAACTGTCAAAGATAGTCTATTTGCTTAAAAAGCTAAAATACAGCTCTTCATCCATTGTTTTTTAACTCAGTCTTTAAAGAAAAATAATTATACAAATAGGCAAGTGCCATGTAAAAAATAAAAAAGGAGGAGTGGTTGCTATCAACAGGGAGCAGAGAAAAAATGTGATAAAATGAACATAACTGCATGAGAAGAAGACAAAAAAAGGATGAGATAATTGGGGGTATGAATGTGAATGTTATGGACATGAAGGACAAATTAAAGATTGAAGAGTGTGAGAAACATGGCTTGGGGAAGTGGTCTCCATGGGAATAAAAGTCATTCTTTCTAGGTCACAGCAGTCTTACTGCATAGCAGGAGACAACATTCACTATTAACCCGTTGAGGATGGACTGATTTTGCTATAACATGCATTTCCCACAGACACCTGCCCGAGTATTCTCGGGACTTTCTTCAATGGGTTAAAATCCACAATATAGGTCTCTGTACATGAGAACCTTGGACAATAAATGAGCCACTAAACAATGACTTTAGAAGTTACATGAAGTCAAACATGAGCTGATATTCTAACAAATTAGTTCTTGAGCTTCTTCAACATGTTAACCTTGATGGTCTAATATGATTTTAGAAGTAATTTGATTTTGGCCCAAAAGATCAGCAGGTGCATGGCAATTACATGTTAAAGGTCCTGTTCACCTTTGGGAGCAGTGATCTAAAAAAATGTTCAACATATCACTTCTGATGCATATGCGTCAGTCAGTTGTATCACAAAACATCACACCATATAAAAGTTTTGCAATAAAGCCTAAGATATAAGGAGGTATCACAATTTTTTTTAATCAAACCATAACTGTAGACGGTTTAGTCCAGACACAATGTTATTATAGCTATTGTTCACATTTTGTATATTTAACAATACCTAACATTGGTTATACTGGTTCAAATTTTTACATTGGTTGTTTCAATCCTTAACTCACATTTTAGAACTATTTTGAAGGAATAATACTGGGTTACTGTTTCATCTGCAAATGGTAAATTATGCCTTTAAGGTACTGCAGGATTACATGACAATTCAATACTTGATCTACCTGTGTAGACAACACAAACAACCAACTGACTGTCTGTCAAATTCTATCAGTACCTCCTATTTATCTACATTAGATATGAAAGTAATAAGGTAGAAATGGGGGAAAAGGGAGATGAAAGGGAGATGAAAGGAAAGGAGGAGGAAGAGGACATTATGATGAGAAGAAAAGGAAACAGTGGAAGATAAGAGAATATGAAAAAAAGAAAGAAGGTTGTATGAGAAGAAAGAAAGAAATGATATATGTAGGAGAGGGAATAATGAAGATGCTGATCTGGTTGAGGTGAAAATGAGGTTGCTGATGACCATCCAGAAAAGAAAAAGGTGAATCAGATAAAAGAAGATTAAGAAGACAAAATAAACATAAATTAGTAAAACCTGGAAGATATACCATACAAAATGAAGCTAAGATAGAGGCCAAATATACAAAGAGTAGAGACTACTTGGAGGATGTCAAAAACTATATATGCAAGACCCAATTACAAGTACACCAGCTAAAATATGCTATGCACACAACGAGTTAATTAAAGTCATTAACTCACTTGTAATTAGAATGCATTGTCTAATTTCGGCCTGGATGAGATACAAGAGGAGGGGGGGGGCAATGTGTGTCAGTACCTATGAATCTGAATTATAATAGACAATGAGAATTTTACAGCTTAACAAGTGGTAGAGAGGGGGAACCCCATCATGCTGGCTCTGGTGAAACCTTCTCACTCATTGCTTCCCATCTCAACGCAGTGAGAACAGATAAAGAGTGACAATCAAGGAAGTCATATAGATGTAATCAAGAATAAAGTTACCTAACGAGTGTGATGTAATGCTAGCCTGGGAATTACTCCACTATATCTTCTACATAGAGTAAAGCTTGGAGATTGAATCTTCTTATGAAAGATCTCTTTAAACTGTTTGAACATCGCACATTAACTTTACCTTAAAGAAAAGTGCAATAACAATGTCTGATAAATGCATAAATATATTTACATATAGATGTATCAAGCACAAAAAATGCTAAGAAATACAAATGAAGTTTGTTATCAAAATTTATAAAACTTGAAGTTTAAATTGGAATTAAACCCTGCATCTATTTTGGGGCATTTTGCTCTCTTTTTGGCACAAAAGTGTTGGGATGCAGCTGGTACAGCGGAAGCGCCTTTTGCTGGCAAATAGGATATGTATGCTATAGACCCTTCTAGTCATTGTAACATTTTTTACATGGATCAATCTGATCAACAGCTGAATCAAATGATAAATCACATATCCCAGACATGAAAAAAAAAAAACACTCACATGAATTAGTAATCAGTTATGAATTAGTAATGGGCAACCTTGTAGTAAAGTGGTCTATCGGCCATTATACAGCCATTCATGTCTAGGATACGAGCATCAATTCAGCTTTTAATCAGATTGATTTATAAATCAAACATACCAGCAAGTGATTGGTCTATGAACTACGGCTTGTACTTTAAGCACCCTACTTGTGTGAATTATCTGATGGATTTTGCAGAAATACGAGATAACATGACTAATTGCAGCTTCATTTGAGCTTGCATGCATGTGTATTGATGGCCACAGTGTTTGTTTTCGCCCTCAACATCAACACAGAGGCAGACCATGGATGGAATAAAGCCGATTTCATGGATAATCACTCTTCTGCAGCCAATGGCACAATTCACTGATACTACAAGATGATGGTTATAGAGGAGATAGCCTGCATCAATACAGTTTTTGACATCATTAAAAAAACAAAGGGAATACATAAGCTCTAAATGGCGCCATACGTACACTGCTCCCCCCCCCCCTTGATAATACCGTATATTACTCTTCAGACATAAGAAAATGACGATAATGATATATCAAGAATTACAGTGGCACTCTCTTCAATTACCCTAGACATCCGATCCATGTAAAATTTTTAGCTTTCTAGGAGTATGCAGTGAAACCTCATTTGCATAATGTGGTGAATCTACAAGTCCTATTCCTTTTATATTCTTTTGTTTCATACCCTGTTATTACGAGATACCTGATAAGGAAGAAATTGAAGTGGTCCCAAGCAGCATGCTCTAACACAGTTCCCCTGATGGTATTTCATAATACACCAAAATTCAAAACACTTTGATTCTATTACTAGCATAGTGCACTGACATGACATAATACTGCAAGGTAATTATACTTACATACCACATATACTGAACTAGGGCTTTGCAACAAAGACACTCAGAGATTGTGTCTAGCACCTTGACACAAAACTGTGAATTAGCATTTAGTCCCACTAAATACCATTATAACACTGTCTTGAAATTGACAAACTTTTACGTTCTGGATACCTGATGCAGTTAGAACTCATAATTTTTGACATTTTCAGGGAAATTAAAGTGCAAAGTACTCTTAAAATCCTCGCAAGTCTTGGCTTCTTTTTCTTTCATTTTTTTTAAATCATCTCATTATGTCAAGAGGTCACATGATTAATAAACATTAACATTCTTACATAAGGGCATATTCAAACATATTCATAAACACACAAACCCATATACTCAACTTGATAGGGCATACAAAACAGTCAAGCATCTATCCACCATTTTTTTTCTTTCTTCAGATGAATTCTTCGTATCACAGACCCCAATGTCCCAACTGTCCACAAACTAAACAGACTGTGTGGACCTTACGTCCTTTAATCTGAGTGTGTGGTTCACCATCACCACTGCCAGAAAAAGTCATCAAATATCAATCATGGGATATTGGTAGTTTTAAATTATTAAGACTCTATAGGAGCCTAATGATATATCACGTGTCACATTTTATTTCTCCACACCTGCCCCAGAAATGGTCAGACAGGTAGCCATCACTCAAACACAGTTTGGAGCAAGTGGGCTTGGATTTCAGTTGTTTTGGGTTTTTTTTTTTTACGTGTTCCGTTTGTTTCTACATTGTATGGGTGGGTGTCATATGGCATAAGGCTACCATGCATGTCATTTCATCAATCAGCGATACCCCCTCTATAGCCATGAAAGGTCACTTTTCATTAACAAGTTTGTTTGCTTTTCTCCGACAAGTAGGGAATCTTCTGCCCATATTCAGTCATTCATTTTTTTTTTTACATCCAGTATTACATAATCTTCTCTTTGAAGTCATTACACTGGAAATGTCATATGTTTTATGGAAGAAATCACTAGTTTAGGCTAAAATTGTTGTAATGATAAGGAAAATTCATTTAGGGGTTACTATAAAACCAGAAATGTTTGCATGTACGATAGGGACTTTTCGCAAATTTCACCCGGAGCCAAAATTCACAAAAGTAAAATGCAAAAAAAAGTGTTTGTCTTGGAATTTACTTTCTCTATAAATATCACTTAGATTTTAACCCATTGAGGACGAGTCCCAAGTATACTCAGGCAAGCGTCTATGGGAAATGCATGTTGCAGCAAAATCAAACCATCCTCAATGGGTTAACAGATCATTCTGTGTTTTATAACTGACTTCATTCCTGTCATATGAGGTAGCTCCACATAATTTGGCGAGGAATTTCACTTTAAAGTATGAGGTCAGAGGAGCCAATTATGAGGCGCTCTCTACTCAAGACATCTACAGGACCACACTTGTGTGTTTGAGTACCCAGGCCTTCTGGGTCGCGCACTTTATTGCATTGGGCACCAGAGCAGCAAATTACATTCTGTCATTCACATTAAACGAGAGTCAAACACCAGCACATTACACTGGTACAAACATACACACACACACACAAACACACACATACCACACACACACACGCACATATACACACACAAACACACACACCACACAAATACACACACACAAACATACACACCACACAAACACACATGCTAAACACACACACCAAGGAACAGGTGGAGTTTCTTTTGACGCTGTAGAAGAATAGAAGTCGAAACTGTTAAAGTAAAATGAATGAAAAACTTCAAGCAAAACTACAGCAGGGAATTATAATCCCAGTTTACTGTGAATGTGCGTCAAAGACATTCTCAATCAGGCAGAGATATTCACATTTCTGATGTTCAGATTAAATTTTAGATGATATTTACAGCATCTACCAGGCAGCAACATCAAAGGATTTGGTTAAAAAGATACTGTATATAATCCTCTGTATCACCAAATAGTTTGAGGGTCTTCAGATAGAGGCATGGCTGACAAAGGCAACTTCTGTCACAGACATGGTATGATACACTGTGGAATTTATGATCATACTATTTTGTGGATAGGACACAGTAATCCCACAGTGACTAGACTATATTTGTGTTTGCATACTCATAAAATAAGGGAGAACAAGAAACTTTACCATTAAACTGATATTATGAGCAGAAATTTGAAACAATCCGACTGAGGGGAAAGACTGGTTCTTGGGGAGAAGTAGGGTCCTAGCAATTTAACCCGTTGAGGATGAGTCCCGAGTATACTCGGGCAGGTGTCTATGGGAAATGCATGTTGTAGCAAAATAGGTCCGTCCTCAACGGGTTAGTGTGCATGCCTAGTATATCCTGCTAGACTAATTAACACTGACAAAGTCAGCAGTTGAGGGATTGCAAACCTTGGAAAGGTTTAAAAATGAAGATTCGATGAAGATCTAGTGGTCAGTTCCTTCTTCTATATTTCATTAAAGACCTGTAATCCCTGGTGACAAAACAAAACTGAGAAAAATCAACTTCAGATAAATTTGGGGAAATTGGAAAATAAGAAATCTAAGGTCTTCTTGATAGTCTTAAATGAAGTGACCATTGGCAAACACGACATTTAAATTTTTCTTATTTCTCTGTATACCGGTACCTATAAATAGCTTGTTTAATAAATCTTTATACACTATACAGCTACATATTTTAGTCAAGCCATACATGTATTTACCTCTGCATACATAGTTTGTCAGTTCAAAGATTGTAAGAGGATGATATGTAACTATTAAACTGCTTAATACTATGGAACTTTTTATCTTTTGGTCCATCAATTTATAGGACTTCACTAAAGTTTTCTTTTTCCCTCTCTATCTCTCTCTTGGTTTGTTTTTAAGTTAAATAATGTCATATGTGCACTTATATGGATTCTCAAATGGCATTTCAAAACACTTGAACTTTGGGTTTGTCTAATCTCTGTTCTACCTCGACATGATGCTGCAATACCGCCAAGCAGTATGCGCTTGTAAAGAATGTACAGGGAGCACCACTTACAACGGTCCTAATTGTCAAGGTAGGGTGCGTCATTACTTGGACGCAAAATGCCTGCAGCTGATTTCACCTTCTACTACGCACGCCAGCCCATGGGGAGAGCTGCCATGCAGCACCTCGAAAAGGGATTTCCGTTCAATTGCAAACATAAAGGGGGAGAATTACTTTGACTTGAGCAGGCACATTTAACAAAATTGCGGAAATGACTTGTTCACATGGCTCCTGCCCTATAGTTATGGCACAGACTGAGACAAATAAACAGACAGACAGACATACAGGGTACAAAAGGACAGTAAAATATCTTGCCAATGTGTGTAACCAACCTGTATCAAAACAACCCTGAAGCAATTGTTATGACTGTCCTAGATATTGCTCATAGATGCCAGTACATAGCCAGGGGAAAATCTAGCCCTGTGAAAGGACAAATCAAGCTGCAATGCTGTACATACATGAGGAATAGGAATGCCTGACCAAATGAGAAAATATACATTTATCCATCCCTTTTCAGTGCTACAGCCACCCCCCCCCCCCCCACACACACACACATGCACACATTTGACACACCACATGTATGCATGTCATTTGCAAGCAGAACTAATGATAAAACAATTAGTGGACAAGGGCTTGATAGAAAAGCATTAATCATTCAAGACATAAAAAAATCATGCACAAGTTCTAGTAGCGCTGACGCCATTCTGTAATAGTTTTAGCCATCATAAAGTCATAATCGTCCTATGATACAGAATCCTTTTAGTAACTCATTCTCCTGTCCCTCATCACCCCCCCCCCTGTTTTTTTTTTACCCCTCACCCGGGCTGATGACACCACAGCCTTCTCACCTAGTTCATCTCCCTTGTTCACATTCCAGCGCGCTGCTATTTATGTCGCCAGCAAGCAAACGACACAGCCATTTAGTTGATTTGAAACACACACCACCTGCAGAGTAGCTTTGGGAAGGCATGAAGAATATTAATGTGGCAAGACTAGGTAAGAAGAGGAATGGGGGGGGGGGGGGCAAAATGTCTGCTTTATCCCGGCTCAACAATGCCTTAATAGCTATTCAACAGCTATACACTTTATCTTGCACTTGTACTTTGAAGAACCACTTCCATAACTGTGAATTATAAATGCTAGATGTACTTGGAGCCTAGAGAACAATCTAATTTATAGAGAAGATGTACACCATGTTTTATGGGTATTTCTTAATAATGATTTACATTTTCTGATTGCTGTTGGTAAAAAAAAAAAGAAAAAAATGTGAGATATAAATATTGTATAGAAACAATTAGATGTCAAATCACCCACCCCCCCCCCCAAAAAAAAAAAAAAAATAATAATGACATTATGTGATAATGTACCAGAACACCTACACTGTATGGTATGTATGTCACTTATATCAAGGGTTCACACCATATGAAAGGACCTGGCAAACACATTTTTCTTCTTTCTTACTTCATTATGAACATAACCTGCAAGTTTCGTAAAAATCTGATCATTAGTTCTTGAGTTATTGGGATATTAAGATTACTGTATGTCCTAATGACCCCTGTGACCTTTGACCTCATGACCCCATAATTACACTATTTCCTACTTCCTCATGAACACACCCTGTAAATTTTGTGAAAATTTGGGCATCCATTTTCAAGTTATCTTGTACACAAACAGATAGGCAAGTTAACATACAGACAGACAGACAGAACCTAAAACATAACCTCCGTCAGCAGGTTTCATCTAATGGCACAGGTAATAAGCTGTGATCCAAAGTTAGGTATCTTCAGCTTGATATTTTTCATAGTTTGCACACATCTGACTCATTTACAAGTTTCTTTCACTGTCAGCAGGTCATCAATCTCAGGCACAACAGTCTAATGGCAAACATTTCTTATGATATCAGGAAAAGACAACAAAAAAGAATAGTATGCTGAAAAAAAAAAAAAAAAAAAACTCTTCTGGGTCCATCATTGCATGATATGATGATAGATGAAAGTTTACTGCATCCTCCAATTTCCCTTGAGATATATAATGACCTTATCATCTATCAAATTGTGACACTTTGTCACAGTTATGATGCAAATCATTATCTCACGCTCCTTTATCACCACACAGCTTGATTCGTCTGCTTCCTAAACATCAACAATATTTCTCCTTTTCTCCTTAATTTCAATAATATTTCTCCTTAATAGCACTTTGTTCCCTCATCTGTATATCGAATGGTGTTATCAATTGATGCAAACGTCCAGAAACTCTCTGTCACAAGGGTTGACCATGAACTCCTAATTCCCTATCATAATACAACTTATATGACAGTGTAAGATTCTTCTGATGGTCATGCCTCAATGGGTTTGGCTGACTTTATATTTCTTCAAGAAGGTACCATTTTAAGACAATGAATTATACCCATTAAATGAAGTCAGACTTGTAAAAGATCGAGAAGTTTGATCCGTTGAGGAAGAGTCTTGAGTATACTTGGGCAGGTGTCTATGGGAAATGCGTGCTGTAGCAGAATCAGTCCATCCTCAACAGGTTAAGGTTGCCAAGTCTTCACGATCATCTGCCATCTAGTCTCACTGGCAAGAGATCAAGCAGTTTGGCATGGTGGCATAGGGGGAATATTCCTCGTTGAGAGTGGAAAGTTTGTAAAAAGTTTCACAGGAAGTTTTACAGGAAGATTGCAGTCACACTGGCAAAAGAAAACTTTGAGATCTTAACAATCATGATCTTAAAGTTATCGATCTTTTGCCAGTCTGACCACACCTATTGTGTACAAGAGAACTGGGGGGGGGGGGGATGTTATGTATGACCTCTCTTGGAATCATCAGAGCTTGGAAGGTAAGGGTTAGTCAGGAGGCAAACACCATCACCTGGAAAAGTTTGGACTGAGCATAAGATTCATACAGGCTTGAAGAACAAGCATTTGTGCTTGCAACTGATTGACAAAGTCTCCTACATCGACATGAAGAACGCCATTATTCAGTGTTTTCATAGTAGCTATGAAATAAAAAAAAATCATGGGCACCCATACTCAGGTTGGACTCGAACCAATTAAAACAAATAACATAAAAACAATAAAAGCAACTTGATGCAAGAGTCATTAATTCTGAGAAATACACAGAACCTGCTGTGATAAGGTACCAGACCCATCACTTCCTACAGCTTGGTAGTCGAGGGGATGTGACGTCTAATGATCCAGAAATCAGGAGGTCACTGGTTCAATGTAAGGGCTATTCGTCAATCAGTTGCACTAAAAACTTGAAACACAAAGCATTGATTTGAATATAAATCTTTGTGTCTCTGGAGGCAGAAAACCTTGATGAATTCAGAGTAGAGATTCAGGAAGACTGTAGGAAGGGGGAAAAAATGAAAATTACATCATTAGGGTAAGAATTGAAACAACTCTGCTGTTACTTCTAGCCAACCTGAGATTCCTTTAGCCACTGTCTACACCTGGCTTTACGAGCTGATCCTAATTTTGCAGGTCACTGCACTGCACTGACGATAATCACCAATTAAAGGACCACTGACGGCCAAAGCAACAAAAAAAAAAGGAAGAAAAGGACTGAAAAGAGCCGCATCCAAGTTGGACAGAACTGGTATTATGACCGACACGAGTCTTAGGAGATGGATGGGGAGTTTGATGCCACCGAGTACTACCTTGACCGTGCCTAATGAATTAATGTGCTTTAACAGGACTGCAGCGATCAGTCAAGCCTGAAATTAGCCACCGACAGCCGCGAAATGATGAGACCGCGATGTACAGAAATCAGCGCGAGCAGTCACAATGCACTGCTCAGTGATTCCCCCTCTCTACAGCATACAATCTAACGTTTGCTCCATACCTCGTGATGTCTCATTAATTTGGCCTTGTGGTGACCCACATAACTAATCCTGATTTGATTTCTTCTCCTCTAAGTTAAGCTCAATTTTTCCCCTTCCTTCATTTGTTTGTTTTTTTTCTAGCCACAGCCCATCAAGACTCTCATAAAGCAGTTTCCATGGAGACACATTTCCACTCTCATCATGCCCTCACATACCCCAACATGTGAGCTGAGTGCATCTACAGATACCCCTTCCTCTCAAATTTACTCATAACCTCACATTTATGACTTTGGTCCATGGCCGTTCGTCGAATTTGGCATGTCTCTACATACATTGTCAGAGTGCAGGGACCTGTGATCAGACACACCGCTGCCTCGAGGTCATTCGTGGAAATCTTGCCATTTCTGGTTTCCTCCGCGAATTAATCACATTAGGCTTCAGCGATGTCATATCTATCTTGTGCAACACGCATATGTATAGAACAATGATTGAAAAGAAGTAAAGAGAAAAAAGTTTTCCTTTGTGTAAGATAATCAGTTATATATCTGTCTCTCCCAAAGACAGTAAAGACAGATGATAGCAGGAGAATTTGAGGAAATATATTCATCTTTTTCAGGCCTTCCAATTCCTGATAACACATCATCCAAGGAAAGTATTTGATATCTGATTGTGGCATATATGTCATGTTCCTGCTGTACTGCCTTCCACTTTAGAAAGTGAATGCCTTTTCTCAGATCTCTAGTTACGTATTTTCTTTTTGAGAAATATCCATTTTTCTGGGTAGAATATTATGTCACAATTGTACATTCAGTGATATGTTATGAATCAAAAGCTGTGGTTGTTTGTTAGCTTTTGTTTTAGTTTATGTTTATAGCTTATTTGCTGGCAATTGGTTCTTATGTGCGTTGTTGTTTTCTTCTTTATAAGCCAGTTACAGGGTACAACTTCCTAACATTGACAATGGAAATTGCAACAACCCAAGTTGTTTAAATAAAACAAACAAACAAACAGAGAGGTTCCTCTACTACAAACCAATATCACCATGTGCAGAAGTGTAAGAAATAATGAGTCTGATGGCCCATACATCTTTAGGGGACAGTAATTTCAAAGATTACTTGACATGATTGTCAGTAAGGGCAAGGTCGTCCTATCGACAGTGCAAGATGAAAGGCATGGGGCATTAGAAGCACTGCATGGAAATTGCAGTCATTATTTATAGGTGAGGTAGAGATTTTCACTCCAGCCCATTTCACAGGTGCAATCACTAACGACGGTGTGTCATGACGCAGAATTCAATTTCTGCAGATTCAAAATCCTGTAAGGTTGCATGAGAGGTAACTATTTGGCAAGAGGTCTTTCCACTGAAACTAGTAGCAATATCCATGACCACCACATAATAGAGAATAAAAAGAATACTAAGTACTTCGGTCAGAATTATGGCCATCATCACTAAATACTTTGACACATTAATGTTCATGATAACAACAGCAATCACACTTTCAGTGATGATAGCGTTAATTGTGATAAAACAATGATGATAAAAATTATTGTTATAATAAAAGAAGGAGACAAGTCAGAAGATGAAAGAGAAGAGGATGACTGAGGAGATAAAGGACACACTCAAACATTAAAATGTTAACAGCACAGAATATATTCGGCAGTTATATCAAACACACTGTGACTTTCTTTGTGCTGCAGTTCCCTGATCTGTCACTTCAATTATCCTCAACTTCTACCTAATGATACCACACTGTCATAACATATCACAGTGAGGGTGAAATACAAAACCACAGTACTGTCATAATTTTATGCAGAGTTGTAAAAAAAAAAAGTATGAAAACTGAAGGATAGCCTTATAGTTGTTTTGCTTTAATAAAAGCCATAAGCATGTTGATAGATAAAAACCAACCCTGGCCAGAGACTGTTGTGTGTCTTCTTAACTAGCAAAGGAATGCACATGGAGGATACAGTGTGTGCTTTAGGGTCCTATCCTCTTCATGTTACCGTGGAGACCCTTCCAATGGCAACATCCTCCTCCAGGAACCATGGTGACTTTCAGAGCGCATCACCCATCACTACACCAGAATAGATGTCACAGGCTTCCACAAACATGGTACAAGCATCTTGGTAACCACACCCTCCAAATTTCATGAACACAGAGCTGATACTCAGACGGTGCCACATCTGTTTTATACATCACTGTATCCCACCATGCATACTTGCACTTCATCAGGATGGATACAGCAGGTATTACACAAACATGGCCTCTGTTCTATCTTCAGATACCAGATAACAGAGAATCATTCCATACTGGACCTAGGCAATCAGATCCCCTCCCATCCTAGAAATAGGTCTATAGATGCAGGATGCTCAAAACTTTCTCCCACCTAATTTAATCTTTGTCTGAGTGGCTTGCAAGTTGCATTGTATCTAGGATTGAAAGTGAAACACAACCTTATATCAGAACCCAAGTAAAAACTTCTTACAGGATAGTTTTACTGGATTTTTTTACATACATTTCTGTATCTTCTAAATCAACACTGTAGCATGTTGCATTACATAGATTATGATCTGTAGGTTAACATGTCATGAGGTTATTAAATATTACTATAGATGACATACCCATGATAATGAAGTTCTTGAGACCAGCAGTTTTCATTATATCAAAATTATGTTATAAACAGACAAATAAAGTATAAAGATGTACAGATAATAATTCTGGGAACTTAATTTTTATTTGCTGTAATGGGAATATCATTATAACGGTGTTCCTTATAACAGGACTGCACTGTACTCATTTGACATGTCTTTGAAGTAAAAAGTTATAAATGCACTTTGTCTAATGTTGAATGACATTTGATAAAGCAAACAACATTATAATATATTTATTTGCAGCACACATATACAGCATGTACTATGGAGACCTGCTTTGTGTTCTACACTGTATTGCTGTAAATCTAAATTACTTAGATGTACCTTCTCCTAATGGTGGCATTGTAATTTCTCTTCAGTGCTGTTGACTGATGGGAAAGAACAGGAAATTCTTGGCCAGTAAAATGACGTTCAGAAAATATACTTTGAATAAACAAATAAATGGATAAACCAATACAAATAAATGAAACTGCAAGGACAGCTTGCATGATTGATGTGATTTCCTGGACTTTTATTAATAAAGATATAAAAATCAATCACAATTACAGGTGACAAAGTCAGAGTAGAATATGAACCCCATCAAAACTCATAGATCTGTCAGCCAATTTTCTTTTAAGAAAAATAGAAAGAAACAAAAAGAAAAAAGTGTTTTAAGCAGAATACCCATGTAGATACTTTAATAATTTTGTGAACAACGCAATACAAATCTAATGCATGCTTTCTCACTGTCAAAAAGACAAGTTGTTTTATCCCGCATACTGTTAAGTTATTCTTCATGGCTTTTCCTGCAAATATTTCAAAATTATATCCAATATGGATTCAGAGAAAAGTCTGACTTCATCAACATCATGTCAAAGTAGTCCTTCCACTTCACAATTGTCCTAAATAAGACACTGCAATCAGGTGAAGGTTGTGGTCAGTGTCCCTTTGTTTGCATAATTTATTAACTAAAATAGTTACAATAACTCAAGAAGAATAATTTCTTGTATAAAATGAACATAGTGTTACGTAGACCTACTCCATTTTTTTGATACACGCTTTAGGTTTTTGCCGTAATTATCAAATCTGATATTGTGTCATTAAAAACCCATTATGTATGTAAACTACAACTGCGCCTATGAGATGCATTTAAGTATTTTCTCTCTCTTATTCTGTTTCGTCAACATTAACATTTTGTGTGTTTGTGTGTGTGTGTGTGTGTGTGTGTGTGTGTGATTTCTACATCTTGTGTTTGGGCTTCAACAACTAAGGGTGAGCTAATTTTGCTGCAGCCAATATTTCCACAGACACCTGCCTGAGTTTACTTGGGACTAGTCTTTAACGGGTTAAGGCGACATCCATAATTTAAAGATTGCAGACGCCATTTTTCTCAGATTTCAGGAAATAATAGCCAGTCATGGGTCTATTCAACGAGGCCTCATTAAAGCTACCCTCAATCAAAAAAGAAGCTTCTCGGGTGAAGTGTTAAGAATGATATCCGATGACCTGTTTGACTTCAGAGGAGAATGTTTATCACTGATGAAAGGGGGGGGGAAGATAGTAGGGGGGCAGCTGTGGCTGAAATTGTCTGCTGCCCTCGCTGAGCTGACCCTGATAAATCAATTTCAATTTCCTCTTTGTTTCGGTGGTGGCAGGGTATCCACGGATGATGCCTCACACTTGGGTGCATTATTGGTTCTGGTTGCCATGTGAGCAGGTTAGATGCACATCTGCCTCTGAATGCCCTCCAGGCCCGAGGTGCTCAATGAATACTGTGGCAAACATCTTGCTTTCTTGTCAACTTAACACATATTTGCAATAAAAGATCAATTCCTCTCATTAAAGGACTAGCACACTTTATCGTTTATTCTCAATACAAGCTACAATGTACTACATAAGTCACTCCACACCACAAACACATTTTGTCATTTCTTTTAAAAAGAGTGCATAATTCTACTTTACATTGTAAATGTTCACATTTCTGATAGAGAAATACTTAGAATGCAATTTATGTCTCCACGTTCACAGTCTATTCATCTGGATTACTAAATTCTCAAGACATATAGGCCCGAATTCACGAAGGTGGTACAAATGGAACCATGGTTTAAACCATGGACAAAAACCATGGAGCGCCAAGTGTCGCATGAAATATTTCGTTACGAAATCAGTCATTTCGTCGATGAAATGATTATTTTGTAACGAAATGACAATATTTTGCAACTAAATGAACATTTCATCCACAAAATGATAATTTTGGTAACGAAACAGACATTTTGTCGACGAAATGACCAATTTCGTAACGAAATATTCCGTGCGACACTTGGCGCTCCATGGTTTTTGTCCATGGTTTAAACCATGGTTTCATTTGTACCACTTTCGTGAATTCGGGCCATAATGTATGATATTAGTTATTACCTTTTAATGCTCTGAAAGTATTACACCAGCATCAAAACCTTGACAGAACAACATCGGTAGTCAAAAAAAAAAAAGAAACCCATACAATACCATTTTGTATGTGCTCAATATTTCACCAGTTAGGAATTCTATATACGTACATGTAATAGCATTTCTGATTCAGATAATTCCTTGATATAAAAGAAATTTCCATGATTAATTGTTAAACAAATCAATCTTCTAATATCAGCCTACTGAAAGTGATTTTCAAAGATTCTGATGAAATTCTTCTAGTTTTTGCACATACTCGTAGTAAGTTCAAACACACTCAACATGTTTTGACACTCAAAAAAAAAAAATCTTAAACAAATTCCCTTTCCCTTTTCTAACAACTTGTTTCATTCATGGTATAAATCAATATTTTTTCTTATATATTTATATATAATATATATATATACATGGAATTTACCTACCAGAGCCACTTTTTACAGAGAGATGCTACGCTCGTAAGCCCTACCACTAGGTCATCTTCTTCAGCCAGGGCAGTGTCCCCTTGGGTGATGGCTACTTTAACTTGCTATCACTCTCAACGACCATTACTGGCACTGACCACCCCTTTGTCCTCTCACCAATTGGCTACAATCAATCACCGATTCAAATAGAATTTCAAATTAAAGTCTTTCGAATTCTCTACGCTAATGCTCACTCTCCCTGGAAAAGGAGAATGATATGTTTGCTTGTAACAATGCCAAGATAGTGGGATCGTGATACAATTGTTGCATTGACTGACAGTCATATTTACTGACTTTCTTTCTTAGAAATTCTATGCCAGCTGATTTGTCTTAAAATGCACACAAAGACAGATATGAATATCAGATTAACATAAATACAGCTGTGCACACTTGTACATACATGTTAGTTTCCAATCTACAATGTACGTCTCCATTTAAGGGAAAATTTATTGCAAATGATTGACAATAAGTCTGGTAATAATATGATTTTTAGGAGATCATTATCCTAAACATAATGAAAGTTCATCATTACAAAGTAACTGTTTCTTCAATATTCATACCAGCTTTAGACTTTGAAAATAGCAAGGTCTAAGACAAATGATCAGTAGACATGAGCCAAATACTGTCATGTTACAAAATGAAGTTCTAAGCACATTACATCATGTTACTGGTATGATACAGGGCAGGCATCACTTGTAAATAAATGACACAAACTAATTCTGTATACACACAATATTGTTATACATCTCTTTAAATACTTTACACTTGGGGTTAAATCACATTTTTGACAGACTCATAAATAAAAATAAAAAATCATACAAGTATAATTTACAAAATAGATTTTGACATTAAAAACACAGGACAATGTAATTCACTTTTTGCTCACATAGAGGCTGTGAACTCTAAGCCTTGCTGTTCAGATAAATCATCAACAAATGCTTAAATCTCTAGAAATGAATGAAAAAAAGAAGACATGATTGCAAAAGCTATACCATAGATGAAGGATGCAGAAATAAGAGTCTCACAAAACTGACACAAAGAATACTGAATACCAAACAGCAAAGTCTCCTATTAAGTTTCAAGCTGCCAAGCAGTGATTGCTTACTGGTACCACTGGGTGTGTAAGGCTATGGAAGATAGGCCTATATTGTACAGCCCTGTTTTTATACTGCAATTTATACAGAAATTAACTTTGGCATTAATAATAGATCAGGGCTAGCAACCTGTAGTGGGACGTAGATTTTCCTTACCGAAGAATCGCCCATTGCCGACTGCGGCACGGATCCAGCTCGCATTCGGGAGTACGTCCCATGGTTATAGCCTCCAGAAGACCCCTGCTAGGCAAAAAACAAAAATAGTCAACAAAACTCGGTCACATGATTTTTATACAAGTTCATCACTTCTGTATCCTTACTATTAACATCAGTCTGGTATGCTCACTTATACATAAATTTTCACTAACTTATAAACATTTATACTAGCTCATTAAAATCACCTCTCTTTACCCATATTCAATATTTTTCATTGTCTACACAGCTACACATAAATCTGATCCTCTATTGGTTGTACATTCGTGCTGGTTGAGTGAACAATATTCAGCTGTAGCTCTGTCTTGTGATTATCTTTCTTCATTTTCTTTTTCTTTTTAATTTTGTCTCTTTCACATGAAAGATCATGGACAAATAAACCCTTTTGAATGTGCCATGGTACATGTCATTGGCAAAGCTATTAAAGCTATCTTAACCAAGGTTGCCAGGTTGTGTAAATCTGAGCTTATTAAGACATGTTCAGCAGGTTTACTCAAAAGCATTTGACACAATGTTTAACATTGTGGTTCTAAAGATAGCTGTACTTTGCTGCAGCATTTGATAATCTTTTTTTATGTAACCACAACTTTTCCATAGCTCTTCATTTTTTTTCACACAATAAATCAGAGATAATGGTAGCAGATTTAACCATGCAGCTCAGATTATTCCAAACTGGAAACATCATTAAACAATGTCTTATACAATATATACAGAGATTCTAACAAGATCTATGCAACACCGTAATACAAGGGTAAAACTTTTATTCATACCTCACTTTTCTGGTGTCTTCTTTAGGCTATAACACTAGTCAAGAATTTTTATCACAATTTTTAGGGATTTTGTGCATTGTATACTTGTATATATACATAATGTATACAATATGCATGTTTCTTCAATGTTATAGAAATGTGAGATGTCCAGGAAATTGAATATCTGCTAGCAAACTGCCCTTTGGAATCATGTGGTGAACCACAAAGCAAGATGGCAATGTACATCCTGATATGCAGTAGGAATGATATCCCATGAAATACCTAAGTAAACACCATTTCATATCTAAAGCAAATGCCATTGTATATATCCATTCAACCATTTATGAAGATTTATAAGTCAACAATAGAGAGAAGTGGAAATGGACCCATTCCATGCTATGGCATAAAATAGTACCAAGATTTTGCTCATTGTGATTTGATATATTACATGTAGGTGTGCGTGCATTGGAGATGGGAGGGGGTGGGGGAATGAGTGAGTTGGGGGTGGGGAACGGGTCATGAATGAGCACAATAGGACAAAGGTTGTCAATCACAGCCTAAGCTACCTATCTGCAGTCCAATGCCTCTAGGGGCTAAATGTAATACTTCCTGCAATCAATGTTACATCAATCTGTAATACAGGGATAATATTCATTTTCATGCCAAGACCAATTCGGTTGGATGGTGGATGTCATGTGTTAGATTTCATCTCACATTCCTCAGGGGGGCAGTATTAATTTCTTTCAGCTCCCTTGATTACATGTCCATACTTCAACCATACTTTCACTTATGATCTGTAGATTTGATTTTGTGGTTGTTGTTGTTCTGTTATCAAACATTGCAGGACGTCCAACATCTGTTTTTCCAAATCAGCAACGTTCCACAGAAGTATCAGGAAGATCACTGTATTTCTCTTTCAGGTGTCATAAGAAGTGTTAATGATTTGCAATTCAGGAAGGTTTTTTTGTAATTATCTTTTTTTTTTGTTACATTTTTTCAGGATCTTTTTTAATACTAATATTTAGGAAATTTGGCAAGTATGTCCTCTGGTGACCTTTACATTTACACAATGTTAGATAAAATGGTGGTTCCAAAAGGGTTCGAGCAAACTTTCCATCAATATTTATTCACACACAACCTTTTTATTTAGGGTTTAGGACAGAAAGCTTTAGTTGTATTTTTTTCACATGACAAATCTGACAAAGGCATTGAGCAACTGACTGTTAAACATTTACAAGTTAGTCCACTAAGGACATGATAAACTATAGAATTCTTTAGTGATGACCAATAAGATTAGTCTCATCAAGCCAAAGCTTTGTAATAAAAAAAAAAAAAAGTATTTCATTTCTACCAATTACCATGTAGCATCATTCATTTACTTGTAAAAAATAATGTTCTGAATGTACCTGCTGGTCTTCTATGATGAGAAAATTTGTAATGTTTGTAGGGGTATGTGTTGTGTGTGCGAGTGTTTATGAGTGTATGGGGGGTGTGGATGGAGGTTTCTATCATGTACTATATTGAACTATTTGGTGGACATAATTTCACTAAGCTTAAAATCCCCCATCCCGCCACTCGCCTTCTCTTCCTTGAGATGAGGTCCATCAATCAATCATGTACCAAACAGAATCAGAAATATAGCAGTGTTCAATTAGCCTACATTCTTATTTCTCCTAGAATCCAAAGTATTTTGCCCACTCCAGACCAGTCAACAGAATAAATTTGACGTCTATCCTTCGGTGATTTATTCATCTGTTTGAGTTTTTGGGGTTTTTTTTTTCTCTCTCTCTCCAGTGCATGCTTTCTGAGAGGGTATGTGACCTGATGAAAAAAAAAAAATCTCTGCCTTCACAGTCTATTTTAATTAAGTAGAGCATAAAATTGATTGGATTAACAAGGCAGCTTAGGGAAGAGAGTTAGGAGCAATGAATGGAGAGGATTCTCCCTAGCAATGAAACCAGCGGCCAACAATTTTCTACATTACCATGTGACCACTTGACAAAGAGGCATACTACTAAAAACCTTCTAACTACATCCTACCGGTACTGGTCACAAATAGAGCCCTTCTGGCATTACAGTAGTAGAGAAATATATGCCATGTATGCCAAATTCTATCACCAACAGGATAGAACGTCTTTAGAAATCAGGTGATGTGTCCAGCTTCTAGTACTAGGCACTTCTTCCAAATTCCTGTTTTCAATCAAAAGGTACCGATTTTATTGCCATTTCTCACTATTCAGTCATTTTTCTGTCTAACCTGAGGGCAAGCTGTCAAATATTTGGTTCACATCTTTAACCAGTTTAGGACCAGAGTCCTGAGTATACTTGATGCAGGTGTCTCTGTATGGGAAATGCCCGTTATGGTATCATATACTAAGTAATCAACTCGTCCTCAATGGGTTAACTCTGCTTAAGTGTTTCATGCACCAATTGGCACATCTGCTCTTAGTGTTACCTTTCCAGATTGGCACATTACAATGTATCATACAGTATGTCTGGAAACTAACTAACAATTTAATGAATAGACCTAATCCTACTACGACCAATATTGTCACCACATGGCATTCCTGTTGGACTCCAGCGTTGTTGAGCCTGAGTGGACTGTCTAATTAACTTCTAATGAATTCAAGTATAAAGGGGATCAAGTCAATGGTACTGCTGAAAAAGGGCTTAGCAAGTAAGATTGCCTGGGCTCTCGGAGGATTACAAACATTATTCAATAATCTGAATAGATTGCCAAACTTTGGTTAAAAATTGGGGCAAAATTTTAACATTTTCATTACATCTAAAGTGGAAGAAACCTTAGTACAGTATCTCTATCTCTCTGTATCTATCATCTATCTATTTGATATCAATATCATATCTGTTTATATCTATACTCAGGCATCTTTCCTTCTACTGTTTTTTTTTTTTCCTCCTTTCATTTAGCATCACACTGATTTTGATTTATGAGAAATCTGCTCCTATAAGTCTAACTCCCTTTCTACTCATGACAGAGGACCCCTTAACGCATTTCAAACTGAATTCTGAAATCCCCATAGACTTAATACACAGGTCACTAAGTTTCCGTATGGAAAGGGTTAAATTTCACCACCCGTCCATCCTCCCGACCCTCTCCCATTTCCTGGAGTACTCTTCTATGTCTAACTCCTCTCATCCTGCCTCAAAGCTTCAACTCTTTAATGATGATTGCAATTTCCTCAAAAAGTGCTCAGCACACACCAAACCCTGTGTGCTTCGCGGCCTGAGCACTTCAGGCCTTTCCAAGGAGCGAGGAAGCAAGAAACAGAAAAGAAAAAAGGCATTCCAGTCAGAGAATTGTTTGATTTCAATCCAACATGAGTGGTCGCATCATGCAAATTGGTGATTGAAGATCTGCCAGAATCCTTGTCTTAGTTTCGTTTGTTTCTTCATCGTGTTCATCTGATACTGGTACTTATCCATCTCCCTCTAATATTACCCTAAACTAGTGGATGCTAGCACTCTGCCTTATCTACCAACCTAACTTGAGTATTATTTTGAAAATCAACATTCTCAAGAAGGGAATTGACATCCCATCCTATATCCAGACTAAAAGTTTATAATTTCAAATTTTATAACTTCCACTTAAAAGCTATATGTAGCCATCCCTTTAAATAACAACATGTACTTCACGAGGGCTTTGGTTGTGTAAACTTCACCTTAGTATGTTATGTTCTAAATATAAAACTTTCCCTGATGGAAGTGTTTTAACATCCTTTTTATTCCCCAAGTTATAGCACATAATCTAAAAATTATCAAATGCTCAGAAAACTAAAACATATTCACAAGTGTCTATGAGATCAGACCTTCACAATCTCATTGCATGTTAGAAGGGCCTACTTCTGAATCCAATAACAAACCCACTAAAAAAGGCCTCTCCATTTTTTCATAACTGGGATATATAATGCACAAGGTTCTGATTCTTTATTGAATGAGTTTGCTTCTAGTAAGTTGCTTCTTTGTGTGTCTGTGTTTGTGTTTGTGTGTGTGTTTCTTGCTTCATAAGATAGTTTACTTGGCAAAATACATATTCCCGCTGTTTTCTATTTCCTTTGACCTGTTCCCCACAATGATCTCTGACTTCATTTTCTTCGTTGATTTCTTTTTTTTTGTATTTGTATGTTTTATTGATTTTCTTGATTACAAACAATACAAATTACACAATAATTATGAACATATGGAACAAAAAATAAAAATGAAAATAAGATCATCAATAAGACATAAAAACGCAGTATCATTTTGATCAATAGATTTCTTGTTCCTTTCGTCCTTCTTTTTCTTATTTTTGTTGCCTGATTGTTTCTTTTGTACTTTTTGTGTGTAGCTCCTATATCTGTGTGTCATTGGTGCTTGTTATCTGTATTAGTTTTATTTTTTTTTGTCTCTTTGAACCACATTAGTGACAATCATCTCTTCATACAAACAAATTAACAAAATTCTGCTATGAAAATGGTGACCTGAAATTGACCTTACAAAATACTGTTCGTCTAGGTCTATTTAAAGATTTCCATCAAGAAAACTAAATGCACTAAAACACATAGAATAATTTGAAAAGTTTTCAGCCGCAATCTCATTAATGCAATCTTAAAATCACTGTGTAATCTAATACCATTTCAGGTATACATAAAAACGTCATATTTGAATTACACATAAGACCATCACTAATGTGGTAAACAGTGAAAAAAAAAAAAATCCTTTATGCATATTTTATCATACGGTATTGCAGAAGTAGCTTTAAATACCAAAGTCTTTATACATGTAACCAGTATGGATGTGAAAGAAATGTAGATACTTGCCACGATAAAGTGAATAGATTATTTATCTTGAAATGAGATATCTTGAAAATATTTAAGGGGGGGTAATCACCATTTTGAGCAATTTATTGATCAAAATCAACTGATATGGTTCAGTAGAGAGCCATGCTCACATTCAATAATCTAAATTTTAGTGATAGGTGCTAAATTTCCCTAGTCACGGATCTGATATGAAAATAATACCATACATTACTTCTGTGCACATGTGATTTACCACATACTGATGACATCACTGTCACCATGACAACTCTCCTTACTAGTGTAGAGCTGTGAACTTCATTTTGAAATATGGCCAGAAAGTTAGCACTTTTTGTAATCGACTGTTTGCCCAGATTAGCCCCTGTGACACCCCCACAGCCCCTCCCCCCCCCCCCGACACACACACACACATACCCAAATGGCATGGCTTGCCTTGATGAAAATTTGGAAACCGGATCCCCCTTCTTACTGGAGGTTGAACTTTGAATTGCCCAAAGTTAATGATGCAGGAGACGATCTATTGACACGTGAAATGCATGCATAAACCGAAGAGTAGAACAAAAAAAAATTACAATTTAAAAGAAAAAGCATCTAAAAAATCATATCATGATCGTTCTGCTTACCTGCTCATTTACGTTTCTTTCTCCCTGGTGCGAAGGCGTATGGACCTGTGAGTTCCCCGGTCGGTCATGTTTCGAGGCGGGCCGATCCAGGCGTTCGTGCGAAGAATAATCCGATCGCGTGCGGATAACGGTCGCTGCCGGAAACATTTTGGATAATCCCTCTTTAAGTTCCACAAAAGATAAGGAGCTTATTCCAAAGTAAGTCCAAGGGTAACGCTCGTCTGAAGCAGACGTCAGCTATAGTTGGACATCACGGTACCACACTCATCGGAAAATGAAAACTGAACTCTAGCAATATTGCATTTCCGTCCTGCTTTTGGACTCGGAAACAGTTCATATTACAGTTGCGCCAACAACAAAGCTCTTGAAGTTAACGCCGCTCTAACAATAAAAAATACGGGGAAGCAGAATGCGGTGATTGCGCTACGGAGTATCAAAAGGCCGTTCACCAGACCTGTACTAGTAGGCCGAAATTCTTTGATTGTCCCAGGCTGAAAAAGTAGCGAATGACATCACTCCGTCACATATTAAAACGTAATCGCGAGAAATATTACGCCTGATTAAAGTGGATAGATGAAAATTAGCACGCATCGCAAATTCCACCAGATCTCAGTCACCCATGCCATGGTGTTTTGATGACACTCCGAGGAACACACGGTATTCAGCCAGCGCGCGGAATATTGCGAAATCGAGAGTTATGGCAAGCGAGATGAGAACAAAACAAATATTTGATCGGGGCTGCCAACACGTCCGTGCTCGTTGAAGCGATCTGTTGGTGTGCTGCATTTTCCCCCGCGTCGTCGTCTTCATGTAGCTAAAATTTTAGTCATCCAGTTTTGATTTAATTGGGCTCACTCGTTTACTTTTTTTTTCTCTCTCTGCGAAACTTGGTAGCAACGCGACCAGTCGACGATTGGATTCGCCTTCGTATCGATTAATTATTATCGAAGACAAATATTGACGTGGTGCAAATGAAAGGCATCCATGCCAACGATATTTTTTTTTTCCGTTTTTAATTTCGTCATGATAGAAATTGGCTATTGGGGTATAAAGTGCGACCTCGCCTAATATTGTACTCATGTATTTTACACTGCGCAGACAATAAGAGCTTGATTAACATTCAGCGTGGATACAACAATACTACTGGCGGCACTGGATGGAGTCTGGTAGCACTTAGTATACGGACTCCAAGGTGCCCTGAGCCTAACCGCAGCAGCGACCCCATACGGACAAAATACGTACCGTTGTTACTGTGTTACAGCGCCCCGCGACGGGGTTACCCTGAGCCAATACATCGCTGTGCATAGGTCCCTATGTGCGTATGTGTTAGGGGGGTCGTGGATTTTACATCTCTGTTGTTGCTGTTGTTGTTGTTGTTATTGTTGTTGTTGTTGTTGTTGTTGTTGTCGTCGTCGTTGTTGTTATTATTATTGTCGTCGTCGTTGTAGTTGTTTTTATTTCGCTGCTGCGTTTATTGTTAATTCTTGTTCAAAAATAACAAAAATGGAATTTATACGACATCCTTTGATAAAGCATTATCAACGATGCGAAAAGCCACTCCATGCTTAACACATAAATCGTTGCTGTCATGATTGTGGTAGCGACGCGACGGATAGTTATAGTTGGACCTACTGTTTCGTGAGATTTATCTGACTGTGGGATTCTGAACGTCGTCTATAAGACATAATTTTAATCTGTAACTTGAAGTGATTGTTTTCTTTCAATCTTTATATCAAGGGCGAAATTAATACAAATTGGATTCTCACTCTGTTTACCCATTGATATAATGAAGAGTGTGTGTAGAATTATGTTTGCGAGTGTGGAGTGATATTAGATAGAATTTGGAAGCATGGCATCTCCATGGTATAAGCATTACTAAATCAGAATATGCGACCATGTGATTGTTCGGAAGAATGACAGCAAGGTCATTCGGAACTCAGGAGTTAAGAGGAGAGGAAAGCCAGTACCTCTAGCTTACCTCTGACTGAGACTTTGTAGCCAATAACTCCATCATTAACTACGAGTATACAGTGTCTTGTTCTCTTCGTTTATGTTAATGCCATTCTCCAGCAGTGTAAGGGTTAAATTTTTCGGCATGTCGGCGTGAAGCTTCGGTAATTTCGCTGGAGAAAAAGATGCGTGCAGAAACAATTGAGGTGCGCGTGTAGACGCATTCAAACTTAGATATAGAAGGTCAGTACTTGACACTAAATCATCATGCTACATGCTACAGAGGTGAGAATGGGGACTCCCTTCTCCGTGGTACAGCATACTCGGTTGTCTTTTTACGAGTGGGTGAGTCTCGTGAAAGGGTTAACCGCTATCCGGACAAAACACATGGCACTTTCTCACTCCTCAATGCCACGATATAGTCCATCATAAGGCGTGTCAACATAAAAGACCTTGAGTCTTGAAATATTTTTACTCACAAAATGTTGAGAAAATGATATGAACCTGAAACTGCTGTAAGTCATGCAGAACATGGGAAAACGCATGTGTCTCACCTCGCCCCCCCCCCCCCCCCCCCCGACAACGTCTCGACAGCTGTCTTGTCAATTGGCCCGCATTCCCTCATTGCAAACTGTTCGGTCAAATAACAGTTCCTCTCCCTTCGAAAACAGCAAAGAAACACAAACTAAAATGTTTCCTTATATATTACCAGTATTCTCAACATGGATGCACACGCACCTAGGCAACACCTAGCAATAACATTGAAACCCATTTTAACGTGAACGCACCCTTCAACGTTATCATAACGTGGTATTTGTTTAGGGGAAATAAATCTATTATTAGTTCGAAAAACAAATTGAAGCTATATGTGTGGAGTGAGCTAATTTGTCTTTCATTTACACGAGAGCAATCTTCAGCATGGCCATGTATTTTGAAATAAGATGTATCTGCGTACGTAATCTATACCCATCTTCCAACACAACACAAGGTATACACACAAACTGACGCACATAATAACTCAAACGATCAACACCAACAGCCGACGCTTGTGTATCTTCTGCAGCCCCATACTCTCACTCTCACATGAAGAGTATCTTAATTGATCCCGAGTCGGAAATAGACCAATAAAACGGTCAATAGACATGACAAAGGTCACACTTGATTGGTTCATAATAATCACCCCAAGACAATGGTCCACTCATGGTGAATGCGTTTAATTGATTTAATGTCGTAATGGGTTTCCATCTGTCTATCACTTTAACTGTCCCTCCCGTAATGTTCTCCAAAATGTAACATGTCCATGCTTATGAATATGTCATTACATGTCACACAGTCGCTGTTCAACTCTCTACTTTTTTTTTTCATTTTTAATCGATTTTCGTTCTGAAGATTAGAAGGCAAGGCTCACTGTACGCCTGACGTATTGCACCAACGCACACACACACACACACACACACACACACTCACACACGCACACACATGTACGCAGACGGAAAACATGTATTTATTTTTAAAGATAACACATAAAATTGTCTATGTTGAATATCTGACATACCGAAGCTTATCGTTACGTTAGAGTGAAACCCATTAAGCCAATGCAACCATAACAGCGTAGCGTAACGAATCGCTTGTAAAAGCCACCAGCAATTAAAATAACCATTGGTATCTGTGTATCTGTGATTCGTTATCACGCCTTCATAGCATACTACGCTATCATAATGCACTCTTGCGATTGAATGCGACGATGTATCATACAATATCTAGCGCTTTTAATAATGTAAAGGTCATTGAAAACAAAGCATACAAGCGTGACCATATGGTCTTCTTTCCAATAATCAAACTCTCAGTGCGATCCAATGTATTAGTTGTACGCAATTTGGGCGAGGTGAGCCAGAGTTCAGTATCACAATTTCATTTTTTTTTTCTGATTTTTTTTTCATTCATTTAAGTTCTGTGTCTAAGTTCTGTGTCAATCTTGGGTTTCGCTTCATCGCTATCGCGGAAATAATGCGAAGAATTCTCATTCCACTGGGAGCAAACATAGGTTGACTGGAAAATTTAGCGAGAAAGTCATTCAACGCTAAGATTGTATTAATATAGATGATTTTGCGCACGTGCTTAATTTGACTCTCGTTCAGGTTGAATCTGATTATTAACTTTATGGATATTATATTTTTTCCCCAAGACTTCGTAACAAGCTGCCCCATCCAGCTGTAAAATTTATTTTGGTTCTTGGAATTTGAAGTACATGGTTTTAGCTACGTCAAGCAACTTTGGAGCAAGTTTTATGACAGTAACAAACAACGATAGTTATAAAATGGGTGTTTGTGTTGCAGATTTGATGGTTACGTGCTATTGAGTGACCAGAATCGATGCTATACTTATGGTAGACATGATGCGGAAGAAGGTATCGTCTTGTATACGATATGAGCGCGGTGTTTGGTAGCCACAGCCAACACTGTACCAGAAATTTAATGTCAGTTCAAATAATATGAATCTGTGATACGTATACAAATCCAGGTGTTACGCTGTGATCATGCCTTCATATTAATAATATCTTGGATGCTGTTGTTAGTTGTTGTTGTTGTTGTTGCTGCTGTTTATCGGCTGGCTTAATGTCACTTCGGTTTTTCTTCTCTCAGAAATTAGAGCGTAACAACAGATGACTGCACTGTCACTTGTAGTTGATTTTGATCCAGCGTCTTGAGCTGCTCATCATCTAGGTCATATCTTTCGCTCATTCTATACTAGTTTAGTCTGTGATTCCAGGCTTAGTTTTCGTGTTTTGTTTGTTTGAATATTGTTTGTTTGGTGTTTATTTTCTGCAAGTTAGATCTTAACTCTCCCTGAAAATGACGAGCTCGGGCTCTGCGTAGTTTTACACCCTTAGAGCTGATGTCGAGAAGACCTCATATCTAGGCCTGTATCATGATTGCAGCAACAATGACAGCTGCTTTGATTTCACGCTCTTGGTCCCGTGCGTCCTGGCGTTCAAGGCGTAATCTGGTTGCACACCGTATCATCTGCCTGGTCATGCTGTAACCGAACAAACACTTTACTTTGCTCACAAGTTCAGGAAGTATCATTCTGAGATCATTATCATATCATATATGAATCTTTTGACTAGCCATCGATCGCAAATAGCGATAATATCACCTCGGTATGGCTGATTATAGGTTATTATAATTATCTGAGACCGTCATGTACTCACAGTCAATGACATAATTATGTTATAAAATAGGCACAGGCTGGAAAGGAGACTATTATCGGTAGGTTTGTTTTGTACGAATCCCTGGAAGAAATGTGATAGGATGTGTCCAGCGTGACATGTGTAGAGAATATATTCGCGATAGCAGTCCATAAACTTGGACATTGCGTCATTGTGTGTGTGTGTGTGTGTGTGTGTGTGTGTGTGTGAGCGCGCGTGTGTGTGTGTTTGTGTGTGTGTGTGTGATGTGTGTTCGTTTATCAACGGTGTGTCTGTGGTTGTTGTTTTTTTCAAATTCAAATTCAAATTCAAATTCAAACTTTATTTTCACTTTTTATCAACAAAATGTACAAAGAAATATGATAAATCTGGCATGCGTGTCGTTGAGAATATTCATAGTCAGCCAGGGATAACAACATGTTCATGTCTACATGATCAGTACAAAAAAAAAAAAATACAATCGTATTCATACACTCTGCGAAAAAAAAAGTGGAGGTAGAAGTGATAGCGACGAGTTGCGAGAGAGCACAGCAACGCATTTTCGTAAAAGTAAAAATTTGATCACTCATCTTGCCGACTTCAAATCATCTCACGAGCTAAGGATACGATACGAAGATCGCAGATCGCCACTGGACGTCACTTTTATTCTCTAATTCATTTAATAAACCTGGACATCTGGGCATCTGTCTACCTGTATGTCTTAGTAGCGCCACCTGCTAAAAAAAATAAATAAATAAATAAAAAAAAAAAATAAGATGGCATCTATCAGTATAGGTGGCGTTACTAGGACGTACAGGTATCAGATGCCCAGGTCGCGCCCAGGAACTGATGCGAGACGCTAAGAGTCGAGATGAGCTGTGAAAGGTCAGAAAGAGTCGAGAAACAAAAAAACGCTAACAGAAAGCCAAGAAATATTAGTATTCAATAAACGTTCATAAAAGATGCATTAAACCTTGTAGTGAGTGATATCATGCGTGTGATTCTTGTAATGAAAGCGAGACCCTCAGTAAAGTGGGTACCTCAATTAACTCGGAGACAGGTGGCAAACCTTTGGTGGCGACTCGAGTCTCGTTGACGGCGGAGACATCTTCGGGACGTCTCCTGGAGACTAGGCTGGTCTCCGGGAAGTCGCGAGAGTTTCGAACATGTCCGATTTGTCGGAGATTTTTTCCAGTCTTCAGCTGATCTCGGAGACGTCTCCTCGACGTCTCCGTAGATGCCACAAAGTCGCGGAGACCAAGTTTGTATGTGAAGTTTCCGAGACGTTTTCTTGACCTGGGCAGACCTATGGAAACCTACTGACGACGACGTGGAGACGATACGGAGACGTCTCCGCGACTGAGACGTCTCGGCGACGTCTCGGCGAAAGTCGCGGCGACTTATGGGCAAATAAGTTGTCACCTTTTTTTGGAGACGTCTCGGACGTCGCCCTGAAGTCGCCTTATTGGTGAGAGAGCGAGTCATTAATTTGGTCCTTCCAGTCACACAATTTGCGGCGACTGATCAGTTGCGACAGTCGTAGCGATGTTTCCAGTCGTAGCGATGTGAAAGAGGCCTTTTAGTAACGTTCACGGATTTCGCGTTGGCACGACTCTTCACAGGTGTCTGCGGGAAACGCGTGTTGTTGCCAAATCAATTCGTCCTCAACTAAGACTATCGTTACCCCCGATAATTGCACGATGTATTCTCTGCATATATGGACATAATGCGTGCAATGTTGAAATCCTTATAATCCAGACAAATATACGTGTATGCATATTCTTCATATCAAACAGAAGGTAGTTCAAACTTCATTCAGTCCTAAGTTTCCAAAATTTTGTCTGTTGACAAATCGATTAGATTTTCGGTGTTATCTTCAAACATATTTCCTCGTTTTTCTAAGAAACTACCACCAGCCATCTCTTCTTGATCACTATGGGAATTCCCTAAAAAGGTGATTACAGAAAAAGAAAGTCTGTATCTTTCAGACATTTGTACAGCATCTCTAATACTATCCAATTACTGCTATTTAGGTTAAGTGGTGCTCGTGCAGTCTCTTTATTTCTAGACTTGGAATTGCCAATTAAGTCTCAACCATTCCATGACATTTGCACCGACTGTAGCCTCAAACTTACACAAGGAGTGATACAGAGCTATACTGTGAACGAGACACCATTGAAATCGTGAAATCATTAAATTCGAGCAGAAGATTCAAAATGTAATAACGCCCATATCATCTCAAAATACATAGGCCACAATCACATATTTTTTTTATGCAGATCAAAATCTTCCCACAAGCCTCTAAGGAGCACATATTTTTCTATGATTTAAACGAAAGGAAAAAATATATATGATTACGTAATAATGACGGTCTCGAGAGAGACGTGGCATTACCATCTGTTATCGACAAGAAAACTCTTTGTTACCGTGTTTGTAACTTTGTGTTTTTAACTCAAATTGTATTTTGTACGTGATGCAGGGCCCCTTGGCACAGCAGTTCCGAGTGAGCTGAAAGGGCTACCCTGCTAAAAGAAAACTGAATAGGTAAATAAATAAATAAATAAATAAATAAATAAATAAATAAATAAATAAATAAGTAAATAAATAAATAGTGATTTCACTCTTTCTATCGTGATTTGCATATTTTGGTTGCAAAATGGTATCACCATTATTCGAAACCAAGTGGAACTTTGAAACTGGCGTACCTCTCTCAGTTTTCGTCCAATAGTGATAAAACTGTTCTGCTATTCCGTCCAGCTGATTTTACTCTACTTCTTGGAGTCAGCTTGGACTTTGACATGGTATTGGAGTAGTAATTTAAACATCGACAGACATGGCGACTATAAGGAAGCCAAGATGACATCACGCAATTTAAGAATCAATGGTAACCAACGTTTAAAGGGATGATACAGTATTGGTGGAGATGAGAATTGGGCTTTTAACTTTTTGCGAGATACGAAGAAAACACTTATGACATAGTACAGAGCATACCATTTTACGAGGAATTCAAAGTTTATTTTATGAAAATCGGGTTTTGGAATGACTGAAACATCCAAAAACAATGTAAAACAAAGCGTTCGTAATAAAGTGTGGGTTCCACACTTTATTAGAATTGCTATTTTTCGGATATCTCAGCCATTTCAAAACCAATTTTCATCATATAAACGTTGAATTCATCATAGAATTACATGATCTTTCATATTTCATAAGAGGTTTCTCATTATCTCACCAAAAATGTTTGAAACCTGAAATTAGGTCTCAACCAAAACTGTACGATCCCTTTAAGAATCAATGATAACCAATGCTGAACCCTTTGTGTGCTTGACTGCCGATTGGCACAGAAAACCCCATAGCGTTGTACACACATACACACATTGACACATACAATGAAGGGTTAAATGGCCACAAGTCATGCTTTAAGATCTCGTCCATATCTTTGTAATACCAAACAAGTCGCTTGTATTGTTAGAAGTTATCTTCACCCTTAAAATGTGTGGTATACCCAGACTGCAAGCCGGGTGCCGTTGTATGAAATATCAGGCATGACAAGGTCGAAATTCATGATGATTATGTGCCTAATTAATGTAACTGCAATCTTCCGACGCAAATTTGTTGTTGAAAAGAGAGTTGAGAATTCATTAGCGTTCATTTGCTGTGATCGGCGTTAGGATAGAGACAAAGGATGCAATTATGTCTTTTGAAGTCTTAAGGCAGTTATCATAATATCTGCAACATATTAAATTAACGTTATCCACGTAGAGTCTCGTACTCATAACAATCCATGAATACTATAAAAGGAAATTGACATAACAATGAGTGATTTTTTTTTTTAAATCAGGTGTTTTTACAGTTTAAGTGGCCTTGGCAAAACATTAGTGTGTTTGTTGTCAAGCCTACGCATATACCTCAATATCAAGGTATAATTGCAATAATTACGATCCTTTCTTGTAGCTGGACGAGGAACGGTATATGTTTACAGCGAAACCATGTATGGAAGAGCAGAACACCAGCCATCGAATACAAAATAAATGATCATTGTGACCTGCAATGGATTTCACGTCATCAGGCTGTAAAGGAGAGTAAAATTAAATTAGTGTGTGGTGCAGGAAGAGACAATGTTAACGTCCCTGTGTAATCATCACTGGCGCTAATGACAAGGACACAGCAAGTTTGGTTTACACGGTCATTCACGACAATTTAATGGATATGCTTCCATCCCGGGTTTCCATTCAGAATCGTTCATAAAGAATTGGCCTTTAGACATTTAAAAGGTCACATCAAACAACATAGCATTTTCTTTGTTCAAGTTTTGCCGCGATGTTTCTCTGATTTGACTTGTCATAGATTGATCCTTCCGCCCTTGGTTTCTTTATAAAAAAAAAAGAAAAAAGATAAAAATCTAAATGTATACGAAGCTAAAAATGTTACACAAATACACACAAATTTGATGCAAGAAAGACGAGAGAAATACTTGGATATAACATTTCAATTTCTGATATCATGTCAAATACTTATTAGATTGCATGAGAAAAGCAAGAATCTGAATAATCTCACTTTAAATTCCAAACTGAAGTAGATTGTCGCTGAAAAAAGAAGACAGATACAAGGATTGCAGCACAGAGTGCCAAAAATTGATGAAGCAAGACGCTAGCTTGAATTCTCATATAACTCATTTTAATTAACAACAGGATAGTATAGAAGAGAGGAGTACAGGTCATCTCAAGAGAGAAAGGAAAGTAACAAAGAGAAGACAACTTGATAAAGAAAACATCATGAATGCGCGATTTTTCATCTCAAAAACTCATAGTTGCAATTTGATGATCGTCAAACTAATGAAAAAATACTTAAGGAATCTTTGCAGACCGCACTATAAGAAATACATTATCTCTTTTTCACGTGCGAAAAGCATTATGGATCTTTTCGTCCCAGATTTTGTATGAGTAATCTCAATGTTGGCGAAAAAAGGTTAAAAGAACAAGCGGTTACGGGCTGAAGGAAGCCCGGAGGTCCAGGATTTGTTTTTGATGAATTATTTCAAATCATGGAATATCTAATGGTTTTTCGTACGATGAAATTTTGATGATGGTGATACCATTTCAATAACAATTTATGATTTTTTGAAAAAGACGATTGTAGTTCAAACATTGCCTTTAGAAGATTTGGTCGATCGACCTCCAGCATTTTTGCACAAAATTAAAACTTTGATTTCTAAACAATGGTTCTGTTAGGCTATATTGCAATGTCCTGTTCTCATTCAAAATATGTAAGGCAATGCGTCATTGCTTTCTAACGTATGAGATTTGAACAGGGTGATATCATATTATCATAGTCAATCCCATCTCATCACAACAGATTCTAAAATCATATACATGTGATTTGATTCTCACTGTGTTCATACGCGGATCAAAACATTACATTGCAGCTGACACGAGCACTTTTGTTTTGGGGGAAAAAAATAAAAAAGGGGCAGGGGTAGGTACATTCTTTAGTCCACCAGGATAAAGAGTTCATTAAAAACAAGACACGTAGTGAAGATGACACTGATCGTTGTCTCCAGTTCATAAACACGTAAAATACTGTAGAAAAAAAAAAACAAACAAACGTGGTTATAATCATAACTATACTGATTGCAAACCCATAAAAGTTTAGTTACTCAAGTCTATGTCATTTGATCTATTTTCACCACTGTATATAAAGAGCTCCTCTTGAATGTAGTGAATGTTCATTTTATCACAAGCGGCCGCAAACAGAGAGCTACCGTCTGCCTTAGTTCAAGGGGATTTTTGAGTGATAAGTAAAGCTTTGGCTCTCAAATCCTGGAAATGTCTCGGCCATTACCTTTGTCCATGTCTCCCCATTAATTTTTAGACAAATAATCGCTTGAAAGACACTTGAACTTTAAACATTGACTCAGAAATGCTTATGTACTTAATAAGCTTATATTTGACAATCCTTGCTCGCGGCCCATGCAGTAAGTTCCACTGACAAAAAAAAAAAAAAAAAAATACAGAATATTAAATGTTTTGTCTTTCAAACCTTAGAACAAAGATTTAGAACGTAACTCCGAACCCATAACAGGTAGGCATACTGTGTGATTCACGGCGATGCTTAGTGTACGGGTCGGAATACACCCGATGGACGCTGCATCGATATGTTTTGCTCGACGTTTTAGACCTTCGATCCATATTTGCAATAATGAATAATATCGTCCCTGCTTCATTACGAACCATCTTCTTGGCTAGTGAAAAAAATTGACAACATTATTCAGGCTTGATCTGACCGTCATGTATACCTCCACACTGTATACATTCGGACGACCGGAGGAATCAGTTATAATGCATAGAAGCCCACTGGAGTTATTATTTGTGTAGGACCATCTTCAGTGGTGGGAAAGAAATACCGCACCCCTTAATTAGATGATTTTTTTTTTTGAAGCAGCGTGTTCAGGGACACGATCCTGTTCCGTCGTACAACCTGTATCATTTATGACCCTACCATTAGTGTCAATTCACTCATGTACCATAATAGGTGAGAAATAGAGGCACCCCCTTACCCGTACTCCATCGATTTAGCAATTATTTCACCATGAAATGAATTTTGAAGGAAGACTGCGTTTAAGAATGCCACAATCGAAACTTCATTAAACCGGAGCAAGCAACACCGATTCATGTAGTTAGACCTATAGGGGGTGATAACATCAAACTGGTGGTTGTGTTCATGAGTTGAATAAGAAGTAGGCTGCTTTAAAGACACTGTTTGGAATTGAGGGGCCTCAATCTTATTAACAAACTTTGTTGTCTGAGCTGTAGTCTGATGTTGTTCATTATGAACACACTTTTAAGCAAACAAAAGTTTGGAAAATTATACTGTCATTATCAAGATATCATTTCTATCTACTAGTAAATTGTTACTTTCTTGACCAAGTTAAAGACTAATGTCTGAAGGATAAACCACGAGTGTATAGTAAAAGTAGTTTTTATGTATGCTGCAGATCTCTTTCAAGGGCGGGTTTCACACATGCAGTTCTGATTTTTCAAACAAACTAACATTATAAAAACACGTCGTCTGACTGTAGATTTAGAGGAAAACTGATACATCTGATATCTGATATTATTTTGTGTAATTATAGTTCCATGTAGAGATCAGTATCTCCTCGAGGAACAGGGGCGTATACGTTCCCTCAACGGTGAAGGCGCTTTGACATAGATTTCGTTTGAGTCCTTCAGTGACTTTCGTCAGATCATACACACACGTGTATATGGATGCCTCTAGATTTCGTTAATTATGAATTTACTCCAGAAGTAGTTCAATGCAGATGGGGTACAAAAATACAGAGAAGAAGGAAGGTAAAAGGAGACTGGTGATACAGTGCCACCATTACTTTAATTGTAATTATCATTTTGGCGATCATCATAATCCAAGTTGGTATTCTTTTTTTTCTAATCTGTGCCAGAATCTTCACATAACTTTATTATGTTAAACATGCCTTCATTACTAAAAGCAGTTTCCAAGACGCCAAATGGATGTTTTAAGAAGAGCTGAATTGAATGTTGAACAATACGAGTGATATGCTTGTGAGACTACAGATTAATTGAAAATCAGGATTGATTAGAATCCTTGAGGATATTGTTCCATCGTAGCGACCGAGAGGAGTGCACGCGCTAATTCAACGAAGAGGGCAGCCTACTAAAAATGAAGCCAGTACGGATTGAATGTCCACACTGGTCATGATTCTGTGTTGCCTCCTGATAGCGCGCCAAACACAAGGTTTGCAGAACGGTATGCTGCTGAAGCTTGCCTTGAATACACGATTGAAGGAGATCGAGGAGACTGACAAAGTAGAGCTTCTTCATTATCGCCTCATGGCGGTATCACGGATCAAACAAAAAATTGATGATCGACAATGGCATGTACGACTTAATTCACACAATTTATTGATGTTTTCAGGGACACTACACTGACATTGAATAATGACAATACAATATCACAACTGCAATGTGCTCCATGCACTTAGTTGGGAGCAATCTGCGTCCAAGATGCATGTATAATGAGTCATGTCTCTCTTGAGGTGAGAATATAGGTTAAGGAATAATAGAATATGTGTCACACAAAGATAGACATCGCTGCACTCTAGAAAGGTTATCACCACAAAACAAACTAACCAAAATCGCCGAACCACTGTTTCTTGGTGTTTGCTAGTTTGCTGACGTCAATAGGTATGACGATATTCTGCTATCTTGTGAGTGATTGGTATCATTCAGGTGATAGCAGCCGCACAAGGAGCAATGCCATGGTATTAAATCGTCTTTGTCAGCGCCAACGACATCATCGTTGTCATCGTCATCACACCCACCGCCATCACAATAACGCCATTGTAACAACTATCAACATGATCTTCATCAACAACATCATCCTCGCTATCATCATAATCACCACCACCACCACCACCATCATCATCATCATCATCATTATCATCATCATCTCCATCGTTACATTAGTGTGATCGTTAATTACAATTGAAGGGGTCGGTGCAATATAGTGCTAACCCACACAATGGTCATTTTGAGATAATCGCTGTTGAATGTTTGGAAAGTCCATACATTGTATATTAACAAAACATGAATGCATGCACTTTTTACCATCTTATTGGTTGAATTCAAAGATGATATCTTCACGGAGGTTAAAGTGAAGGTGAAGGATTATGAAAATGCATGTAACTCAATTTTGACAAAGGTGTGGGTTAGCACTATATTGCACCGACCCCTTCAATTATGAAATACCACATGAATAAACAGGAATGATAAACTATGCCTATTCGTATCCGCATATTTAAAGGAAATTCGATAAAAATTGGAATTTAACGTCTAAATCGTAATGGCCATGTCTGAGGTTACCAAATAATTATTCATGAAAACAAAAACAAAAAAAGAAAGAAAGAATACAATACTTTTATATGTACCACGAATACACTCACTCATAGATACATATCACGCAGGCACACTGGAACATTAGTTTGATTAGTTTTTCTATTATCTTGTTAAAGATTGAAAACACTTTTGAACACTTTTGAACTGTAGGACAGACGAATTTTGATATCTTATTTTTTCAGCCTTGATAATTATATACGGGAATGCAGTTTGTTCTTTCTGTTTTCACAACTGAAAGAGAACAGTTGATTTTAATAATAACGTAGTAGCAAACACTTCTGGCTTTTTTTTCAGTCTGTATTGCATACATTATGAATTACTCGATCTAACTTTGTCTCTGTGAAAAGAAATGTGTGAATTCATTGGACCGGTTTGTAATGTGCAAGAAGTGCTTTGAACTATAGGCTCACTCACCTGCATGAGTTGGATTCCCGGTGGTTTAGCGCGCCGGAGGCACAAAGAGCAGTGACCGACATCGGGAGAGACAGACAGACAGACAGACAGACAGACAGACAGACAGACAGACAAAGAGAGAGGTAAGATAGAGAAAGGGAGATGGAGTATAGTGTACAACGGGGTAGAAAACAAAACAACGAGGAAATCTTTAAAATGATATAAGAGATATTTCTTAAGTTCAAGAAATAATAATTATAAAGGTTTATGGGTGGTATATTTACTTCAAGAGAGTAGTATTTACTCTTTTCACATTTTACAATAATTATGATTATATAGAGAAAAGCCAAGTCTAACGTAGCAAACTGGAATTATAAAACTTTTAAATTATTTCATAGATTTATGTTCGATGACTTAAAGGACAAGTTCACCTTCATATACATGCGAATTCAGAGAATGCAGCAATGTTGATAGAACACATCAGTGAAAACTTGAGGAAAATCTGACAATCCGTTAAAAAATCATGAATTTTTGAAGTTTCTGGGCCGCCAACTCTGGATGAGAAGACTACTTGGGGTATCACATGTGTAGACAGATATAAAGAAATCACAAAGAAAATTCAACACATTTTCAATTTCTCGCATAATAAAAGAACACTTGTCCCGTCTCTATCAGAAGGCAGGTGGTATATCATTATTTGATATATGCCAGTAATAAGCCCAGAGAATGTATACTTGTTTTCAATTGAATGAAATTTTGTGAAATTCTTTTTATATTTTCCTTATATCATTCTGCATGTGACATTATAAACTGTAGTAAACATCGAGCAGTGACCGTACAGAAACTTTCAAGAATCCTTAACCTTTGAATGGATTTTTTGATTTTCCTCCAACTTTAACTGACGAGTTCTACTAATGTTGATGCATTTTCTCAATTTCACATGTACATGAAAGTGAACTTGACCTTTAAATGATGAGCAGTGACAAAACAAAATGAAAGCCACTCTTCATTTTTGTTCCAGTCTTCTACATTATATAACCAATGTGTATGGCAACAAACGGTCAGGTAATCTGTTTCATACTTAGAGGAATGTTCGATTTTCCCCCTTTCACTTCATTTGGCAATATAGTTGTATCAATAAAGCTCTGCCTTACCAATCTGCATAACGTAAAACTGTTGTTGCCAAACAGACAGCCATAGAAAATAGCAATTTATTTTTCAGGAGAGCGTGATTCTTTGCTTTGAAATCACAAACACACTCACACACACACACACACACACACACAAACCCACTTCATACAGATCTTAGAAACGACAACAGAGTATCAAACCGTATCGAAAAAATGGTTCACCAGATTATATATGTATATATATATATATGTAGAGAGAGAGAGAGAGAAATACATAAGAGATTAATATGTCTGACATGAAATAACGAGAATTAGAAAAGCATCGAAGAACTAAACAGCACAAGAAGAAGAATATCAGCTCCAACAGGTTCTTTTTTTTTACTATAAACTCTTTAACCAGACCAAACATCAACAGACCGGTTAACTTATTGATTAACAGTGTAAATCAAAACTTAATAAAAAAAGAAAGGGTGTGAACGACGCTGTAGATTTATGCAATCATTTTGTGCGCAAACAGACAATGGATATTACATACATCAAGATCCTAAATGAAATAGACACGGGTGAAGTAATAATCAAGTGGGCTTTACGCGTGCTGCCATGCAGTCGAGGTTTTAATATCTACTGCTGATGAGCGGCCTGGTCCAACAGACGTGCATTTCCCTTTTCTGTTGCCAGAGGGCACACTTCAAATTTTTACACCGTTCAGCTCAGAAAGAGAACAACTTTGAGCGACAAAATATCCCGGCTGGTCGTGTGCGTGTGTGGCTGACGGCAAAATATTGCATTAATATCCACCATCTGGATGTTCTCAGTTAGATTTTTGCGATAGAAGAGGATAATAATAATATTCTCTCACTGAGCAATGTCAAAGCGAGTCCATGAAGTGACGACGAAGAAGAGATAGATTAAGAAACATCAATAAAAAGATGAGAACAAGAGAAGAAGGGAGAATGAAGAGTAGAGAGTTAGGAGCCTTTTTCGGAGGGGGGATTATGTTTCTGATAAATCAAGCCAGACAGGCAGCCGTCAGAAATGATACAAGAAAATGCATTTGCTTTAAAATGTAGGTCCCATACAAACTGTGTATCTGCCTACACACGCGCGCGCGCGCACACACACACACACACACACACACACACACACTTGTTAATGTAGATAATGTGATATATTGCGAAATATTAAAAATATATCAATCAATCCATTTTACATTATATTTATCGTGGCTACTTTTTTTTTTGTTGGTGAACAAAAAAAAAAAAAACAGGTCTCAAGTTCTCAAATCTTTGAATGCCTGAAGCTGAAGTGATCATTTGGGACGAAATGAAATGGGGGTTGACTCGTAGCCAAATCGAACATTAGTTTATCTCAGAAACAAATCAAAATTCATAAGTGCACCTGTCGGAGCTTAGGTATGCAGCAACACTTGATTAGTCTGGCACATAATAATTCCATTCTATGATGACATGAATCCCTTTAAATCGAGTGGTAAAATGATTGATTTGTGCGTCAAAATGAAATAGAATGGAACTCTTAGTGTAAGGCAAGTTTTACATATACACGCATAAAGTGGGTCTTTAATTGAAACGAAAAGCTCTTGATGATCATTTCGGCGTATACCCAATATAAATCTGGGACGACGACAGGTATTTCGGATCTCCTTTTGTCTGCTTTTCCTCTTGCATGGTGACATTTTATCATGTCTCGCTGGTTAGATTCCGGGACTTGCCGTGTTGTTGTTGTGGTTTTTTTAACGCACAGGAAATAATACAATGGTTATTAAAATGGGCAAAATATCATTAGCAAACATCCACTCGGCCTGTTTTTCGAAAGAAAGGATTATTACCATCTGCAAATGATCAGTCGAGACTTGGAGCAGGTGTATCAATGCATTTTGAGTTCGGATAATGATTGCAGGTGACCTTATTATGACGTTCTTGAGATGATGCCGTTGTTTTTCTTGCCTCGCTGTCGAGTTCTTTGGACATTGTCAGCGGTACTTTGCGTGTAGATAAAGCCAGTGTGTTATACGAACAAGCGCTTTCTGCAGTGTGCAATTTTACTTCTTTTAACGTGGAAATTTACTGATATATTGGTATAAAAATACACCGTGGTTAACGGCGTCAGGGATAGCGTTAAGAAACGGCAACAAACATGCTATCGTCACTTGAAAATATGTTACAACGATTGTAAATTGGCACACGCATTCCATTGGTATGGAGTTGTTCAGCTGGAATCAAAACTTGATCTAAATTCAGTGTAATATATATATATATATGTAATATATACATATATATTATATATATATATGTAATATATATATATATATATATATTATATATATATATATATATATGTAATATATATATATGTATTATATATATATTATATATATATATATATATATATATATGTAATATATATATATATTATATATATATATATATATATATATATATATATATATATATATATATATATATATATATAAAGTAACTTCATGATAATAACGAGAGTGGTGGATTAAGTAATGATAAGCGTTTGCATTGTGTAGAGTATTATGTATATGTATGCATTAACCGTGACAGCCATGAATAATGTGATATACAATTCCCCGTAGGATGAACACATCGTATAGTATGTTTCCTGTCCACCATAGGTTATTGTCAGGCAGTCTGTCTCAAGCAGTCTTAGTATAATGGCCTAAGGTTTAAACCATGACCAGTTAAGAAAGGCGTGGAAGAAGAATAGACCACACCCACACTTCTGCATTCCCATCACCCATAGCGCGGGAATTTTCATACGTCTGACTTTTTGGCTACGTTTTCACATGAGGGGCCACTGACATCTCTGGACGCAGACCTTAAAACTAGGACAAAGAGAAGAAGACACTCGTCCAACACGTGTTTATCTCTGTGAGAAGTGTGAAGCACTTCTTCTCCTTCTTGTCGTTGTTGTCGTTATCTTCCACCTCCCTTTTTTAGTCTTTTATTATTATCGCCATCTTCATCAACTCAACACGATAAACGTGAAACTCGATGCCAACCTCCATCAGGGAGAAACGTTTTGATTTTCGCCTCTGACCATCTCGCGTTTCCGTACAATGACCCCATCTCATCTACCACAATTGCCAAAAAGGAGCACCCTTGTTGCATGTTTAATTTTTTTTTCTTTTTTCAATTCAGTTTATGACGACAAAATGGGCCATATCTTTGAAATCTGGGATCGACAGATTCTCATCACCATGACAACAGCGCAGAAAAGGGTCCATTAATCAGCCTACATCCGAAACTTTATCAGGGATGAGGATAGAGATCACGGTAGCTGTATCACGTTTTCATGACGACGTGACCCGTTACTCTAATGGTTCAGAGGAAATGTTTTCTTCACCGCAATGGTATCGCCGCTTTGGCTGTGTGCCACACTGAGACGTGTGATATTGCGTTTTTGATGATTTGAGATTTTTCTCTTAATTGCTGTTGTAGGAATATATATAAGTAAATATATATATATATATATATATATATATATATATATATATATATATATATATATATATATATATATATATATATATACAATTATGATACTTGTAATCTGCGTGTTGGTACCAGTACAGAAAAGATGATTTAGGGTGATAATGCATTTCAGTCCAACAGTGCTATTTATTCAGAACAAATTTTCGACGAACACATACGTCTTCCTCAGGGTCGACAATGACAATAATTGTCATTGTCGACCGCACGTCTTGACCGATGTTATCCATTATGACAGAAGAGAGGATGAAAAAAAAAAACAGTTCTCGCTAGTTTTCCTTGAAATCATAAGACAGTCACATACGTTTCATGGGTCTTTGATAGAAAAAAAAAAATGATTCTATGACTTTTTGTTGCATTTATCAGTTCTCATTCACGATGAGCATGATGAGAGACGTCCATTCCACCGGTGCAAGAAAATGGATTTCATGTCTCCTGCTCAATTTCAATCTGAAATGTATCCAATTTGACGCTGATGATTGATGCTGGCAATTCTCTCTCCTTTTTGTAATAAATCTCATTTTACAGACATCCTCCTGATCACGAAATATTTCCACCCATCTTGCTTTCAGCGTGATAAACAAAACGACAATCGACACTAATTCCCTTTCATCTGACCTTTCCACAATACTACCACCTCCACGACTTTTCTTCGTTCTTGTTTAATTCAATTCAAGACAATAGAGAATAGGGGCTGGGGTGTTGTGGGGTGGAGAAAGTGGAGGATGGGGAAGGTGGTGGGGCAACTTGTACCTGCATACTGTCATACTGTCGCTCGAGCATGCGGTTGGTAATGTACGGTGGGAGACACGGGCACTTACGGATTTAGGCCTATTTATCAATCTGTTTAGGAATAGACAGGTTATTCAGGGTTTCCTCGCAAAGAGGCGAGGTTGGGTGGGAATGCGTGTGTGTGTGTGTAAGTGTGTGTGTGTGTCTGTGTGTGTGTCTGTGTGTGTGTCTGTGTCTGTGTCTGTGTGTGTCTGTGTGTATATGTGTGTGTGTGTGTTTGTTTGTGTGTGTATGAATATGAATTATATTAAAGGGGAGGGGGAGAAACATCGGCCTGTGTGTCAATGAACCTACTCCAATGATTTTGGCTAAGGATATCTAGTGTATTGATAGATGGCAGGTGGCTAGGAGAGCTGATGGCGGTACACAGGCCGGGAAGTCACGGCGTCCAAGCTCATGGAGGAAGTTTTACCCCTAACACGTAAGTTGGTTCAGTCACCAGCACTGTTTGTTCAAGTGTAATGTTACTTTGCATTCAAGGTTTTGTTTTGTTTTTTTCTCAATTGCATAATGACGTGAAAAATAGAAGGCACAGAATGACAGACGTCTCATCAAAGCTGAACATAAGATAAGAAAGTCGTGAGATTTGAACATGAAATTTTGTAGACCCCTATTACGTATTTTACTGAAAAGTGACGTTTGTCGATGAGATGGTGATCTTAAACTCTAATCCTACCACACGTCTATTAGGCAAAAATAGTGTTCTGCACATACGCAAAACAGCTGTTCTCATTGGCTAATCTGGGAGGAGACGCGCCGTAAACATTTCGTAGCGTCACAGATCTAAAGCTCGCTAATAAATGACAAAGGACGGAAATAAACTTGGAAAAAGATTGCGAGTTAACGTCAAGAAAGAAAAAAAAAAGATGGCAGGTAAGGCTTGAAATCAATGACGACAAAAAGTGACAAAAATAATGTTATGTATTTTTAGTCTTTAACATGAAAACAAGAACACACACACGCTCACGTACACACACACACAAACACACAACACACTATAATAGTTTCACCAGGGAGGTGAGACCGTCACCTCTCTGGTTTCACGCATTTCTGCGACAGTGATTACGTGTATGGTGGTATTTCTTAGCCGTCTGCACGAGTCGTTAACTCTGAAATATCTCGCACAAACATCTGTGGATCCGAGATACTTTGGTTGCGTTAATTTACTGCGCTTCTGTTGCGTAGAGTGGTTTAATTTTCTCTCTTTCTTTCGTTTTCTCTTTTTGGCAGCCTGAAAAGATCATCAGGGTTTCCAAATCTAGAACAATAAGCCGCAGATCTACAAAAATTGTCAGATGATTCTGAAAACAGCTTTGAAAAAGCTTCATAATAAAGACAAAAGAAGGTATTATGAAAGGCACATGTGTGTGTGTGTGTGTGTGGTGTGTGTGTGTGTGTGTGTGTGTGAGTGTGTGTGTGTGTGTGTGTGTGTGTGTGTGTGTGTGTGTAATAGAGGACGGGCATTGTTACGTGATACTGTAATAGTTTACGCCCATGAATAAAGGCTTTGCAAAGTAACTCTGACTCAGGTAATGAGGAGCCATTTTGGGTTGACGGCGGGGGGGGGGGGGGGGCGGGGGGCGAACAATTCAAGGGGCTGAATAATTGGCTACATGCTACGTAAACGTGAATAACACTGTAGACACCACACTCACTAATCTCGTTTTACCATAAAATGTGCTGAAAGAGGGATGACACTTTTACTCTCGATTTCGCACGAATCTTCGCTTTAATGTGTAGTAGCTTACGGTCCATTCGTCACGTGTTTCTGATTTTACTTTTGGATCAACGTTTGTTTGCGTGTGAAAGTGGTAAATGTTGATAATAAGTGTATGCGTGCGTGGTTGATGTGCGAGCGTGTGTGTGCGCGTTTGATTTGTTTGCTTGTGCGTGATTGCGTGCCTTTTATTAAAAGGTATGATTACGACAAGTGACAGCGCTGCGCGTCTTCTCGTTCCCACTGCGGCCCCTCGTTCGAGAGATAATCTGCGGAGGAAGGTATCTTCCGTAGCAACCGTTGCTAGGTGACACCACATCCTCTCTTCTCTTGCTCCCTTTCCTCCGCTAACCCGCTATACTTGACTTGGATTTCTAGGGTCTCAACGTGACTCCGTGGCATGGCAAATATTGACTAAAGTAATGCATCAAATGCAAGCACTCGCTCGTTCACTCATCGGCATGGAGACAAATCTTTTTAACTGTTTTTTTTTTCTTTCTATTGTAGACATTTCTCGACTAAACGACGGACATTAAATTGCCAAATGAGAAAAATCTATATGTAGAAATCGTTTTACTGTTTTTAAAACAAAGTTGCGATATTGATAATTGCCTGTTCAGTGCATGATTGCGTGACTACACATCAGTGAAGGAAATAAGACATACGCTACCTGGCAGAAAGTCGTAGTAATCTGAATTTGATGGAGAAATCGTGAGGGTTCTAACTAACGCGAAAGACATTTTAACCGATGACGTCATAATGATTTCATCGCTTTGACACCACAAACCGTTCGATTCACACTAGTTTATCAAATGCTTTCTTTACAGTGCTTTACGTGCAGTTTTACTCGAAGCAAAGCAGAAGAAAAGCAAAACAGAAAAAACGTGGGTCACGCGTGTTACAATTTTCAGACAAGCTTGCTAATGCATAGCAGTAAAACAAAGTGAGTGCTCGTTGATACTCTTCTCCTTACAAATGTCGGTGCGGAATGCGAATGAACTAGTTAGACCATGGGGGATAACGTTGGAGGCTAGCATGACCCCCTGTACGAGGATTATACACCTACGCTAACGACGGCTTAAAAGGGGCCAGCAGCTTCGGGGGGATTGAAGTGAGAACGCCGTAATGAAGCTGGTGGAAGACGGCTTTTGGTTTGTCGGAATTATCTTTGGCGAGTTTTGTCGTCTGAGCTGCCCTCGATTTCTTGTTTCCCTAATCCTGGTCTCAAGTCTAAATGTCGTGTCATTTGGGGGAATCAGAGGACCACAGTCTTGACAGTTTAACGACAATGGCCAGAAAAAAAAATCAGAAGGGGGGGGGGGGGAGACGGAGTTCAAGTCAAGTTTGATCAGAAGAAAGGAGATGCATTACGATAGGTGTGTTCACTCTTAGGTTTTTAAAGTTATTACCGATCATGCGCTACTCTGTCCAAATTGACCTCAATAATAGATTGACTTCATTCAAGATTTTCATGCGGTTTTATGTGACAGGAGAGAAACAAACTATTGTTACACAACATAAGTCCAATTTTTATTGTTGTTGGTCAAAATGTCATACTACTGACCTGTTAAAATATCCACAAACGGTTATACATCTTACTACATCACTGATGTCGTCATTATAATTCCCAAGCGACGACCGGTAACATAAAACCCGATTCCATTCGAGCTGCGAGCAAAAAGCAATCGAATCTTCAGTCCAAAGAGTGACTGCTCAGAAGTCATCACTTGAGGGCAGGCTTCGATTGATTGCCGTGATCAGAAAGTCATTGCTGAGGTTTATGTTACAAGGAGCCCCAGGAAATCTCCGTGCCAAGGTTACAAATAGTCTCCAGGCGTACAGAATAGACAGCAGCTTATAAGCTGATTTCAGAAATTACGGTTTCTATCATGTCTATCAAAATGGGTCTTCTCCTTCGTTGATGATATGTTCTTCATTTTCTACTTCTCCTTCTCTTTCTCCTTCTCTTAAAAGGTAACACCAGTACTGGTGCAAATCATGAATATCATCAACGTCACTGTCAATGCTGCATGAAAGCAAATATTTTGATGATAATGTTAAATTGCAGTCGTAGCACTGGCAGCAGAAGGTGATGTAATATAGTGGCTGTTACCAGACAAATTAGAAATCTATGCCAATATTTTGTTGTACTTTATCAACTGTTATCTGCAGAAAATGTAAAAGTAAATCCTTCTTGAAATAAGGAAGAAAGCCATCCCACCCCACCTCCCAAAAAAGTCCAACATTAGCAGGTGCAAAACGATCAGTCAGACACGAGAGAGGATGCTATCTGATGGTAATGACGGAAGATCTAGGGCTCAGTGTTTTAAGAATGTATCCCCACGTGGGATTGCGATATTCAGCTACCTTCTACTTAACTACATCCGCTTTCGTTTCTGAAATATTAGCTATCCCCTGAAATGGAATGGGTGTTGTGTTTCTTAAGATCCATCATCTGCCGTTTGGTGATAAAGCACTTCTTTGATTAAAGTGCAAGCCAGTCTTCTCCCTTTTGTAGTATCTGAGGAGATAGAAAATCTTTTCAGTGGTATGAATAACGTTCATCCCCTCTTTTCAAAGTTCAAAAGAAGAGATATAAGGTAAAAGGAACGTACAGATGCACTGTAAGACAGATGGTGACAATACTTAACACTGAACTGAACTGAACAGAATAAAACATATCAAGATACAATATAAACAGTAAAACATCACGGGTAGTATACACACAGACGCCTATCATTATTATTCCGTCCCATCTTTTCTCCGTGAAATTGACAACCTGGAGCACTTCAAAGCCTCACTCAAGACTCACATTTTTTTTTTTTAACCAGATATTCAGTTGCTAGTTCTCTTAGAGGAGTCTTGTGCCTTTGAATGCTTCTAAAACAGAAATATGGCGCTATACAAATGTTGAGCATCATCACCACCACCACCACCACCACCACCATCATCATCATCATCATCATCATCATCATCATCATCATACAGATAATTCTTATGAAACACACACACATATACCATATTTTGAAACAAGGAAGGAAAAACTGACCAGAAACAACTGTAATAATAGATAGCGAAATAGCTCAGTCGGTAGAGCACCGGTCTAGTAATCCGGAGGTCTCGGGTTCGAATCCCGATGAAAACCCATTTTCTTTGCTCAAAGTTTTCGCTATATATATATATATATATATATATATATATATATATATATATATATATGAAATAAACATAATACACGCTCACATGTATCATAACTGCTTACTACTTTACATCTAAAACATTCGTGTATTAATGTATAATATAATAACAGGTCATCTTACCTGTAGTGTTGGCATGGAAACGGAGATTGCATCAGATGGAAGATGAAGCGGGACCATGGAAGAGAAAAAGAACACAAATGAAAGATAAAGGTCAATTCATCTTATAGTTACAGACACATGAAATATTTATAAACTACAAAAGAGGCAACGGTCTTAAATTGATGCCACTAATTCAAACATGTCAATACGTTTTTACGCACAATAATTTCTGAACTCATGAATCCTATTTAACAGGAGATGGTGAGAAAAGTCAATATACAAATGATGCACAGGACAGAGTGGATCGGTGAGAATTGGATGCTCGAGTTTAACCATAGAACTGCTTAAACCCACGAGCGCAGCAAGTGGGTTTAAGACTGTCCTAAATCCCCCCCCCCCGTTCTTCCTTCTACTCCGCCATCCTAATAACAATGTATTTTACTATGAACAAAGCAGGTATGTTGAACAACCGCCACACATACGCGCAACAGATGTGTAGCTGTTGGTTTAACCGGTGCGTGATTGAATAAAAACGCCTCCATTTCGGTTTACATCTAATCTTTTTATTCCTCCCTATATATTCCCACATCCTCCCTTCACACACATACATACACACACGCTCACACACGCACATGCACATACACATACACACCCTTCATGTTAAATATCACATATTTTTCCCGTCTGTCTAGTTGTCTAGCTTTCAGTGTAACGTGCTGACACCCTCAAACCTCGCCACTTCTCCTTACTTTTGTTCCTTGCTGCTGGAGGGTTATTAAAGATGTGCATATTAACGTACTCACGACATCCTCCGAAAGCGTTTGAATCTGAACGATTTATCATATAGTCTGGATACTGTACATGTACATGTATGTGTGTTTGTATGCAATAAAGTGTGTGTATGTGTGCATTTAACACAATAGTTCTTATATATTGTGTATTGTCACTCACATGCAGGATGCTCGCCCATCACTAAAGTGGGGATGTTCCCGCGCCTGTCAAAAGGTCAATGACTGTCTCGCGGCAACTTCCGCACACATCAATCCTTATCGTCTGCTATGTATAGATCTTCTTTTTCATCTTATCAAGAGCAAGCTATTTCAGGAATGCCTTCAACAGAACCATAGACATTCAAATTGCGAAGGTATAAACAAAGCAAACAAACGTAGTGCTAAACAACATCTGTCCAATACCTACCTTAAACGCAGGAAACGGAAACGGTTAAACAATAAGATTGTACGATACACAGGGATGGGTTAGCAAAATAATTTGACTACTCAGAGCGCTTGTCACTGCTTTTAGTTTCCAATCGAAAGAATCACAGTTGAAACCATACACCGATATCTAGAATGTCAAAACAACATCTGTCCAATACCTACCTTAAACGCAGGAAACGGAAACGGTTAAACAATAAGATTGTACGATACACAGGGATGGGTTAGCAAAATAATTTGACTACTCAGAGCGCTTGTCACTGCTTTTAGTTTCCAATCGAAAGAATCACAGTTGAAACCATACACCGATATCTAGAATGTCAAAACAAACTACACGCAAAGTGGTCACAGATTCAGTATTTCGGCGTTGTTTACCTGAAAATGAAGACGGAATGAGATACGGAGCGGGATAACAGAGAAAGACGGACAGGGAAGATGGACAGAGAATAGAATTCAATAATCTGGACACATGATGTGTCGAAAAGAGAAAGAAGCCTTAGGAGCCGTCACAAGGGAGTATTCCAATTTCTCTTCTCAATGGTTACACAGGGGAGTACTGATTAACCCAGTTATTATCCCGTCATCGGTAGACGCTTCGTCACCTTGTGTGCGTCCCACAGCGCAGGCTACCCCCATTGCTGTCTGTCATTAAACCTTATTCCACCCACGTCCGTATTCATAGAAAACGGGCAGAGTGCATTGTTACCATCTCGAGCTACGAAAGAACGGCAACGAATTGCCAACTTTCCGCAACACGAATAAGAAGAGTACTCTTCTATTAAAGTGATTCGTCACACCTCTTGACTTTTGAATTAATGATTCTTCTATCCAAGGGATTGTTTAACATAGAGGTAGCAAAATATAAAAAAAAGGAGCAACGTTAATGTCAGAACTGCATAATGATGTTAATTCTTTTTTTTTAAATGAAACTCTAAAACATCAAAAGCTTGTTAGGAATGCTTTATCTATTCAGATACCAATATCACAGATATCACAAGGTTCTCATTTTCTAACACAACAATCCAGTGAAAATAGAAAGTGAGATAAATCCGGTCACTCATAGTTTTTTGTGTATTTAATGGTATTTAAGTACAAACAACAATGTTCTTTCCCTGATCTTTTAGAGCTTCTTCATTATTCAAAATAACAGAGACACTGGTACAATGTAGGAAGTTCAAATGGATGCATTGTTATGAAATGCTTTTAAGGCAGCCGAATCGTTCAGTTAATGTTCGTTTCGGTTTTCCTCACATTGCAGCTGTATGAATTTCATGTGGGTGTGGCATGGATCTTAACTGGTTAAGAAATACCAATTTATCTGCTGTCGCTCTACCTTCCCACTCGTCCTCTTCCCGTCCTCTTTCCCATATTCTTCTCCTTTTCTTTTTATTCTATTAAAGTTTCTCTTCTCGGGTTGGAGTCCCTAGGACAATTTTGAAGACCTTTAACGCCACTGCCTTAAAATGTTTTCAGCTTGACGTTTTGTACAATGATGAAGCGAGAAAGATAGCGAACAGCCTATTTCCGGGGAAAAAAATCGTTTCTTAATTATATTACCATCATTATGCAGTTCTTTTACTATACAGCGTGTGTGTTTGTGTGTGTGCGCGCGTGCTTTTTCAGCTACTACAATGTTAATTGATGTCTTAAATCCATCTATCCTTGTATTTGCTCTTTCCCGTATCTCATACTCTCACCCAATGTCTCCATTTCTCTGTAAGTTGCTTTCGTACTAGCGCGCTTCTTTCATTATTTTAAATAATCACCCATTTCCCTCAACTCAACTACGCGGACGTGATGAAAACGATACGATATCGCCGATCGAGTGGATAGCTGAGTCAAAGCTTCACGAAAGATCAATCCCAGAAGATGGACCACTCAGTCACACTTTTTAGTCACCTGCCATGAAATATGAATCAGTCACAAATTCGCAGGCAATACAAAGAACTTAACAAACAAACAAACAATATCAACAGAAGGAAGACAAAATTTCTAAACGAAGTTTCTCCGTATCGCGTGATTATATCACGTGATAGATCACAGCTGAAATGGCATCATAATTCCTGCATCGAATTGCTGCACGGAGATTACGTCATGACTTTTCCCGTAAACCAGAGCAATGTCGAGTATAAACAGGTTGCTTTATGCAGGGGGTTGATAAAAGGAATTAGCATTAAAAACATGACTGTCTGCTGTTGCCAAAATCAGTCGGGTTTCCTTTTTCGTTCCATAATGCCCCCCCCCCCCCTCTGCCATTAATATAATGATATCACGAGCAGGATTATGATTATATCTCACACGTATGTATTATACATTAGACACATAGAGACAGACAGACAAACAAACAGACAGAAGCAGAGACAGAAAGGGAGTTAGTAGGGAGGGATAAAGACTAGAAGAACGACAGTCTAATTCATCAAAGTCTCTTCAAAGTTCCTCCAGAGTCCCAATTTCTTCGCACTTTTTCATGAGGGCAGTGAACGCATGAAAAGAAGTCACCGTCGAAGGTAAAGGTAGCTTGTACCTTATTGCTCGTACGAAGCATACTACGTGCTCAGTGGTGGATCCAGGCGGAGCCCACTGGGCGCCCCCCCCCCCCTTTATTTTTCAATAAAAACAAAGGAAATAAAAAGAGCAAAATGGGGGGGGGGGGGGGGGTGTGTGCGCCCCCTTTAGTTTTGTAAAGGCGCCCCTCCCCCCCCCCCCCCCCCCCTTAACGGAATTCCTGCATCCGCCCCCGGTGCTAGAGCCCTTTCATCAATTCCATGCATTCATCCACTCCCCTCACCCCCCCCCCCCCATCCAAGCCCGACACAGCTATCAGATTCATTACGCAAAAATTGATGCCCCACATATTGTACGTTACATAAATACCTTGCAATATCAACAAGCAGATATGTCTTTGACACAAGAGGTGTATGGGAAAGAAAAACTGCAACTGCCATCAGAGAGGAACCGTGCAAGTCATTCTGATTGGTTGCACGAATGTTCCCTGCTGCTTCGGGGGAAAGACGTGCTCTGCAACAGTCGCGTGCAAGCTGCGATCCTGACATTGATGTATATCGTGGATTGCCGTTAGTTGACAAGTTTTATGTTAGTATGAAAATCGGGTTGTTTTCAATGGTATCGTAGAGATAAAAATGATATAATGCTTTGTGGAAACAAACGCAAAATGATACGCTCCTGATTCATTGGTCTTGTTAAAAGCAAACAGATAAAATGACTTTAGTTTCTGTAATGACATCTTTAACATTTTTCTTCTTTATGCTGCAAGATTTTTCGCTGAGAAATAAACGCATGTTGTTTGAGCACTACGTATTTTATCCTGTGGAAGACTAGTTGGTATACTCAGGCAGTTGTCTACGGCAAATGTGTGGTAAACTGCAGTAGAATTAACTCGTCCTCATCGGGTTGAATTCTTTGAATGCCATGTCTGAATTCACGCATACAAATAATGATTTCGTCTTGAATATCCAGATGATTTCGTATCATTTCCCAGGTAACCATATTTCTGGATGCTCATCGTATCGACTAATTGACGAAGGAGTGAAAGTACACCCTAACTACAAATCTAAACACACTGATTCGTTCACATCCGTCTTCATGACGAGTTGAGTAATTGTTAAATTCCCGTAAGTTATTAAGTTTATAAAGAAGCGGCCATAGTAGAGGTAGATGATGTTTCTGACTGTGAGGAACTTAACAAGAGAGGAGAGAGGAAGAGAGAGTGTGAGGGAGAGAGAGAGAGAGAGGGAGAGAGAGAGAGATGGGGCAGGTACACTATTAGCTGATTAGGCTCACGGGGTTCTATGTATAGGAGACAAGGGCTCGTGCTTGTTCCACCGATATTGGAAATCAGGATTAATGACTTTTCAACGAGTGTGGGACTATGGGGGTGAGGGCGTCAGAGAAAAAGAATCGGTTTGATGATTTGAAACCGAGGGAGGGGAGCAAGGAAGTCATAACATGACAAACCCTGGTTTACAAAAATTATCATATGAAGGCATTGACTGGATTGAGGTATGTGTTGTCAGCTGTTGGAGTGATTTATTGTTGTACCATCAGTATCAGACGATATAGGACTCGCATCGTTTCGAGTTCATGGCAGAGTGAAGAAGGCGATCTTCTTCTTTTTTTTTCCCTTTGTTTTTCTTCAGCCGAAGGGCCTGAAGGAATTCATCAAACATCAGATCACGCAGAAAAAGATATCAATTTTCCCAAGTTTCTTCTATCTCTGTTTCCTTTTTTTTTCCGAGGGGAGGGGGCGTAAGGACAAATATCGTAAAGTCCTTACATTATGGGGAGATCAATCATAAAAACGATCACTCACATAGGTGGTTGTCTCACATATACTCACATACATCTTAGTCGCATAGACTCCCGTTAGTTGCAAGCAAGTGTATTATACATTCTATGCACAAATCACGACGAGACCGACTTGTCCACTATGTTTGTGCATTTTACATCTTTATTCTTTTTCAACTTTATGGTATATCCTGTGTATGGCAAAACGAATTCAACAGACCGTACCAAACGATATGCAATATGACTATGCTTTCCAGACTTAACCTGCAGTGCATACACTGAAGTGGGTCAAAATACGCTTGGGTGTGTACTCAATTTGGGATGATTTGCCGTCTGATCAGGTACTTGCATCAATAATGATCGTACCAGGTGATCGTTTAGCGTCGATCGATTGCCAACCTGGGTGACCAATTGTCCACAAAATCGCCTCGACATTTTCTGGTAAACGATTCATTAAAACGTATGTCATATCCTCGTGGCTGTTTGCACGTGTTCGTCCATGCACCATACCTGCCATATAAACCCCAAAACAACATACAATCCAGGACATGTCATAAACAACAAGAAGATATTGCAAAGACTCAGTGATTTCACAGATTTCGTTATCCATGGATGATGCTGATTATAAACTATTGTGTAGCAAGTTACATTAGCAGACGAAGAATGTCCGCAAGCCCTACACTGCACAATGGTACGTCATCTTCTGTGACACGACAGACAGGGTACTTTCGAGTTTCGGTATTTTTATCTCGTTATCAATAGAAGCCAGGCATTTCAAGTATATTGACGTGATCTAGAAAATAAGCAACTACAGGTAACACGGACGATTAGTGCTGTGAAAAAAGACACCATGGTGTACTGACCACGATCCACTCCACTCCGTAACCGAAAAATGCACCAGCTACCTCTATCCTATATGCAACTCAGTATCACAATACCAAATAAGTATACGACCACAATGTGGACCTACAACTTACGATTATTATTATTATTATTATTGTTATTATTATTATTATTATTATTATTATTATTATTATTATTATTATTATTATTATTATTATTATTATCATAATTATTAATATTATTATTATTATTATTATTACCATAGAAGACGAGTGAGTTTAAGATGATTACAAATGACTGTTCAGATCATAATCTGAGATACAGACACATAGTGAGGCAACTCTGTAGAGTGAAAGAGATTCAGTTCTTTCTTCTTATTTGTTTGGTTGTCTGTCTGCGTTTTGCTTTCTCGAAAATCACCGTCGATTATCCACGGCACGGACTCGGCATGATTTGAACCTGAACTGAATTAACAAAAAGCAAGGAGATCAATAGATATGAAAACATATAAACTATTTCAATAAAATGTATTTATGAAGTGAATAATTCTTCGATCGAATTCATTTGACACAGGTCTAGGAGAGTACTAGGATATAGTTATCAGGGTTGAACTACTGAATGGTTCTTACACCTATGCACAAAATCGAACGTGATTTTAAACATGGTTGCTCGCATTGACGATACCATACTACTCAAAAAACGCAAACATAGCGCCTCCTTTTGAAATGGAAAAGTCAAGAAAAAAAAAAAAGGTGCTTCCGAGGCATGACTTTTCGATGACATGCGAATGGCCGTCAATGAATGCGGGGCGGACTGATCGATGAGGTGTATTAACGATCGACTCAGGTCACGATCAAGAATCCCACATCAGTCAGAATTGGTAATATCCTATCGCGATCCCCGCTGTGGTATCTTCCAGTTAGACTTTATCTCAGTCGTTTGATGGCGATTTGTTTCGTGAAAAAAAAAAAAATCTATATTGAATGATCATGACGTTTCACTGGGAAATCAATAAACATTTCCAGAGTGATCATGACAATCAGTTTAAACTGATATTCTTTGGCTGTTTAGTTCCCTCTCTTAATATACACACGCATACATCCATTGGTATAAAACGTTAGCACACACAGGACAATTTAAAATAGGAACAATATAGATGAATTGAACTAAAGCAGAAGTTATACAGATTATAGCTTTGTGAAGTGGACATGATTTTGATGCTCATGGTAAACGTTGTAACGGTTTTATAATGTCATTCGATCAAAGATAACGTAATGTATTGATTCTTACATGACAATTCCACCGAAGAAGCATGGTGATATGTAATGAAGGGGAGTCGAAAGGTCAAACACATCATGATAAACTCAACGTTTAGTGTTAAGCTGAACGGTATAATGTCAAAACTTTCTGTCCTTACTATTCTTATAATGCAGCTCCGTGCTTACCTCTGTGAAATTTGAGTTACATCATGTTACACTAGTTTATATCAGTCATGTCTGTGGCATTTACTTCATTCGTCATCAGTCTAAAGAGAAGCATAAGCCAAAATTCGTGAGCATAAAGCAGAGTACAAATTAAAGTGACATATTCAATATCAGGGGAGTACATAGTGTGATCACCATTAGATGTTTGGAAATTTCTGCTGAAGATAAATGAATTATTGTCTGGATATTGCTGAAATACCCCCATTGATATCTTATTTTAATGACGTATTATTTTCGTACTATTTAGATATTGTTGACAATATGCTTTTACCATAACATTAAATACATATTTGATTTAACATTTAAAAGATATGCATATTATTTACCGAGGGATCCACGTCTTCAAGATATGCTTTTTAAAAAGATCACTCTTTTTCATCACTTTAGTTACTTCTTAATGTCATTCGGCAAAGTATAGGGCCTACATTGTTATTGTCTTTTCATTTCACTATGTTCTACTTACCTTATTCTCTGTTATTAAATGAAGTGAAACATATGTTTTGTCGAAAAATGAAATAAACTTTGAATTCAATTGAATTGAATTGCTTGTTTAAATTACTATAAATTTATTTGCATGTACATCAAGAACTATTCTTTATAGTGTATACTTTTGTATACTTTGTATACTTTGTACTCTGATTTTTTTTTTGATGATAGAAAAAAATTAAAAATTGAATTGAAAAAGGATTGACAACACTTGTATTTGCTATAGGAATTCGCTTCTCCATGAAAAGAAATTGTCAAGTATCTTTATCATTTCGTGTGTTTTTCTCCTCTCATTGTAGTTTTGCATTTTTGTCTCCGTCTTTTACTTTCTCTTTGCTTACGACAAAGTAATCCAAAATATTTCTATCATTCTGTAATTTGGGTCTCCAAAATTATATTTTGTTACAGTTGTTGTTGTTATGCAAGATAATTATGTTTTGTTAAAAATGTGACATAAGCGAGTGACGGCTGTAGGCGGTATTCTGTTCTTGTTTTTGTTTCCAGACAGAGCATAATTTCAAAGCACGTCAACATTATCTTTGATATACATGTAAGTCAACCAATAAGTAATTGGTATCACCTCTGGAGCAGACATGCTTCTTGAAAAATTACAAATTTCTCAAACCAGAAATGGCATTAAAATTCATGCCTCTCGCACTGATTACCACTCTCGTCGTTTTCACATTTCTCCACGTGGTTGTCATGGCAACCATGATACTTTCAAATATCTTTGATGACAGGATGAATTTCATTACCGCGCAAAACTCCTGGTCAATGCATTTTAAAGAGTCCCACCAATAAGTTGATGATCAAGGGAACAACTATGAATTTGAAATCACATGGTTGCGTCATTTTGTCTCTAGATGAAATATAGTCCCTTTTACAACCCTTTTAATGGTATCCTTCTCTAAGAAAGGGGGGGGGGGGTTGTTGATACGCCCTCACGCGACGAGGCATATGACTGAACATGAATCTCAAACACGACGTTTAAAACCGCAAGAGAATTTCCTACGATTTTTCCCCTATAAACTTGCATATTATATACACTGCTACACAGCTCAGACAATTGCAGAATTTTGCTATCTGTTGATTCCACAGGCACTTTGACATTTCAATAATTGAATTTGCAATAACAAGTAATGTTTGTAGAGATAGCCACGTTCTCTCCGCTTGGGCTCTGTATCTGTTGTATGTCAAAAAGCTCTACGATTGCACGAATGTACTATATGCAGCCAGACGCAATTAGCTGGGTAACACTTCATAAATCTCCAATGCATATTGATACTCTGATTGCAAGGAAGTTGACGAAGTATAATTCAAGAATACGCTGCATAGTTCTTTTTTATCTTCGTACTTCTTTCCGTAGAAGTACGGCTTAAGTAATGGAATGCATAACAGAGTTGGGGAGCATTATTTTCGAACTTTTCAAAGGAAGTGACTTAGGTATGGTGTGTATTGGCATACATTCTTTTCGACAGCATACGCGGCCTGCTTGATTTCTATGTCTTGATTTATTCCATTCTGTTTTGCTTTGATTATTCATTTCATAATTCATAAGTAGTATGACGTCAGCGGAAAGTTATTTGTTATACCAGAATGATGCGAAATAAAGCAAGAGTTCAGCATTTATCATAAAAAAATAAAACAAATGCTAAGTTAAAGGTCACTGACAATAATTCGATCCGGTTCGGCGCAGCACAGGTAATCATAGATAACTCTATATAGGCATGTATATTTAGCTTAACACACTTATATCTGATTTCCTAACAAGATAAACAAAATATTCATATTGGTAGTGTTCAAATAAGTTAACATCTCATTGTCCCCGATATATTTGGGGCGGATCCAGGTAAAAACATCACTTTGCCGAGAATAGCTTATTTGAAATCATTATAGGGCTCACAAAGGACCAGTTTCAAAAAGCACCCGAAATAATCCAAAGTAGGTTTTAGAAACTGCTGCTTTTTTAAGCAATCCGTCGTCAGTACCATGTCAGTTGCCGTGGTAACTGAACTCTTTGTGACTTGCAACCAATCTCGGGACGTTCCCTTTATTGACACGAGACAGAGTGGTGGCCTACGTCATCCAAACAAGAGAAGTCGGTAATGAGCTCAGGCTGTGTAACTCAATTACACGATGTACAATCTAATATAGATCGGGTCTTTGAGCTGTGCTGAATAGAATCATGCAAAATTTATCATCAATCGTCCGTGGAAACAGATCCAGAACGACTGATGGAAGATAGTGAAAAACGTCTGGAATCAGGACAAATGAAATGGGGAAAACTGATGAACTAATGGCATGCGTGACAGCGAGCAAAACAAACGATATGATTGTTTGAAAGGCAGACAGACAGAGGTCGCATTTTCTTTTCTTAATTCCCTCTTTTCTAGTTTCCCGCACTCTTTGTAGTTTTAAGTTCTTTATCCCCTCTTTCCTCTTCCTTGTGAGTTACCCACATAGTACAAGCACAGTCTTTTGAGTGGGTACCTCCACTCTTTTTTCACAGAATGTATGAATTATGCCTCATTTTATAATGACTACAGACAAGAACGTTATTCTTTATAACCTGTGCATCATTCCATAAAATGCTTGTCAAATTTACATGTTTTTTTTTTTTTTACATTCTGTTGAAAGAATTGAAAATAAAGTTTGAATTGAATTGAGTTGAATATAGTAATATCATAAAAAATACGCAAAATGAGCGGAAAAGGTATAGACAAGAAAATAAAAGGCTGGTCCCGGGGCTCTGTCGCTAGTCTGAGCGGAATAGTATTTGCATAACGGCGAAGTCCTGTTACTTGCCTGTATGACATGATTATTCCGAGACAGCATCACGACAGACTCTTGCAATGATGTGTTGCCATGACAATGACGGATTAGACAGCCGTTTCTGTGCCGTGTTTGGTGAATCTTACATACTCATCAAATATCTTGGTCAGCTCAAGATACCGCCTCAAAGGAGAGTATCTTCTTGAATTAATCAGAATATTATCCCTTTCCCCCTACGGATTCTTACTTAGGAAAGGTGCAGATCTTATTGTCTTCATTTTTGTGTAGGTATATAAGTTAACCCTTTTTGTGCTAGGGGACTTTGGACAGTGTGTATGATGCTATGGGGTTTTCTTTGCCAACCGGCACTCAAAGCATACAAAGGGTTAAACACAATCATGGTATTTCCTCTGTCAGTTTGGACACGCATGTAATATAACGCAGTTATAGATATGTTAATGCATAGATATAGATATAGATAAAGATATAGATATAGATATAGATATAGATATAGATATAGATATAGATATAGATATAGATATAGATATAGATATAGATATAGATATAGATATAGATATAGATATAGATATAGATATAGATATAGATATAGATATAGATATAGATATAGATATAGATATAGATATAGATATAGATATAGATATAGACATAGATATAGATATAGATATAGATATAGATATAGATATAGATATAGATATAGATATAGATATAGATATAGGTGTAGATATGAGTAATTTATGTTTGTTTAAAGTGATAATACATCCAAACTTTCAAATTTTCGCTAGCAAAGCCAGATCCGCACTGTGACTAGGGATTGTCACTCAGCTGTCTGATTATGACATTAGAGCTAGGTGTCTCAAGCTGTAGCTGTCTCTCGTCCCAGCAATATACACAGCACACGTTTTAATCTGGCGAAGCGCTTTGAAAGCACTTAGAAGCAAGAAGCCCTGTGTTTATGTTACAAGCATTTATCTCAACATTTTCAACAGGACGAGGAGTGTCCAGTGGCAGTGGTAGAGACCTAGACGCGGAAGTCGGGTCAGTACGGCGCAAATTCGTATCGAGTGACCCCTTCCCTGGCGGAAAGTAAGTACTATGTGCTTGGAGTTACAGGGTACAGTGTCTCGCAGCTTCAAGGAAAAACGCACAATTGATAATAACACCCCGTCTGTTAAGATCACCACGTGTTGAGTGCACGTGGTTCCTATATTGCAGCTCTGCGGCAAACACCTGTTACCTAAAAAAAAAAGTATTCAGATTTGCAGCGGGACATTAAAAAAGTTTAAGCGTGTAAAAAGCTCACATTTTAATCTAACGCCTGATTCAACTTAATATTACAACGGTCGCACAAGAACACGTGACTCCATTTCGTAAAGTGATGTGTGATATCAACCACAATAGACATGTTCAGCAAAATCAGAGTGCATAGTTTAAACAGTTTAAACAACCCGACACTGGTTTGCGAATTATTATGAATAAATAAACGATACTTCGGATTTAAGATGGAAACACTATTTGCAAAGCTCTCCGGTTTTCTTGAAAGAATAACAACAACCAAAAAAAAAAAAAGAAAGAGAGATTTACCATGACATTAAAATCAAATGTGAACTACACGTTGGCTTCTCTTTGTCAAATAAACAAAGACAGTAGATATCTTTGCTTTTAAAATGGCGCATCTTATTCAGAAATCGCCTCACGCAGACATTATGTTGCAAAGAATATGGGTTCCTGCAAAAGAACTCGCTCACTATTACCAGGCACCCAACTGTTCTAACGATATAATATATCACGTTTAAACCCGTAAAAGAGGTGAAAATTGCCCCTGTAGTAAGGAGGCACTTTATGGAGCATGGTAAATATACATTGTCGCGTCGGGCGATTCAAATCAGAGCTTAAAGGAAACACGTACAACCTTTTTGTTGGTGCCTCAGAAGTAAAAGGTCGTAGTAAAGCTTAAAGACTGATAAAGGCTCTTTATGTTTTGGACACCTAATACACTCTCTAACAAAATGAAAACAGACAATTTGAAATATGTACTGTTTTGTATACTCTTTACTAGATACGTGAGGGTTGACTCCAATGGTATTTATCAGTGAAAATGTAGCAGAATTTTTGATGGTTTACCAACAAAATACCCTTTTTTTTTCAGAGTTAATTAGTCATGTCCGCAGGTTTCGAGAAATATCGGAATAAGAGTAGGAAGAAGCCATTTTTCTCTACTCAGTAAAATTCGAATGGGCGAGACGCAGCGATGACCCGATACACCTCATGGATTCCCAGTAGTGTCAGGTGTTGAAAGTTGATACGCTACCATCAGCATTCTGCATCTTTTTTTATTCTACATGTGAAAAAAATATATACAGCATATGCTGCTTATTTCAGGAAAGGAAGGTTTGATTTCGCCTTTATTATCAAAGAGAGAGAGAGAGGGAGAGAGAGGGAGAGAGAGAGAGATTAAAATGAGAAATAACAAAAATAAGAGGGAGATTGATAGAGATAAAGAGGGGAGAGGGAGAGAGAGAGAGAGATAGGGAGATGGCAAGAGAGAAAGTTGATGAACTTAGCGCTTCACTCCTGTGACTTTGCCGCCAACGAAATCGGCACGCTTCATTAGACGCCAGAAGGGGGTGGGCATCGTCGCCTCTGGAGGGATATACGTCACATAAAAATTATCAAAGCTTGAACGCATCCAGACACCAATGTTGGCTTGCGAAAAAAAAAAATGCTAGTCATTTTTTTTTCTCCTACAGAAATGCCTTCAGTATGGAGAGAAGAGAAAGTAACAGTACCTGAAAAAACAACAGATTTTTGGATTTTTTTTATCGATAATTGTATCTTTCTCTCTTCTGGAGTAGGAAGGGAGTGTTCTTTAAATGAAGAGTTCGATCCCAGAATAGGTTAAGCGTCATTCATAAAACGTTTTGAAATAAGTCCAATCTCACATAGAGCAGAATAAAGGTTTTCTAATGATACCTCACTTGTTACATAACAAGGAATAATCTTTATAACCTTACGACCAGAAATCCTCAATATTTTTTGTATTATTTTTTGTTTTTAGCGGGTTTCATCGAAAATAATTATCTCAAACTGACAAGAATGGAGTTAGTTCGTTTTGCGGAGAAACTCTTCAAATAATGACGTAAAAATTTGCGCTCTTGCATGCGATCATGTTATATTATAATCATAATTTGTATATCTTTTAGTCATGCATCAAAGTATATGCACTCTGTCTGCTGTTTGTTTGAATCCGGAACCCCCCCCCCCCCCCCAAAAAAAAAAAAAAAAAAAGAATGATGTCCAACAAAATGTAATCATATGACGATTAAAAAAACAAGAACAATGAAAGGAGATGTGTAAGAAAGCAAAATTTCTTGATGCACTTTTAAATATTTTAAACAAGTCATACCCTAAAGCGAAGATTGATTCTTTTACTTTTGTGTTCCGAGTTGGAGCATTCCCATTCATGTTTTAGGGATTGTTTCTCTCCTGCGTTCAAGAATTTCGTACCGAGTGAAACATTTACCGCCATACATATTGATCACAATAAGAATACCGTCCTACAGAAATTTGTAGAGCAGTCATGAGCGTTTTTCCTCGTAACATTCTAAACACTTAACTTGTCCTTCCGAATGGAGGTTATGGGTACTTTTTAAGGTACTCGTGTGTTGAAGGAGGGGGCTACAAATTAAAATAACAACTTCGAGAGATAACAGATTTACATAATTCTCTCTTTTCGTTCAGACGAATTACATCTGGGCAAACAAAGTCTAACTGCCTGGGAGTAAGAAGAGAAATATATAATATCTGAAACTAATTTCAGAGGAATTTAGACGGCAATTACAAGCTAATTCATCTAATAAAAATGTTCATTTGATTTCCGCCATGTAGCGAATTTAGTAGATACCGAAATGAAAGCAGACAACGAATTCAGAAAATGTAAAATACAGGGCAGAGATTCTTATGTAGACATATTCATGTGCCTTGATATATGTAATTTGAAATTTGTTACTAGTAATAGATAGATAAAATATGTAATATAACATGGGCCCACACACTCATATATCTCTATCTTTCTCTATATCTATTTATCTACATGTATCTATCTTTCTATCTATGCATCTATGTATCTATGTATCTATCTATCTATCTATCCATCTTTATGTATACATATATAAAAAATAGAACAGCATGTCAATCTCATGCTGTCAATATAATAGTATATATATACATATTCGGGCGTAATGACATCACACTGTTGGATGCTAGTAATCATAAACGACGACGACGACAAAAATACATTTATAGATTTGAGATTTCACAGCTTTGTGACCAATGAAGATGAGAATTCAGGCGAAGACAACTCTGCCAAAGAGTTGATCCTGTAAAAACATGGGACATGGGTAGAAGAATTGAATCGTAGGTCGTCAAATTTACGTCACCGTATCGTACAATCATGTCAAATAACGCTTTACTAACCTCCCTCAAGTCATTGACTCAACGTGCGTGAACAATTTACTGAATAAATCAGCAACTCAGCAAGACGAATGTCATCCATGAATTTCAATAAACCAGGAATATTTCACGGCATTTATGTCAATAAACGAAAGTTTCCTACCATAAACATGATCAAATATGACCAAACACACGTACACACACACAATATGTATGTATGTATGTATATATATATATATATATATATATATATATATATATATATATATATATATATATGCATATACATATAATACACACATACACACACACATGGAGAGAGAGAAAGAGAATGATTAATACAGCGAGAATCAAATTGCCTACCACACAGGCATCTCCCTATAGAGAATGATAGAGTATGGGGCTTTTTTTTTTTTTTTGTCTGAACTGCTCTATTCATCCCACCTGTCTTGCAATATGTCACAGGAATGTGAAGGGGGAGGGGGATAGCTGGCTTCATGCAGTCATAGACTTTGTGGCGCCACCGCTGACCGGACGCTAAATTATCTTTCCCACATAAGTTCCGGACCCCGTGAGAGAATGTATGAATATTCATTAGACCGTATGGCGTAATCATTAACAAGACGCTGTAACAATGGAAAAAGAACGTCTGCTTGCAGCGATATCTCGTGTGGCAAATGGTGTACGTTCAGACTCATACACTCGAGGTCCCAGGTTCGAGTCCCACTTTTTGCTTCTTCTTTTTTTTTTTTTTTTGGGGGGGGGTACTACATTTCTTAATTAAATTACTGAACTTTTAAAATTTTCAACACACCGAAAGTATTGCATATAATACAAATAGTATCTCACATTATATTGCCGTTTATTCCGTCAATAAATTGAAGTTTTGAGACTTGGGGTCCGGAACTTATGCGGGAAAAATAATTTCGCTGACCGGACCGTATAATTTGGAGTCTTAGAAAATTTGCTACATCACCTGGAGTGGAGTTGAACATGGCTATGAAATAAAAGTGCAATAGCAAAAAGAAATTAAATTGAGATTTTTTTTCCTCAAATATTCTTCTTTTTTTAAAAGGGGACAATGATAGAAATCGCTTCAAAGACGAAATGATAATTAGAGGAGAAGAATGAGAAACTGAATGAGGTTTTCAAAGTTAGGCCTCAAATTTTCAATACGTTTAATGATACAAGTATATTATGTCAAGTTGTCTGTTAACCATATACACTCGTAAGATAATCCTGCAGTTCTTGAAATGATATAAAAGTCACATGTTCACAAAACATTTATTTTTCGTCATTTTAGTCTTATTTTGAGTCTTCAAACCGGTACCAGAAATGATAACAATTCCCGAGCGAAAGTTTTTTTATTATTCTTAAGTACTTCCACTATGTCTAATTTTGTCATTCAGAAGCCCGAAATTGTGCAGTAGCATTAAAATATTTCTGAATGAATCCAGTATACGATTTTGTTTCTAAATCTTACATTCCTTTTCAAACTGAGAATAAAAAGTAGTCAAATTACAGACACCCTCTATTCGCCTTCAAAGAATGATAACGTGTCCGTGACCTTCAAATATCCCGATCATACCCCGATACATCTATATTTAGGGCAATTCCACAAGAGAATTCATGCACCTGCTGGCCAGAACACTCGCATTCATCTGGGTTTGAAGCGTACATCCGGGATAGTGTATTCATCCCAATCGGGTATTGTGACGAAAGAGTTTAAGTTCAATACTGGATATGTCTTTATAATCTCTGACGAGAATATTATATAATATAATCTCATCATTAACATGAATGGTGATAGTGTTCAGATTATATTTCTGATTTTATTGTTAGTCTTTAATGCAGAAACAACAGTAATCTCTTAACCGTCGTGATTATTTTATCGAAAGATATAAGATATGCATCCTGCACCACACAAAGCAGACTGAATCGCTGAAATAGGAGTAGGATAGCCTGGAAGAAGGATAGTCCAATATCTTTGTCTATAAGTGTTTGATGCTCAATCGTTGTGTATATCAAAATGTTCTGTATTAACGCACCCGACCCAAAATTATGAATAGCAGACCTTAATTAAAAAGAGGTGGTGATTTATTGAATGACCAGTCAACCACATGGATTCACATTGCGTCTAATGATCGAATCTGAGCTTGTTCGTGGGCTTATTAGTCTCAATGGATTGCCGCTCGAATACTGCAGAGAATCATTGCTCCTAAAACGTGCCTGAGAGGGACTGCGAATTGAGAACAGAATGAAAGCAACGATTGCTCTTGTAAAGAAATCACAAGAAGAGTACACATGTTATGCAAACAAACAAACACAGCACAAACACACATACACCCACGCTGTCAAGTATACAATAGCTTTAATTGTTATTATCTATCATGAGTAGAAGGAACACTTGACATCTACAAATGCTCTCTTCTCACAGCACAACTTGGTTTATATCACACTGACGGAGACTACAGGGCTCCAAGAGACGTGCCTCAGACGTGATAATAGACTTCTTCATGGGGTGATTACGGATGCGTGCCCTTTAATTAAGAACTGTTGCTTGCCCTCGTCAATCACTGTCTATTCTTTAATTAGGAGATAATGGTAAAATCGGTCTGACCTGTTCGTCAGGGAGGCGTTCTTTCATCCTCGACCGAAAACAAAGCCGTCTTTAAAGGCCTTTCGCAGCAGATAGTTTGATAGTTTGATCGTGAACTGTACTCATACTTTCATACTTGATTCTTGATTATGAATTATGTGTGTATAATAATGCTTATATATAAAAAATGACAGCAAAGGACTTAACCACAACATGGCGGGGCGGTGCAAGGACAGTTAATAAAATTGGCAGCAATTGTTTTTTGCTAAAAAACTTGTTGTAATTATGTATGTTTTGTACTTATTAACATGTTGAGAATATTTTGGAATGTATAATATTGAAGGTTAGTTAAGTTTAGTATGATCCAATATTCAGGTTGATTTTGTTTATACGTTGTTGTCATTAACTGTGTAGATCCTGAAGAAGGGCATTTCTCCCGAAAGCTTGAATAAAGGGGTGCAAGCCAACATCAGCCACGTCTATGTGAAAGTTTTGCAGCCAATCATAAATAAATAAATAAATAGATAGATAAATAAATAAATAAATGTAAATATATACACACACACACACATATTTATATATATATATATATATATATATATATATATACATATATATCATATATATATATATACATACTTGTATTCATATCGCATTACTAAATGTAGGCAAATTGTAGAATTGCATAATTATCAATCAATAAATGATCACCACTACCATACTTTAGTGATGGGTTCAATGACATTTGCTCCTGCGGCAATTGCTCCTATGAAATATCTGCACGGTAAATACCTACAAACATAACCCTAACTCTTATCCTAATCATCACATCAAACTAAACATACAACTATCACAACCCTAGCCCTACGTCGTTGCAGAAAATAAGATCGGAGCAATTGTCTCAGGAGTTAATGTCGTGTCACCATAGTGATGATGTATATTATAAATATGAAGCTATGATATTTTACTATATTGCTTGTGATTATGTAATAGCTTAACGACTGAGGTGGGATTACTACTGAAATTGAACACGAGAGCTTTAACTACAAAATGTATTAAAGTAAGAGGGATAGAGAGACAGACAGACAGATAGAGAAAAGACAATTAGTGATATAGACAGGAAAACAGGAAGACACAGTCATTGTGTGTGTGTGTGTGTGTGTGTGTGTGTGTGTGTGTGTGTGTGTGTGTGCGTGTGTGTGTGTGTGTGTGTGTGATGAAATAGGATTGAGGAATTGAAAAAAACCGCATGCAATGTTTAAACCGCAGATTGGATGAACAAGCTATACGACTTTGAAAGCAGGCGCAAAGCAAACGTTTCTGCAAGTGAAGCATAGATTGAATCAGCGTCTGGCGGGTTTCCGTAAGGTATAGATAGAGCAAAATCAGAAAAACCCTCAAGACTGCTCAAACGACAATAATACAACCATCGATAACACTTTGCTATTAGAAGCATTTTGTGAGTCAGATGTGTGTACTGAGCAGACGTTTTTATTCAACGCTTCATGTCAAACGGAAGTCAGTGACTCTCAACCAACCAATTTCTAACCGCGCCTTTTCTGTCCTATCCAGCGGGTTTTTTTTTTACGTTTTCATTGTCTTACCATTTTGCATTCGCCGTGGGCGTCTTAAAAAGCGCCTTTAAAAATTGTACTGCCAGTGATTTATCCAAAGTAGGATGGTTGAATATTTGACTGATATTATGACTGTTTAAACAATTAACTTCTGAGTAAAAGGGCTTTGAATGTGCGTTAATTCCCGTGCATTACTAACAGATTGGTGGACAGAATATCTGTTTCTCTTTCGCTTGCATTATATCAAAAGACTAAGAACTAATTACCAATCTTTTACATCGAAATTACAACATGCACAGTCCGATTCCTAATCAAGAAATTCCAAGCAATGTTCCCCTTTCCCCCTCGGCCCTATGCACCTCACACCTGCCCCTTGTCTCACCACTTTTTGGTTCTTATATTCTTTATTCAAAATCACCATCATATTCACAATGATTCACAATACAAACAAATAATGATATTATGTAGATTCATGCAAACAAACAAAAAAGACTATACAAAATCTACAAATATGTATGCAGGAGTGTTACAATACAAAATTAGACATAAAAATCTTACAAAAATCTTACAATACAAAATTCACCTTGATCAATTCGATCAAACTCAAAAACCACTGTTTAATCGCACAAAATACACAAATGAAAGGACAGCATGACACAAAAGCCTGCAGTAAACTAAAATGTCATACTTCAATTGATCAAACCAAATCCGTATTTTTTGATATTAAAACACCACACCTGCCCCACGCACCATACGCACCTAACCACACCCGAACCACGCATCTCACCACACCCGTCCACCTGCACATCAGAATAGTTATACGCCGAATGAAATCAGTTTATTGAGAGTTGTTTCCAGCAGGGACGTCATGTTTATAAACAAACACATCTCTAGATGCAATGTGCATGATGTGAATGTGTTCATTTATAATCGTCTTATAGAATTTTGTTAGTCAGTCAAGAAAGATCACACTGAGTTTACTAACTTTCATTCTACTAGATACATGGATATGCGAAACATTTTTTTATTATCCTATTCATTTCCAATTATGTTTTTGCTGTAAAGTTTCGTTTATGACTTTTTTTTTGGCTAAAATAAATGACATAGAATAAAATCAACTTTGTAGCATGCTAAGACTAGGCTGCCACCTAGATATGATGGTATGTAAAAGTCGGAATAATTACAAACATCATTACAATATAGCCGACAAGTTTACTTATTACAAGAAAATTTAAAAAATGCACACAATTTACATACTTGTGCATTTCTTTTAACAAAATGCATTATAGAATAATATCATCCCATACTAGTTTAAAACCTGTATCTTTTTTCTTCCATTCTCTCCTGTTTTCCCAATAACCTTCTTTTTTTTCTCTCTCTCTCTTCCTATTCTCTTAAACAACTCGTCATGTTAACTTTATCTCTTTGTATCTCTGTCTCTGTCTGCCTGCCTGTCTGTCTGTCTGTCTGTATGTCTGTCTGTCTGTCTGTCTGTCTGTCTGTCTCCCTTTCCCTATATCTCTCTTCTAGCGTTGCCTCCCTTTGACTCAGGATTGTTCCTCCAGATATGACAAGGCTACACGAATAATACATCATAACCCTCCATACTGCTTTTTTATGCTGTTCATAATATTTCACAATCTATACGTTTACGCAAACACATTATTGAAATTGCCATCAACAAAGCATATCTAATCAAGTGACATAGAATGTAAAAGTATAATTATAGTGAATGCTCCCCTCCCCTCCCCATTTCAATCATTCAGACTTGATAAAGTACTCTCTTCGTTCAAATAGAGGTATCAATTATTTTGTTGTTGTATCGAGTATTGGGAACATTGCATCGAAGAATTATTTTATCTCACTGACATAAACCATGAAATATTGGGGTCCTTCCTTTATCGTTGTGATATATAGACAGAAAAAAAAGGAAGCGATGTCAGTCCGACTCTCAGCTATTAAAGAGTTCGGGAGCGACCGAGGCCATCGAACTTCTCACTGCTTGGCTAAAATCCACAAATACATATCACCCTCTCGTGCCACTGAGTGAAATTTGCACAGAGTATAGGGCCAGCTCTTAAGGGAATGTGCAATTTACACCTCCAATGTCCAGCTGTAAACAGGAGGATATTTCTGGGGATTTTTTCGCCATGTGGTTTCATGTCATAGGAAGGAGACTTATAGGTCAGACTGGACACATTTAAAGGGAGTCATCATCTTCTCTGAGCCTGCATTATTTGTCTTTGAGTTAAGCTTTAATTATCGATACATAGATTATGAGTGTCTCCAGTTAGTATGCAATGTCAAAGTCGACCTACAGTCTTGTTCCGCACTGGACAGTTAAAAGTGTCCGATGCAACTTCATCAAGTTTTACCAGAGCTTGATGCAGGGTTAGATAAAAAAGAATAATGTCCAATACAAATTAGGTTAAAAATTGAATTTCTCGATTGTTATTTAAAGACGAAGTACTTTTGCTCATTGGCTCTTTAGTGAGTATGCAACTATTTTTTTGTTTCTTGATTTTGGATGCTTCATCATTTATTCTAAAGAAGGGTATTATGTTTGAATTTTCTACATGTGTTGTATGACAAGTTACACAAAATCTTTTAGAAATGAATTAACAGCAAGGAAAGACAAATTAAGAAATACATGCAATGAATGGCAATTAGCAATCCAGAAGCCGCCATCAAACTCAAGCTTCAGCTTAAGATGACAGGCTCCTGCATTTTTTATGTATTAATTCGATTGAATAAGCAATGATTTCCCATTTGTTTTTGTATGATTATAATTCACCTATATAATATTTCATTATTGATACATTATATATGATTATATTCATATTCATTTTGTGTTGGATATAATGTGATTAGTATTGGAAGATTGTTTATTACGTTGTATATATTTGTGAAAAATGGAGAAATAAATCAAATCAAATCAAATCAAATCAATTAATTTCGAAGATAAACCTGGCCTGTGATTGCATTATGTGCAGTTATGGAAGAATACGTATATCGGTATATATTATACTGTATGTAACTGCTATAGAAAATACAGATGGTCGCATTGTTAAGTATAGCTTGAATAATGTTTAAAAAATGGCCGGCCTTGAAAGAGGCATAAGAGTGCTTTTTGAATCACGAATACTGCTTGAGGAGGGAAGGCGTAGTCAAGTGCAAATGAAGTGGTAATTTTGCGTGCACGTACTATAGTGATGATTCACTCGGCCATACGCAGCGCATGGTTATGATACTGATCATTGATGCAACAAAGCTTGATGCCTTAGAATTGAAAGAAATGTAGAAATTTAATTTCCTCTGGACTTTCAAGCAATTGACGGGGGGGGGGGGAGGGGCATGAAACGTGAGATGTATAAAACTCACTTCAAAATCAGATGCATTGTACGCACTACACTTGGGGCGTTGTATATAATAGATAAGACTATTGACTTTAAACGGAGGTCCCGTGTTCGAATTCCACCAAGTGATTATCAATTAGGACAACATTCTTTTACCCACACTGCCCCTCTTCTTAAGTGTCATGGGCATAGTGCTATAGGGTAATGATAATGGCAGGGCTCTTTGACTCTGGCAGAGCAGTGGCAGCACTAAGGAATCAATAAGATGCACATACTGTCAATTCTTATTTACATGAGTACTGGTATATGCGAGAGATTTAAATTAAATACATTTTTATGAAGGGCATAAGGTTGATGGAGGAATGCCGAAATCTTAAGTTGCTATGGCAACAGGTCCACTAAGTTTCGCCCGAAAAAAAAAACAAAAACAGCGCTTCCCTGTGAGATAAGGAGCATGAAATTGATGCTAGTGTTAGTCTTTTCAAAGTATATTGAGGTGGATCTGCAGTATCACTACATTAGAAGTCCTAGACTCAGATTTCAACCTCTAGTTAATTCAAACGTGAAATCTTTCAGTTTGACTATGGCGAGCTATTTTTTTTTTCTTTCTTCAAGTTCTGTAATTTGCACAGTGGGCAACTAAACGACTGTTAAACTTTTCCTAAGGCAGTATCACTGAATACTTCTTTCTTCCTTTCTTTCAGTTTTGTTTTGTTTCTATTGCCCTGAAGCACTTTTTAGTGATGTTCTGCAGCGCTATAAACCCTGGGACAAACGAAACCGCTGACATTTTAGCTGCAGACAATGACAGCCGTTGCGTTCCCGTCATGTACGGTCAGATGACCACAGGAAAACGAAAAATGTGCAGCAGGTGCATCATTCATATCACACTCCTGAGATAAAATGTGGCAAAGACGTGTATTGATATGTGTTTTTCAAGAACTGAGTCTATTTATGATGAAAGGAGAAACATAATGTCCAATTAATTCGTTAACGGCCTGTAAAGAAGAATTGCATTGTCTTCGTCTGCGTAAACAGCTACGATTCAATGACAAATGCAACTGTGTTTTCAAAGTGATCCTCATGCCTCCTTTCCTTCCATACAGAAATAAAAGAAAAGAAAAACACGTTTGCAATGAGTCATTTCCTAATGACGTTCACTGCAAGCCTGTAATAATTACTATAATCATTACGCGATAAATGCGTGATCAGCATACTTACAGCGTCAATTTACGCATTTTCCATTGTCACCGTGTTTGCTACGTGGTGCTCCAAATTACCTGCACTTTCCTTCAGTTTTAGAAAAGAAGAAGAAAACTACAGACCTCGATTAAAACTAAGGACATCAATTGAAAGGAGGTACTAGTAACGCACAGATTTTTTTGAACAGATAGATATGACAATTGTATGCCTTTCGTGCGTTTGTGTATGTGTATGATAGCGTATTATGTGTGTGTGCATGTGTGTGTGTATGTATGTATGTGTGTATGTATGTATGTGTGTACTGGTGTATGTATGTATGTATATGTATGTATGTAGTATGTATGTAAATGGATGCACATGTGCGTGATTCGGGTGCCCAATACCCTTCGTACTCTCAACAAGGGAGGGTCTCTTCTCATTGCTGGAATCTGTAGAGGTGTATTGGCTGGGTGAGTGGTTGGCGGGCAGGTGGTAAAGGAGTACCCCGGTGTTGTCTTACACCTGCACCGCTCCCTCACTAGACCGCACCAGTTCGCTCACCTCGCAAAATGTCAAGGAGGGGAAAAAGGGGAAGGGGGGGGGCGGCTGGCAGCATGTTGCATGTTATTTCATTGTAAAACATTATCATCAAAATTAGTGGATGTTTAGAGTTTTTCCTTGCGCACCTTACGTATTGTCAGAACTTACAGCAGAGACATCTTTACTTCAAAGAGATATTTGGAACCCTTTTCTGTTGACATTTTACAAAATACACAGCCGTCAGATGACATCCATTCCTACATTAAATATTTGCGAGACTCTGAAATACGTAAAGGCCCTATGATATTATAGTATACAAATATTTCACTCACTGTGATAGTTTCAGATAAGGTTTAGATCTTATCGGGAAGATGAACGCGTTGTAGGAGCATGAAACTGAAGGATGATTGAAGTGCTTTGGATGATAACGATGATGATGAAGGTGGTGACGATGGTGATAATGATGGTGATGATAATGATAGTGATGATGGTGATGATGATGGTGATGATGATGTGATGATGATGATGATGATGTTGATGATGATGATGATGAAATGTGAGTTTCTTCAATTTGTCTCCCTCTACAAATTATATTTGTTAAGATCGCAACTGCTGATTTGTAAATTAACAGACATGTCAGAAATCTTTACAAATATAATTTGTAGAGGGAGAAGAATTGAAGAAAGTTACACCTGATCCTTCCCCTCTGAAAAATACCTTTATTTCAAATAACAACATTGTCCTGCTTACAGAGGGAAGACGTGACTCTCTAGGCACTTGTCTTACAAACACAGCTTATCTTTTTCATTTTTTTTTTCACCCAAGAAATGTCAATCATTCATTCGTACACTTGGGCCAAGTGGGAAGGAATGAAGAAAAGACTACATTCGCTCCAGGCGAGGTTCGAACCATCATTTAATATGCTAGAATATTGAGCTGATGTTACTATTCCACAATACCTCTTCATGTTCATCACTTCACTTTAAAAGCGTAAACTTGTATACAAAACGTATAACGTATTACTTCACTTTGTTGAAGTGGAATAAACAGGACAGTAAAACACTGATTATTACTTCCTTTATTGGAAAACAAATAATCAGAATAATAAGTATTCAACTGAATGTTAAGCATGTCTGGGTATTTTTATGATTTTTGTTTTTGTTCGTTTGTCGGATTATTTGCTGCTGTTGTAGAAAGTTTAGATTTGTCTTAACGTTTTTATGACCTCAAATATCTTCGAAAGTATTCTAAAGTAGTATTCCGGTATAGTATTCCGGTAAACGTATAATTTCTACATGAAATTGATTTCAAATGTGAGCAAAATTGGAATATAATATTACAAGAATAAGGTGACAGACGTGTTGATTGTTCCCAACATGGCTAAAGACCCCCTTCCCCTGAGATGGTGCAAATGATGGCTGCTGTAACCGTGTAATGTGAGTATTAGTTCATAGGGGACATACCTCTTCAGATTTCGTCAAACCTAGCTTGTTGTAGAGCGCCGACTTTCCCTGGATGACAATCTCATCCCCACCACCGCTGACAAACGAAGACATGATGAATGCCGCTCAACCTTTGACCCTCACTTCAGGCAAATAATTATGATCCAAAAAGATCCCCAGTTACCTCCACAAATTTACAATTCAAGCAAGTCCTGGCCTTACAGAGTAAGTCCTGGACTAGCCTAGATCTGCAAATATCAGAACCACGTTGGGTGCCAGGTATTTTGATCAAACGTTTCGTTGGGTCCTCCACTTACATTTGTTTACTACGCGCTAAAACTGCAGACAACAATACATCATGTATATTTGCACTCGTCAAGGAGTAACGGGAGATGTTTTCACTATCTGTACGTCTAGAATAAAGTGCTATACCAAGTCCTATAATTCCTTACGTACTGGGATCGCCATGTCACCGTATACAACAAAGGGGGCTGGGCGTTGCATTATTATGTTACACAAGGTGATCCGCACTTCGCTTTGTTTGCGAATATTGATTATTGAGCTGGAGAACAGGGAGTCTTGGGCAGAAAACTTTCCGCGGTCCTTCTTGCTAATCCTTATCCCACAGAAAAGGACCTGCCTTGTGATCGGCACTGTCATGATAATTATGAAGTGCATCCTCATGAACCGCTATCCATATCCCTAATTCTTATCATACAAGGAAAGACTCATAATTACATGCTGCTATCAGTATTCGGTAACTTTCCGTTGTCAGTGCACCTAATCTCTTCTCATATCTATCAACTATACAATATGTTAAATCTCTCGATAGGTGCACTGTAAACTACCAACACGAAAAACGACATTGCCGTTGATAAGTGTTTAAGATACATATCTTGCACCATCCCATTATGACTACCTTATCCTTTTCATAAGGCATATATGCAGCATGGAATAGTATGCGATCTACCAATTTAGCAGTGGTAAAGAAAGTCATAACGGATTTGGAAAGCCTATTCGTCAATAATACAGTTTTTCAAACTACAGCACCAAGTCTACCTTCAGCGAGGGTCTCGCATCAAATCGATACGGCGATCTGGAATAGAGTTTGCCTATCACCGAAGCGCGTCACGGCCGAGTAGGTTTGGGTTGACTGGACGCCATGTACATGTATGTAGGCCCTACATTGTGCATGATGTTATTTTGCGATTGCTTGCGGTGATAACGGTGCGGGGCAGTGTGTTTGAAGGAACACTATCATTTCCCATGATCAGTATTCCACTAAAATGGTAAAGTCCTATCTAAAATGATGATAGGTTTACTTCATAAATGATTGAAGTGACTAAAATCGACGGGCAGCTAGTTGGCAATGATGAAAACCAACACAGCTAAACTGTCGTTTCGTTCCAGGAAAAACAAACAAACAAACAAACAAACAAAAAAAGACACAATAAGATGCTATATACGTCCTTTAAGGCAGTAGAAGATTTATCAACTGCGTTACTCAAGATCGGTCAAGCCGATCAATCACTAAATTTATTCTTTATTGTCAAAATTAATCTTTTGTGTCTTTCGTAATATGCTTTTAGTATATTAAAATACCTTTCGGCCCCGATGTCATCTTCAATTTAATTCAAGTCCAACTCTCTCCCTCTCCCTCCTTCCTCACTCTCTTTTTTTTCTCTCTCTCTCTCTCTCTCTTTCAGTCTAAGTCAGAACCAATAAAAATAACAGCGTTACAAAATCAACAACAGCAGCTGGGAAAGTTTTGTTTACCTTAAAGGGATGATATCGTTTTGAGTGAGAATTGGGTTCAGGCTCTAACATTTTTCGAAATAAAACCACTCTATGAAATATCAAGCAGGCTATAATTCTAAGAGATATTGAATGTGCATTTGATAAAACTCGGTTTTAAAATGGGTGAGATATCCAAAAACAGACTTAAACAAAGTGGTCCTCATAAAAGGTAAGTCCCACCTTTATTAGGATCTCTCTGTTTTTTGTTTTTGTTTTTCTTTTTTTAATATCTCGGTCATTTCAGAACTGATTTTCATCAAATAAGTTTTCATTTCCTTTCAGAATTGTGTGCTCTTTGATATTTTATAGAAGTGGTTTCTAATTATCTCTTAAAAAGTTAAAACCTGAATCCACCTCTCAACCAAACTATACCCTCCCTTTAATGTCATGAATTGTGAGACCAAAATTCATCCTCCGACCCTCACCGCCCAGAGAGAGAGAGAAAAAAAAAATATGAAGACATAGAATCATCTCAACGAAATTCTAACAAATCACAAATGTGGGAATTACGAAATGGATTAGCAAAAGCCATTAGATTGATCGTTTAATCCGTGCACCGTGAAACAATACATACTTCTGGGATGATTACATACTTCAAAGTGAAATACGTGCACTTTAGTAAGCGAAACAAAAGACGACGCCGGCACGAAGAGGTACCTTTTTAGGTTCGAATTATTATTTTTAAAGATGATGTGAGAATAGACGGCGGAGAGGGTGAGTAATTAAAAAAAAAAATGGTGGAATATCAAATTTCGTATAAGTGTCAGAGAAAAGATAAATAATTGGACTTATATATTAACACTGTATATGAAAGTTGCGCTGTTTTGATTAGAACGTAGAAAAAAAGCTGTATCATTACGTTATAAATTTTCCATATTAAACTGAGATCAAATACTAAATGAGCAAAAGTCCCATGCATAAAATTTGGTGCTCAATGTCTTGTGACCACATTATATTTCATTAACGGGCAACTGATGACGATGTAATGACAGATCTTTCAGCAAGTCATTTCGTAAATGAATTAATTTAATATTCCATGATTCTGAGCGATCCACACAATGGATATCTCAAGGGATTTTAGGAAGTTAAGAAAAAATAAACAAAATAGCACTCATAAGTATTTTCAATCCATCAACAGATCCAATTAGTCCCGATGGTACATAGTGGTGTAGGACCGATATATACGCGGAATACACTGATTCCTATGTTTGATGCAAAAGCAATTGCTTCCGTTGGTTGTGCAGTTGTTATTTTTCTTTTATAATATTCACACGTCTGTTTTTGGAAAGGCATTACGCGAAATTTTATCTTCTCTCACTATCAATTAGTAATGCATGCTGTTTTAATGTGTTTAATCCAGATATTGATTCAATGCGTAGCCTGCTGAGTGAAAAGCACCCCCGCAAAACAACAACAACAAACAACTACCCAATAAGATAAAGGTAAAGTGTGATGATCTTCGAGCGTTCTTTCACTAGGTTAGAATTTAAAAAAAAATATAGAGGATGACAAAATCTTTTATCAAAATCGAACATAAAAATGTATGCATAAAATTGCATAGTTCTACTTTAAAGATGCTAAAACTGACGTCATACCTGTAGCATCATAACAAGTAAGAGTAATAAAAGAATAACAATTTAACCATGATGGGATAACAAATGTGCACATATACAGCAACAGAAACATCAACGTATCATTCGTTGCTTACAACCCAAAGACGCAGACCCAGAGACAAACATTTAAAGGGGATGGCTAGTAACTGATCAGTGGGAATCAGTGGGAATGCTGGGGGATGATTGTTCGAATTCTTGTGGGATTCATTTAAGAGTATTATATCTATTGTTGTGTGAAAATGATTTGCTTCAGAATGGTCTCATATTCAAGTAATGTGCTGTTTAATGCCCTGTCACTGTACAGGCATGCTAACCTGGAAACATTAAACTGCACATTGCTTGAATATAAGACCATTCTGAAGCAAATAATTTTCACACAACAATGTATATATAATGTACTCTTAAATAAATCCCACAAGGATTGGAACTATCATCTCCCGGCATTCCCACTGATCAGTTACTAGCCATCCCCTTTAAATTCAACTATAAAAAAAACTTTGCCTCTTTCTACTTGCAAGCGTGCGAAATGGATGAATCATACCTTTATAGCTGTTTGATTCTTGAACAAAGATACACTTGAACTTTTCTTCCACCAACAGATATTACCAGACCACGGCCTTGGGAACTGTCAACCGCCAAAATATTTCCAGCAAAAAACTAGTCCGACCGCCTGCCGGGAGCACAGGGCACATGAGAAGTCATCAAGCCAGATCTCCCCGTGCGTCCAGCCGACACATGGCCGGAATTCGAGGCACTGACTGCGATAAAAATAATCAGAACCTCGTTCCAATCAAAGTCGACGTGAGAAAATTTGGCCACGTTAAAGCTTCAAATCAAACTAACGACGAACAACACACGTCCCTCTTGCAATATTGGCCAGTCCTGTAATCACATATGCATCGCATTATTCGAAAGTATTCGGACACATAGCTTAAAACACATTCATATTCATTTCAATTCAATGTGGAACGATAAAATCAAAATCAAAATCAAAATTAATTCAATTCAGTTAAATTCAATTCAGATGATTTAATTTCCATATAATTCCATTCCATATCATATACTTGGAATTTCCATTTTGCGATATTCAACCAGTATGACTGTCTCATTTTCAGCTCTTGGTTTACTCCAAAAAGTACTCAATTATCTCACATTCTGAGCAAAGCAGTTTTTCTGTTCTTGTAATTTTAACTTGATTTGTCATGTTTAAAATGACTTTGGTAATGTCAATGAAAATCATTTTGTCCTTTTGAATGTAAATCGTGTGTCCTTTTGAGGAGGAGGTTGGTGAGCTTGGAAAGAGTAGTTTTATTAGACGACTCTGAAAGTACTTTTTAACATGAATACCAATCATCAGACACGTCAGACGAAATCTTTTAACAGTTTTAGACGGATTGTACTGCATACAGGATGTTAAATCTCTGAAATTTGGCAGAGGTATATCATTATAAATGTTACATTTCTTTAACCTTAAGAATAGCGCTTTCACCTGATCAATAAAATCACTGATATGTGAAATTCCGTCTCAGGAATTATGCAAATGTGTCTTGTGGATTTATTACGGTCGAAGATTTCAGGATACAGACAGGCAGTAAAACTTGATGAATTCATTACCTGAATCGGCTTTACAAATTAATGATATGAAAGACTGTAAGATAATAATAACAATAATGAAATTAATGATAATAATAATAATAATAATAATAATAATAATAATAATAATAATAATAATAATAATATTGATAATGAAATTAATAATAATAATGATAATAATAATAATAATAATAATAATAATAATAATAATAATAATAATAATAACAGTAATAATGATAATAATAATAATAATAATAACAATAATAATAATAACAGTAATAATGATAATAATAATAATAATAATAATAATAATAATAACAATAGTGATGATAATAGTAATGATAATAATAACAACAATAATAGCAGAAAAATAAAAACGAAATTACTTGAGTTAAATTCACTTCATTTATTATAAGAAAGGGAAATATGATTTGTGTTTCGAATTGAGAGAAGAATTGACATGAATTTCAGCTTGAAACCACCAGGAAGTGTAGTGAAAAATATAATAGATAAATTCTGAGTTATTCTCTATGATATATCTCAATGTCTATCTTATTCATAAAGATTTAAAACATGTATGAGTTCGCCAAACACTTGAATCACTAATCACTCATCAATACATTCGCATTGGTCGCAAAGTTATAAAATCCTATACAGACGAACACAATTCGCATTCACATTATATCCATATATCCTTACTTTTGACGTAGGACCGGATATTATTTCCTGAGTCGCCATCTAATCGAATTTCACAAGTTTTCTCTGCCCATCATTTCAACTTAGCCAAGGCGTGAATAATTTATGTAGCGTGAATTGCTACCGCGGAGTGGCAATGACATTTCGTTCTGGACTGGGCCGATTAAAGTACAATAAGCATTCTCTCGTGCGATTGATGATGTGCAGTGAATGCGAGGCACGGGCACACGCCGATCAACAACCTTCATTTTGCGAGCCACAGGCCATGTCACGAACTCTTGTCAAGGAGCAGACGACATGGTCTACCCGATGTCCTCCAAACTATTTCCCGCGCAGAATCAAACCAATCGCCTGCTGGGCGTCTGATTCTCTAGAAACAATCATCGCACGTAGACACACGCCTCAAACGAATGGCTCCGGGTCACTTGGAAATGGCAAGGGGCGAAATTGTGCTTTATTATCTGACCTAAGAAGAAAAGGGGCAAGAATACCCTGAAAGCATCCTCATTTTGCAATAATATGGCTTTGTTTACATTTATACATGAGATATTCGATTTTTTAATCGTTTTTTTTTAACGTTGCAAATCATAGTAATGTTTGTTTTAGTCCAAGTGTCTGTTGCCATCTTTTGTGTGTTGTTTTTGTTTTAACTCTCTTTGCGTACTATAGAATACAGTTTTCTTCGGTATACTGAACTGTTTATGTACAATGTGCAACGCGTTCATGCACTTATACTCCGGTACATGTACATGCGTTTGCATGTTTCTATGTTCTATTACAAATACTTCCATGTATCTCTCTGTCTACCTGTAATTCTATCTCCAGAGGGACCCATTCTATACGACCTTATCGGCTGTTAAAAAAAAAAAAAAGAAAAAAAAAAAGATTCTCCCACTGAAGTTAATTTGATTTACCTAATTGCGTAGACGCTCTAATTTCTGTTCCTCTCCCCCGCATTTATTATGGAACGCCATATGCATTTACATTGCATGTACTAGATTGTATTTTTTTTTTTTTTTGCTTATTTCAAAACTAGTAATCTCTGTTTGTAATTGTCTTGTTTACAACTGTTTCATCATATGCTATTCACTACCAGTTATGTTGTAAACTTTCCCCGGTGTAATCAAATTTCTGACACGAGAGAATGGAAATACACATGAATTGAGTTGAATTGATGTTCAAAGAGAGTGATTTCTATGGGGGGGGGGTGCGGAGGAGATAATTCCATAGTTGTAACCTTGATACTTGTGATATCATTCCGAATTTTAAAGATATTCATGTATACTTTTGAAAACACATGCACGTACGAATGCATGACAGTATTTCACCCAGAATTGATAACCCCTGGGATAGCATTCCCTGCTATGAGGTTATTACTTGATTCCACACCGAACTATAGGGGGACAATATTGTGCTATTGCACCCCTTAGCTTGCACAATGAAGAAAGAATGGATGATTAGATCGATCAGAATCAAGAACTTGGTACACAGTAGGCAGCTGAACGTTGATGGGAATAGATTTAGTATCCGTGCACAGTAAAAAGGCAGCCTATAGCTTGAATATTTTCAAGGGTTTTCAACGAATGCGTTACAAAAGTATAATTTTAATACCAGTGATCGAGGTATTATGCTGCAAAGATTTCTGAGCATCACGCTGTGATGAAGTGTACCATTATAAACTGAATAAGATTATGATTATCCATGTTTTTATCCCTATTATGATAAAAAAAAAAAAGATTATACTGTTATTTTCAAACGAAACCTTGCCTTCCTTGTCCAGGTGATGGTATATAGGCATTCTGAGATTAAGAGATATTCCAGACGAGATGAGAGAAAGGGGAGGGGGGGGGGGGGGGAGTCAGCAAGTTTGTAAAAAAGGACAGAGGGAAAGGAGTAAGAGTGGATGACATAATAACGGGGGAAAGAAATCATAGAGGAAAACAAGTTCAGCAAAATGGCGTTTTCTCTAAAAGGGGACTCGCTAGAGTCTGTCCATCAAATAAAGAGGGTGGGCAACTAAATTTGACCGGCGTGATCAATCACGATTCCATCTGCCAGTGAGACCAGATGCCCAATCACCGTGATCCGGGCCGTGATCGCCATTATATCATCTCCTTTCGAGCCGGCAATGGCCTTGATCTTCGACTACGTACATCGCCACAAGCGAGCTCCATCAAAACGGGATTACCCGCAGGCCGACAGGAGAGAGGATCTTTTGAGAAGGGTAGAGAGAGATTTAGCTTTGAAGGGTGAGGGAGAAGAATTGGGGAAGCCATCTAAACCCGTAAACTCCAAAAATGTGGCGTAGTTGAGTAAGTAATGATGGGAAGATTTTATGTAAACGCTTCTCTTACATTTCAAAACCATTATGACGTCATGGATATTTAGTTGTTTCACATATTGTGTGGAGATAAACCTCCTCAAAAAGTAAAGAAAAAAAAAAGTTAAGTAAGTACTCGATTTTGATGGCTGTGAATATTATGTTTGTGTGTGTGCGCGCGAGCGCGCGCGCGCGTGTGTGTGTGTGTTTATTTGTTTATTTATTTCTCTATCTATTTATACATCTTACAAACCAAGGCTAACATTACTTGTAAACAGCAAGATCTCTAAAGGCTTACAAGTTTACCAATACAATGTAAAAAGTTCAAGGTCAACGGCATTCGTTTCCAATCGACGTAAATTCTTGGACAGCTTCAAAATAATGAGACTTAATGAGATAATTGATTTGATCTAATTTTTCAGCACCAGGTGCAGATTTTCTGCGAGCTGTCTCAGGAAGCAATGATGCATCGAAACTAATCAACTACATGCACAGAGGAAAAAGAAACAAGATCCGTAGATATAGATGAAAGGCAAGGCCAAGGTAAATGCAGAGTTACAACACATTTAGAGAGAAATATAGAATACAGGTATACATAAGTCAGCCTACCTATTTAAATAGAAGTTTAGATATTACAGACAAATAACCTGTTTAGGAAGAACACCATAATCATTATTGAAATTGAAATTGAAATTGATCTGGTTTATTGCCATCAAACATGTAGACACCAGACATTTAGACCCTATCTTAGGCAGAAATATAGATAGATACAGACAGATAGAAATATTGGCAGATAACATACAGAGAGATTGAAATATAGACAAAGTCCAAACTTAGACAGAAATATATTTAGATCAACATAATACAAAGATTATAAACAGTTATACCTAAATGTCATAATAGAGAGTTATGCATTCACACATAAAACACAACAACTATACAAACACATACACGGTATTTGAGATGAGAGTATAAGATGCATACAGCAAATGAAGGCAACACAAGGGTAGGTTTAGGTTGTAATCACGGTCAACAATTTACAAGAAGTGCTAGATAGTTTCTGGCCAAAACATTTTGTCATTAAACCATACTAGAGCTTTAAATAAATCCCCTGATCACAGCAAGGGAGCCATCAAGTTCATCTCGACCGTTTCATATCTGATGCAGCGAAGCGGTTAGCCGTGTCGGAAGAAGATGCATTCTCTTGGTATGGTATCCGGGGAGTTTTTCTTTTGAGAGGAGGCGAGGTGAGGAAGAGAAGCTGACCCTGTCTGTTAGTCTGTCTGTCTGTCTGTCTCTGTCTCTGTCTCTGTCTCTGTCTCTCTTTCTCTCTCTCTCTTGTCTCTACACAATAGTCGGTCTTATATGTTTGATAATTCAGCGAGCACATCCCAACTTTTACAGACAAAAGGAACAATAAACGGGGCTGAAAGGGAATACTGTTTACGATGGAAATGTCTTTCCAGTACACCCTTGGAGGGTATTAGATTTGCATGTTTGACTCTACGAACAATAAATGTATGAATTATCTTTTGTTAGATTCCAAGTATTGTATTCATATAAAGTTTGTGTGTAGCGATTCTGTAATCCATAAAACATACATCCTCCCTGAAATGAAGAAATACCAAAATTAATGGACTCTCATGCCTGCCGTCAACCGAGTCCGAAAACGCAGTCAGTTACCATAGCAACTGCATCATTATGGCTGCCTTTTTCTGTAGATTAAGATTCTTTCGAGTCTTTAGATTAGACTGGATTGATAGCTCGATTATACCACGGATTGTTATCATGATGACAAAAAGTCTCAATAACTATTTCAGCCAAAGATGCAATACATCTACTATCTTTGCATTTTAAAGAATGTTTTGTTATCTTTTTCATTTTGCGTAGTACGTGCACGACAAATTCACACAATCCGCAATGTATTCGACGATTAGCTATCAGTCATTCAAGGAAGAACTTATTTTTTTTTTCAAGAATGTATGCCTGCCCCACATAAAGAAATCTACGTTGAGGCATACATTATACAGCCCTATTCAACAGTGTTTATAATACATGAGACTCCCGCAAACAAACAGAAAAATCATATATTGTTTATGTGTCTATATAATAAATTCATATTCTTTGAGGCCAATTTAGGCCATTTATTCGGCAAAATAAAACACAAAAACATACAATAGTGGCGTTTCATATTTACAATGGCAGCATATATTACAAATAATTCTATGTGAAGTCCAGTAGATAAACAAGACACCATCACATTAATAAATTCTTATATAGGAATACACTCTCAGCATTGCACTTCATTTCTTTCACGTTTTCATAAGTTTTCAGAGTTCGCAGGGTTTGATAAACTTTAGACTGCTATACGCTAAGACTCAAATCATGTTAACATTCAAATTTGGGGGATTTTCTCTCATTTTCTTTATCGAATTAAAATGCATTGTTATCCACAAACCTGTGTCGAGGCATAAAGGAGATAGATAATGCTTGGATGTATGAAAACGAGACTGTTGTGATACGAAACGTGTACACACCTCATGCCGGAAATTACCCGGAATGCTCCCGTTTTTCACTCTAACATTGAGGAAGAGCGGGTAAATGGGCACGTGGGCCGAGATTCAACATACACTCTGGTCATGCTGGTGAAAATATTTGCACAGGCAACAGCAACCGTTGACTGTAAAGTCCCGTCGATACTATGAAAGCAGAAACAGACAGACAGACAAATAGACATACATACAGACAGACAAGGGCACATTTCCAATCCTAAGAAATGACACACACACATACATACACACGAATAAATCGCACACATACACATACACGCGCGGTCACGAACGATACAACCCATGCACGTAACAAACATACTATCATGGGATCCTAAGCACGGGGGAAGTTGAGAAGTATTACCACAGAGACTATCATTACACGACCGAATCACTTGATGATTAGACGTGAAACAGTCGGAGCACGTCCCAACCATGAGTCGAACTGCAATGAATACCGATGGCAAAGCACATGATCTTTCGTGCCACGTTCCCATTATTTATTCATTCAATTCCAACGGCAAATCAATAATTCACTTTCCACGTACAAGCTACTTTTGTATCTGGATTTTTAAAGAGAGAGAGAGAGAGAAAAAAAAAAGAAGACATCAGCAAAGGTGACAGTAAACTACTCAATCAGTTGATGAGCCAATGAACCAGGCAATTCTAAAATTTGTCACTCTTTTTCCAAGAGCAATATAGATATTTCTTAGCCTTATATGGTAGAAAAATATTAACAAATTAACGTTTAAATTAGGACTTACATCATACTTTCCAAGACAATCTACATGATCTACATGAAGGACAAAATCACAGTGTTCATAAACAGAAATATTAATGGCAATATAACCCTAATTAAAGCAAAGCATTGGAAACCCGTTCTTGAATCCTTGATACCCGTTTTAGTCTGTGCCATATATAAAAGTATTCTAATGTTTGACATTATTTCTATACCGAGAGAAATCGAACAATACTTTAAGCAGTCATGATTTTTCATTCAAAAAATAAATAAATATCTGATATTAGCAGTGACCTTAACCTTGATACGACTATACCGACGCCACCTTAATTGCATGGATCTATAAATAAATGTTATATGCCCTTTATTTTTCTTTCTGTATTCGTCCGCAATCCTGTTTTCAATTTTGGAATTGACGCAATTCTGTTATAAAACGTCTTGATGAAAAATTCCCAATGGTCCTAAATCACTCGTACTTGAGTTGCACGATCTCAGGGTCATGAAATTAGTCATAGTCAAAGAAGAAAATAAATCTACATTTATATGCAAACCTATTAATTTTGGCGCTCTGGTTATGTGAATGTTCTTATTCCATTGTTGCATGTTTTTATCTTACGAATTGCCGAGCACCACTCCTAACACTATGACTAGGATGTCACTTGGTTGTAATGATGTACATCACAACCTACTACATTTCTCTCTCGTGACCGTGTCTGACAGGTCTGGTGAAATTCAGACGGAAGTGGTGATGAGTTTGGGACCACTCGTCAGTGGCTACTCCATATTAAGACGTCATGGGCGTCACATGACTTTTCATCTAAAGAAGGCACGAAATCTGGAGCACTCCCTCCTTCCTCCAAGGTTAAAGGTACTTCAGCCATAGAGGGAGTCAGGGGCGAAGGTAGGGGCCTTCCTGGCCCGCGTATGTGAGCGATGATTTCTTGATCTTTATCTATTACATACAGACATGGACTACTGCTTTTCGGGATCTCAATTCCATGCCGCGTCATAGCATGAAGTCGATATAACAAGGGATAATCATTGAAACAATGCCTCGAATAAAAACAATCCAATATAGTTTGTATGTCGAATAAAATTAGGCGAAATTTTACTTGGCCAATCGCAATCGATCTGGCTAGTTCATACATCACGCGCCGGCGCGCACATTCGTTTTGCGATCACATTGGATATGAGTCACCTCTTGGGATATGGAAGTCAAGCATTCTATACAGTACATTACATACATTGTAAGAGGGTAGAGGGCAGTTTTATAGAGAAATTTGTAGTATAGAGAAATGATAGGGTGATACGTTTCTAACTTTTTATGATTAATTTGTAAAATCAAATTGTATCGTCGGCAATTCTTAATGACATCACCGATGATCGGATTTTGCTTTGTCACGTAGTTCGACTCGTGTGCATTATTGCCCTCATAACAATCTATTTTTATGACCATGTAACAGTATGAATATTTCTTTCTATGCATGCATACTGTCTTCTATACCATATTACTTGTACAATTCAGTATCTTTTTTTTTTTTTTTTTTGCGAGACATGAATACCTCAATAGCAATACTATTCATCAATCTGTCATATTTTATGCTCTGTGATGAGCGTCCCTGTGTCATCGCATCGCATTCTACCTTGGCATTCCTCCGGTCCTCCTTCAACCACTCGTCAATCTGTCATTTCGACCTCCTTTAGTCATCATAATACATCTTCCCTCATACACGTTTATTATCAATCAGAAAAAAAAATGTCCCGAAGATATCACCTAGACTACCCCCTAGCTTTTTACATCTTTCTATCAAATCTCTAACTTATTTCAATTTGAATATACTGATCTATTATGCGTGCTATTCCAGACAGTTTTTTCTTCATTCCGCTAGACCTCGTGCGGATACTTTGTGTATCTATCCTTTTTTCTTCTTTCTCTTTTGTTGCTTTGAGAAATCCGCTCTCACTTTCATTCACAAGTAATGAAATCCTCTGTCTCTGTTAGCAATTATATCAGGCCGGCTGGACAGAGAGACTACTCTAGAATCGTCGACAGGTTTATGCCAAAGTTCCCGGATGACACACGTCGTTATCACCTCGTCAAACCAAGAGGCTCTTCTAACAGCTGTCATCACGTGACCAGGCAACCCCAGAGGGAAAGGCTCCTCGGGATTAAAATAGAAATACTCAATGTACATACATACATACATACATACATACATACATACATACATACATGGAGAGAGAGGGAGAATTTGGAGAAGGAATGAATAGGTAATGGATTAATTCATTGAGTGTGTTTAGGTTATTTAAGCATATAAATTAAATTGCACACCCTTCAAGAAAGAAACTCTACTCAAACTTTCAGGTAAATAAAAAACAAAATGTTCTGAAAAGAGTCAGGATTGTAAATTTAAGCAGCATAGTTAAGTCACTCTCTCTGCTCTGAATTTCAAGCTGAAGTAAAACTGCTACATGATCATCCACGGCATAAAATCCTCGTACTTGACATACTTAATGTTCTTAGAGAGTGTGTTGATATCTTATCTAGATGAGGATGAAGACGTGAGAGTTTGTGGGCTTGGAACGACAGTCTATAAAATTCGGAAAATGTCGACCATTCTGCACTACTACCGACATAGAGCGGCAGTGAATAAAGTCTAAATGTATATTCCTTTGTTCGTCACATTGTCTATGCATATGCAAAGACAATTTTGGCGATCCTTTGGATTGAATTGTTTTGATGTTGTTTCTAATGATTTCTGACCACGTTGCTGCAAACATGGAGTCATATAATAGATGGAGTGAATAATCAAACCTAGGAGGATGGTGTAAGTGCCTTATTTTATTAGTTACATAAACCAGGCTGTTCCCTCCAGTTTGACGTAGGATTTTAATACACATACTCGTAAGAATGTGTATTCACCTATACACTTCATCAAAACATTCACATGAATCACAGTGGTTACTCTTTAATGTAAGGCACACACACACACACACACACACGCACACATACACACACACAAGCAGCACTATTGTCTGACACCAAAATAACAAAAACTTTCTGATTTTGTGTTTATAACAGGAACGAGGGAGAATATATATTCAATATATTCCATATTCTTGAGTTATCGACAATTTGGATGTAAAAGAAGAAGAAGAAAAAAAAAGGCAGTCCCTCTTCACTTTGCATTACTTATCTCCGCTTTTTTTTTTTTTTTTTTTGTCCGGAGTGTCTTTCAAATGACACTTTTATGTTGTGACTTTATTTCCAAATTGACACATGTACGTGCGATTCGTGGCAGTGTTTGTCGTAATGCGTGAGGCCGCATATATCAAAATCTCGAATGTGCAATATTATGCAGCGAGCGGAGAATTGGGTCAGAGATTTTACGAGCAAATCGCTCCCTGCCGAGAGACTTTTATTTTTACACTCCACCCCCCCCCCCACCTCTTTCGCTCCATTTTGCTCACACCTGTATGCACACTGCTACTACTTTGTGTTCGATCGACTGTGCATAACAGGCAGCTTGCTACATTTTAAGAAGTGGGCCTCAGGTAAGTTAAAGGGTGCATTTAATGACGGTTGTTCAATATTTGTGCACAAAATTTAGGGAAAATATCGATTCATTGCTAAAATGAAGCAACCTAAACGAAATTTCGTAATGAAGGGAAACTCCCCTCCAATCAAGAGAACAACATAAAATGAACTCTAAACGAAAAAGGTCAGACAGCTAGTCGAAAGTTCATGGAATTATGTAGCCTATTATAACATGGATCTCTATTTCATAATACATCTTGTATAGTTTAAGATGACGATGTAATATATCCTCACATATCCTAGTTCATTCACACAAAGAAATATTCACATTAATGTGAGGTGATGATGTAATACATTCTCACATATCTGAGTTCATTCACGCAAATAAATCATTTTCCACCAAAGATTCAGCAATCGTGATTCTGTGGAAAATCAACTTACTCACGTGATCATTTCAACTTCAAAAAGATTAAATGCGAATGATATGATTTCTCAATTTCAAACATAATATATCTCAGTGTGATATTAATTAAAAGTTCATTCATTTCTTAATTTCATTCATTCATTCATTCATTCATTCATTCATTCATCTATTCATTCATTTATTCATCCATTCATCCATTCATCCATTCATTCATCCATCCATTCATCCATCCATTCATTCATTTATTCATTCATTCATTCATTCATTCATTCATCCATTCATTTATTCATTCATCCATTCATCTATTCATTCATTCATTCATTCATTCATTCATTCATTCATTCATTCATCCATTCATCCATCCATCCATTCATTCATTCATTCATTCATTCATTCATTCATTCATTCATTCATTCATTCATTCATTTATTCATTCATTCATTCATTCCTGTATCCTTTCACTTATCCATTTGATCATTGCATTTCTCTTTCCAAAGAAGGCACAAAAGAATATCTAATGAAGAGTTTCTACTTTTTTTTATTTTACATAACATAGACTTACCCTTATACATTTATGGGAACACTGTGAATCTAAATCTTATGGCGGATAAGCTTGCAAATAATGTAATTAGGATGATGAATAGTCAAAATCCCTTTTGAAATTATTCATTACCCTTTGATGTAAATTAGGGCAGGTGATGTGATAGCAATAAATACTCTTTACAGCCATCGACGAGCACAGATAGAAATCGATCTGTTAATCGGTGCAATTACAGGCGAAGTTATTGACGAACTGTGTTGGGACAAATCATATCTATGCACATGAAAAGGATAAAATTTCAATTCATCCCTTTTCAGCACGTGCATGCATGAAACCGTCTTCTCTTCTTTCGCAGACGATCAATCATGTAGCACATAATTGCAAAGGTCGGCCGCAAAATGTAATCCCCCGGCAGATTAGTCCGACTTAACATCCCCCATGAAACTTTACGCCCCGTGTGAAAACTTCATAAGACTTCCCATCGACGAGAGAAAATAAACAGAAAACCGTTTTGAATATCGAATTTGATGATTCTCGAGGTATTGTTACAGATTATGAGATACGCTGGTTTGCTTATCTTAATTAGTTCAAACATCATTTCAGTCGATGAGAATATGACACAACTTGCTTTCTCCGGCGCCACCAGTGAAACCAGATACCTTATACCATTAAGGGAAATTTTCATAATTTAATCTGCTTACTAGCATTCTCGCAAGGAAACTCTACAATGTTGCAGAGGTGATGAAACGACATATTCATTTCTAACTTCTGGACTTGCTGAGCCGATTAGTTCATTGTCTTTCTTTGCTCTTTTTATGTTGTTGGTGGCGATGATCATGTTGTTTAACCCTACAGGTTGTGGCAATATGAAATACCACAGAGCTTTACACATTGTCCCAACTATGTGACACAGAAAGGGTTAAAATTTCTTCTTTTTTTTTTTAACAGACATATTATCATTGAACTCGTGGTACCGCCTAGTGTGAGTAGTAAGATGCGTGCCCATAGTTTCTGCTCATGCTGTAATAAGTATTGCAATCACGTGAAGAGAGAGAAATCTTCCTTCGAAAGAATGGTGGACAAGGTTGCTCGATAGCCACGCAGTGAAGAGCCATTGTGAGGGTGAAATTCTAGATTTGATTTCTTTTTTCCTCACCTCTTTCTCTCTTTCTTTTGTTTCTTGGGTGTTTTTACAATAATTCCATCTTTGCTGTTATTTAACTATAGGCCCTAAATTATACTATTTGTATTGACTTGTTTGTAACGGCGTGTGTTACAAGTGAATGGCTACAGGAGATGTTAGTCATTTCTCCTTCAAAAGGATAGTCGGTTTCCTGGAGTACAATCGCTTCCTGTAGATTTTATACCCGGCACACCCGGATCCCCAGGGAAATGTGATAAGCGATATCAATCATGATGATCGATGTTAATAAACATACGGCTACCAGCAAAGGGTACAGATTATCCCCGAATCAGTTTTTTCGCTTTAGGCGGTTTTCACTATAATGATTTTTAATGGAGTTTCAGCTTTAACTTATTTTACCCTTTTGTGTATGTGTGTGCACGTGTTTGCTTGTTTGTTTGTTTGTTTGTTTGTTTGTTTGTGTATGTGTATGCACGATGAGATATGTCTTAGAATGGCACATACAAACAGAGACAGGCAAAACAAGCAGAGTAGGAATTCAGAGTGCTACCATTCGTACGTCAGGGAGAGAAAATAATGCAAAATGAAGAAGTGAAAAACCCCACACATTTGCGTTTCCTGCCGTCATTGATATTACAAGATTTCTCTCCTATTCACTTGTGCGAGTTTCAAAAGCAGTTGAAATTTTAAGCAATTTTAACAATTTTCATACGAGTTGCCAATTTTCTAAGTGTACGCAGGCCTATAAGAAACTCCAATGTAGAAATGGCTTCCATGCATTACGGAATACACTTGTCAGCCGCAACCATTATATCGTTGGAATTCTAATAATATTAAAAGTCTAACTGACTTTTATTTGACTCGGTCAGTATAATGGGCTGCAGAGATCTCTTTTATACCTTACACTCCTAGGGGAATGCTTTTAACAAAGTGAAAATGGTTTCGAGGTGATAATTGGTCATTTTGTCTGCTAACGACGGGACACTATCGACTGCGTAAAGCCGAAAGATTTTCTACACTATGAACTATCCATAAGAAAAAAAAAGGTACTTGACTTATTCCCATTTCTGAAAACCTGAAGCAGCTGAAACTCGAAACTGATTATGATTATTCTAATGCATACATTCAGCTCTCAGAGAGAATAAGGTAAAATGGATCCGGCCTTCAGCAGTCATGGATTCTGGAATTCATTTACTTTATCCTCTGGTGACTAACTTGTTGATCGCAAATTTGCATTTTTTTTATAGCTTTTATGCGTTGTCTAATTCCTAAAATTCATCATCTTCAGAAACGATCCATGGTTTCTTCAACACACAGATGAAAGAATTTCAACAGGTGTAAAGCGTCGTAATTTATGACGCTACAAACAATGATAATGATGAAAACAGCATTGATAATGTTAACACTAATGGTTATGACGTTAAAAATGAATTAACAAACAAAAATACAATGACATATAGTAACAGCAATGACATAAAAGTAGTATTTCTACTTATAATGATATTGTTTAAACCGAAACATGATTATTTTAGTAAAGTTGTAACCAAGCTACATCAAACATGTGATGGAAAGCGAGCATCGCGAACGGGGCGTCCCAAAAAACAGTGTCAGTCTTTTAAACGAGTCAAACGTATTTGAAGTCTCGCCAGAAGTAATCCTGCGGAAAGTTTTCACCGAAAATATTGCCGTAACCTTTCCTCGTGAGACTGAGCCGATGAGGTACGTTGAGAGAAGACAACACACTGTGTTTCTTTGGATGTCTATTACTCGATGTCCAGGCGACGAGGTAAACATGTCATTCAAAGAAATAAACACTGTGCTTTGGGCCTGACGAGCTGACACGTCACATTCGATGAGAAAATCGATTTGCTAAAATGGTTGGAAGTGAAGAGGCTGGTTAAAGCTGCACACCATATCTACGAAAAAAGGAAATTACAAACCAGCACAGAATATACCAGTTATGCGGTTTTCTAAAGCTAACGATTATGGGAGGAAATGGAAAGGTAAAGTCAACTACGAACGGGAAGATAGGAAGATAACGTAGGACAAAGAAAAGGAGAAGAAATAAAGCGAAGACGATGACGATGGTTTTGATGACATTAGATTAGGTCTATGGAAACTGTCGACATCGTTTGGCCAAAAACTGTCGAAAGGGTTTCTTCCGTTCTTAATATACACAATACAGTCGACATTTACAGTCCTTAGCAGACCTGTAGCTCGGATCATTTCCGCTTTCGTCCAGAGGTCCGGAGGACGATTTCGAGTTCGAAGATGAAGCAGCGGAAAACCATTGGATCATGGTTAGCGATACTTTAAAAGCTTATCTATATTTCTTTTCCCCATCTAAAATGAGAGTCAGTTGTGACATGTCAAAATGTTTCGATGATTCAAGGGCGTAAAAATAAGCAATGCGACATCGGCGAGCAGACCACCAAAGAGCGAAGATGCAAGATTAATGAGTGGACGTCATCCGAAAATGTTCTGTCAGACACGCTTGATGAAATGGTGGTAGATTATGACACCCGCGCGTATGTGACAGCTACCAGCCAGTAGATCGATCAACAGCAGTGCTCGATCATTCCCGATCACATATGATATGACAGGTTATTACAACTGATGCACCGTTAATGTCAACACGAACGCAGCGGACCGAGTGCCAATAAAAATCGACTTTGCGCTCACCGAGAGTCGTAACAGTTCTTAAAATGCTGCAATGAATGTCACGTGACTTGATGTGGAGAAGAAAGAGAGAAAGAGAAAAATAAAAAGAAAGAGAGACGGGGTAGGGAGAAATAAGAACCAGCAAAGCCATAAAAAGGCGTTACGTCGTTTGTGTGATACCATCTGCTATCGGATCTTTCTACGAGATAACTCAGCTCTCACACCTATGTCTCTTCACTGTTCGCGCTGACCTAAATACCTGCATCAACCTTAATACGCGTTAAGGAATAAAACTGTCAAATATGAGAAAGGAGAATGCACTGTAGAGGGAAATGTTGCTATGATATGGGTATGATTATATCAGTTCATTCTGCATGCTGTCGAATGCACTTTAACGAATAATGGTATGGCAAATGCAACAATTAGCAAAAGGGTTCGTTACTTCATCGAGAACAAATGCCTCGGTGGCATAGCGTGAGAGTGAACCAGCATGACGATTAATCATGAGTGTATATTAATTATCATCAAAGAAGAGTGAAGGCTGGAACATGCATCAGTCCTGGTGTTAAATTAAATGTGTTTGAAACATTATTCTATAAATAATGTTTCTAAATATAAGTCTAAGTGAG